>NC_088382.1:88455000-88815833 GCF_037993035.2 Macaca fascicularis
TACAGCCAGAACTGGGCGGCGGCGGGCGCTGCGGGAGGAGTCTCGCTGAGCTCGGGGCGGTGGCGCAATGGAGGGACTGGAAGGTGAGGCGATGAAGGGATGCGGGCAGGACGGCTAGAGCGGGCCTGGAACAGCTGGGGACCCTGGGCACCAGTAGCAGGAAGGCGAGGGCAGGTTCGGAGCGGCGGACCTCACCGCGTCGCCGCCGCGTCTCCGGGGGCCGGGGCCATAGGGAGCCGGACAGTCCCCGATGCGGTGGAGCGAACGCTCCCGGGCTGCCCCGCCTTAGACGGTCTTCAACTGGGCTTGCCAGCCCGGAGCCAGATCCTGCCTCTGGCAAGATGCCTGCACGTCTCTTCCTACTATTTTCTGATCTTGCTTGACTCCTGAGTGCCCTTTTAGTGATCCCAGTCTCTGGCCAGATTTTGTTTTCCTTGCACTGGCCTCTCTCCATTATTGTCCACGGCCTTAACACCACCAGGCCAGTTTGTGCTGGAGTCCCGGGGTGTGTCTCCAGCCTCGAGCTCCTGACATTCCTTGGCTAGTTTCCCTAGGTAACCGCTTTTTTACATTTCGACAGCATCTTCTGTCGGAGGGATGTCAGAGCATCTCCTAAGGAAGTGTCACTGGCCAGCTTTAGAGCCGGTACAATCGATTATCAGGAGGATTTGATGGCTTATTCACGGCCGCTGAGTGAGGAAGAGCCTGTAATTGATTCCTTATCTTTGGGTTTATCTTTGTACTGTAACCATGACTCCAGATTTTGCTTTGTTCCCAGTTCTTTCACTTTTTCTCTATTCTGTTTTTACTCATTTTATCCTGTGTAATGAAAGCATTCACCTAAAAACAAAGGAAGGAAAAAAACACGGTAACTAGCATTGGCAACAACAATTTCAAGATTTTTTTATTTGTTTTGATGAAGAACAAACCTTCAGAATTGAAAGATCCTCTTGTCTTGATTTAGCTCCTTTCCCCCTGTCTCCTAGTTTACACGGATTCAGCTGGAATTAAGAATTAGCAGAAGCTTTGAGTCTTGTGTATTGTTGCATGCTAGGGAGTAAAATATTGTACATTGTGTGATGAAGTGAAAAGTGGTAACCGGTAACTTTTTCAGTCACCTAAGTTCACCAAAAAACAGATGTAATAACGTGAGTAGCAGTTTATTTCGTGCTTTTGCTCTGATAAATAAATAATTCCGATAATTTTTCATTTGTGGGCAGCTGCAGTGTGCTATGGCCAAATGAAGGTCTTGTTTTTTGCTTAGGTGTTTTTGGAAGATAATTCAAGTGTCCATGAAATAAGGAATTGTAATGATAGTGCAGTATATTTTTTACTTTCAAGATACTTTTGTATCTTGGTGGGATTAAAGCACAGTGGGTAGGAGTATGGGTTCTGGAATTCTCATGAGATTATCATACACAATATGATAAGGTTTTATTACATATTATCTATAAAGTGTTTTTTAACAGTTTGCAGATTTTTATTATTTTATTCAACATTTGTTATTAAGGCAAAGATCATCATCTGATTTTTCACTTACGTATCCTAGGCACCTAAAACAATGCCTGACACAAAGTGGGTACTCAATAAATATTTGTTGTTAAATAAATGTCTATTACGGGCATCTTTTTAGGTTCTAGGATGCAGCAAAGAATAAAAATGATAAAGATTTACTCTCATCGAACCTACATTTTAGTGGACCTTACATTTTAACAGTGCTAAGATATTACTATTGAAACCTTACTATGAATGTTTTTAAAATGTAATGGAAACCTATTATGATACTCAGTTGGATAGGTGGACAAATAGGATTCTGTATTTATAGGCATGTTTTATGGACCCAGCTTATGATGTTACAGGGCCCAGCTTATAATGTTAATAGTGCTTGCTCTTTACTGTTACATTTTTTTTTTTAAGAAAATAAGATTCTATCATTAACTATAATGTGTTTAATTGTGATAAATCGGGTTGAAATATGTGAAGTTGCCCTAAATTATGTAGGGCAAAACAGTTGAATTCTGGTAATTTCAAGTGGTTCAATTTAATAAAGGTTCTGAGAATTTTCTGTTGAAGTTAGGATGGTGCCTTTCTCCTCTTTCTCCTTCTCCCTCTCCCTCCCCTAAGAGATCACACTTTGCAAATATCAAACTCTGAGTCTTAAGTTTACCGTTCATTAATTCATTCATCCATTCTTTCATTCTAGAAACATTGATACAGTGATAGATAAAGTAGTTTCTTTCCTCTATTGGAAGTTAAAGTCTAGTACTTTGAAGGTGTCTAATAAATATTACATTGCAGTATCCAGTAAGAAATATTCAAAAGTTTGCTTAATGTGTCAGAGTAATTGAGTAAGTATTGTACTCTGGCATTAGACATATGTTTCTAGTTGAAACCAGTTACCAGACATTGATCTTGGCTATAAAACCAGAAAATATATGGACTCTTGAAAATTTCTATTAAAGATAATCTCACTCTTTCTTATAACTTTTATGTTATTTGCATGTAATCATATACCATTTGTTTTACTTTTGGTCTTCTGGGTCTTTATGCTTCTTGAATAGTCAATAGATGAGGTATTAGGCTCAAGCCCTATACTTTGAAACCAAATACAAGTTATCTATGTTTTTGTAGAATCAATATCTGAGCACTTCTACTTTCTGTGGGTAATTATAGCAAAGCCTTTTCATTCAATAAAATTTGTGCCCTACAAAATCTATCTAAGGATAATAGAAGTAGTTCTAGACTTGGGAGAGTTCTAATCTCTTACAAGCTTTTTTTTTTTTTTTTTTTTTTTTTTTTTGGTCGTCAAATGAAGAGATGGTAAAATCTAAGCAGATTTTATCCTTGTATACAGTATTGTCATTCCCTTCATATCCCTAATAAATGGTTATAAAAGTTGTGGCAGAGATCCAGGCTGTCCGTTCCTTTTTCAGATTGTTGAAATTATTAGATCTTAGTATTGCCCTCTAAAACTTGATTAGAAGACTGACTGCTCTTCAGTGTAGCCCTTGGTTTAAAGACAGTCATGTCTCATCAAAATTTCTGTTTTGTTTTATTTTTTCGTAGTATAAATGTATACTAGTTTACTGAATAATTTATCTTTATTCATTTATCTAGCATTTATTGCTTTTTGGTACTGAGTTGGATGCCAGATATTTTAATAGACAGTGTATTGGAGAGGACTGTGTTTGAGTCCTTGCTTTGTTTCTTTTTAGCTCTATAATTTGGTCAGTTTACTTAATCTGAACCCTTATTTTCCCTGCTATGAAAAAAATGAAGCTATTAAATATGTAACTACCTAAATTATATTAAGTATTAAATAATGTAATATATGTAAAACATTTAGCTAAGTGCCTAGTGCATAGGAGTCCCTCTCAGTGTGTGTTTGTTAGATGGAGAAAATCACAAAAAGCATGTTAGCAGGTCCAGTATAGGTAAAACATAGCATGCTTGGGAGGAGAGAAGGAAATACTGAAGCCAAGAGAGAAAGGAATTTAAAGGTGAAAGGGATTCATCAGCAGTGGCTCAGACTATCGAAAGGCCCAGTAGGATGGGGATTCAAAAGAGGGCTTCAGATTTGACCATTAGTAAATTAATAGTAATCAGTTACCTTCCTTTTTAATGTCATTATTATCTCCTTATTAAACAAACTTTCCCTGATTATCCATACTTCTCCAAGACAGCGTTGTGACCATCTTTTCTCCCCTTACTTCGTTCTTCCTTCATTGTGGTTATCACCATGTAACATTTTATATATGAGTTTTTATTTGTTTTTTCCCTATTAGATGAGTGAAAGCTCTATAAGATCAGAGTCTTTGTTTTTTTTTTTTTTTTAAATCATCTTTATACCCCTACCTCCTAGAACAGTTTCTGCCTCATGCTAGGTGCTCAACAAATACTTATTGAATCAAGGAATGGATGTATTTCTTTCTTTGTATCTTTCTTTCATTCTTTTTTTTTTTTTGAGATGGAGTTTTGCTCTTGTTGCCCAGGCTGGAGTGCAATGGCACGATCTTGGCTCACCACAACCTCTGCCTCCCGGATTCAAGCGATTCTTCTGCCTCAGCCTCTGGAGTAGCTGGGATTACAGGCATGTGTCACCACACCCAGTTAATTTTGTATTTTTAGTAGAGACGGGGTTTCTCCATGTTGGTCAGGCTGGTTTCGAACTCCCGACCTCAGGTGATCCGCCCGCCTTGGCCTCCCAAAGGGCTGGGATTACAGGTGTGAGCCACCGTGCCTGGCACAATGGTTGTATTTCAATACAGTGCTTGGTCTGATAATGTCTCCCTGCAATTTAGACAGCAAGTGAATGAGAGGTAGGGAAAGACTAAGCAGAAAATGTAAGTTAGTGTTTCAAAAAATGTGCTCCTCAGGACACTGGTGGAGGACATTGGTCTTGGGAGTACAAAGGATTTCTGATAAAATAAATTTGGGGAAATAACAACATATTGTCTCTTTAAGACTAAGGGAGTTCTGCTCTAAGAGAACCCATTTAACTTAGTTTAATCTACCATTTTCCAAACATTTGGCCGTGAAGCAAGGGATTTGAGGATAATTCCTAGTATAAATCATGGGTCATGTTCAGACTGGGTAGGAAGGGACACGCAGCCAGGAATGAGCTTATTAAGAAAAGCAAGTCACTTTGAGATCAAGATAGTAACTTAGAGAAAGGTAGGAAGTAGAATTCTATGGTTAAAGAGGAAACTTGAGTGTTTTAAAGTCCAGAGTTGGTTGTTTAGGCAGTAGTTTTGCCAAACTAGAGTGCAGGTGACTAAAATGCTGTGAAGGATGAAGGTTGTGTGTTGAGTTGGGTAGGCATTGACTAGGTTAAGACAAAAACTCTTCTAGGATGAGCTGAAAAGGGTAAATCTTGTGAGACACTGGAGAATATTGATTTGAAAGTAATTCGATTTTAGAAAGGATACTGGGAAGAAAGTGGTATAACATATTTTGTGCTTCAAAGGAAAGGTTTGTTGAGCATTAAAGGAATCAAATGAACGATGATAAAATATAAGACTTACCAGCAGTAAGGAGATAGACATGCCACAAGGGAGGCCAGAAATGTTCTTAATTTCCAAAATTTCTTTGAAAATGTTCTCTCACAGTTCTTAAATGTATGCATTTTAAAATGTCACAACTATTTTAAATAAAATAATTATTTCTCATCACTTACAGTGTTAGATAAAGATACCATTTCAAGTCTTATCATCATGCAGGTTTTGAAGTTGCAAAATATAAGCAACTCATAATTGCAAAATAGAAGCAACTCATAACGGAATCAACAGTGTGTGCCAAATAAATTTTGCATGGAGAGATTGGCTTTTTAAGAGTTCAGGAATATTAAAGTACTTTTTTGACTTGGTTCTATCCATCACCTTGAGTGCTTATTTCAACAGTATTTGCTCTCTGGTACAATATTCACCCCTCTGAATATCATCTTTCTCTTGTATTTTTGTAAGCTGCAAAATTTGCTAGTTTTTGCCACTTAGGAAAGGTTAGTGGAATTTGCCTGCATGTCTTGGAAAGTAGTAGTTTTTATTTCTGTAGGTTATGAAGCATTTTATATGTAATAGTTGATCCTCTGAAATTTTAAAGTAAATTGAGCAAATATTAGCCTCATTTAACAGTTGTTAAACTGAGTCTGCCTATATGATTAGTCATACATTTTCTTCTAATTCATGTCTTAAAGACTTTTCTAATAAGGAGTTCTTTGCTGTAAGTCCTTTCAGGTTCTCAGTTCTCTGTGTAGATAAGTGGAAATTATTTCCTCAACATGGTATATACTACCTGAAGCATTCATTCTACCATCTGCAATTGGTTTAATCATTCTTATATATAAACTTTATTTAAAAAATCAGTAAGAAAGATGTCTTCTATGTAATATTCTTGCTAACGTGGTCTTAAGGTAGATTTTGTTAAATTACAGTATGTTACAAATAAAAGGGGACCATATATCATTTAACTTAAATTCCTTATTTTATATAAGAAAATCTAAATCTTAGAAAGCTTAAATATCTTGCCTGGGGACTCATAGTTCTCAGTGACAGAGCTGGGGACTTGAAGTCAGATAATATAAGACAAATTCCAGTGCTTTTTCAACTATAGTTGTCATGTCTTTTAATGAATTTAATTAGAGCAAAATGTGGCTTTTGACTCTGAGGCCTAAGGAATTTATCATAATCTGGGTAGAAGGTTCCATTAATATGTTTTTTAAAAATTATTTTAGTAATAAAATTTATATCCAGGCACGTGATGATTATTTTAATTTTAATTGAGTGAAAGGTGCAGCCACATTATTATTTAATTAGTTGCGTGTGTGAGGTCAGAATATTTTAACCCCTTGGTCCAATTAATCTTAATATAAGTATTACATGTATAAAATAACAATTCAAATAATACATACAGTTTGCATAACTAGGTAATCTTAACCTTATAGCAGTATACTTTCTATTATCTGGTGATAAAGAAAACATGATTTTTTTTTACCCTAGACTCTTCAGATCAACTCAGTATGCCACTTAACTGATCACCAGCAGTATTTCTTCATGCCTTGGAGATTAATAAGATAAAGTTTGTTTTTAAGGTTTAGTAATTTACCATAGAGATAACCTTTAAGGTAAAAGAACATGACAAATTGATTTGTTTAAAATAATTACCAGAAAACTACATATTTTCAACTAATCAGCTTGGTTATCCTTAAATTATGACTTTTCTGTGTTAATTCTGGTCTTTTTGCCCACTGATAACTCTTAAGCCCATTTTAATTGATAATTTTGCTTACTTCAAAATACAGTAAGAAGTATTTTTTACAACAACTGACAACTTACCAATGAAACTAAAGAAAACATGACAATGTGAAGTTTCACAATTTAAATTATAGAAATTATTTTAAATTTTTAAAAAAATTTTACTTTAAGTTCTGGGATACATGTGCAGAATGTGCAGGTTTGTTACATAGGTATACATGTGCCATGGTGGTTTGTTGCACCCATCAACCTGTCATCTAGGTTTTAAGCCCCACATGCATTAGATATTTGTCCTAATGCTCTCCCTCCTCTTGCCCCCTACGCCCTGACAGGCCCTGGTGTGTGATGTTCGCCTCCCTGTGTCCATGTGTTCTCATTGTTCACCTCCCACTTATGAATGAGAACATGTGGTGTTTGATTTTCTGTTCCTGTGTTAGTTTGCTGAGAATGATGGTTTCCAGCTTCATCCATGCCCCTGCAAAGGACATGAACTCATTCTTTTTTATGACTGCATAGTATTCCATGGTGGATATGTGCCACATTTTCTTCATCCAGTCTATCATTGATGGGCATTTGGGTTGGTTCTAAGTCTTTGCTATTGTAAATAGTGCTGCAGTAAGCATACGTGTGCATGTGTCTTTGTAGTAGAATGATTTATAATTCTTTGGGTATATATCCAGTAATGGGATTGCTGGGTCAAATGGTATTTCTGGTTCTAGATCCTTGAGGAATCACCACACTGACTTCCACAATGGTTGAATTAATTTACACTCCCACCAACAATGTAAAAGTGTTCCTATTTCTCCACATCTTCTCCAGCATCTGTTGTTTCCTGACTTTTTAATGATCGCCATTCTAACTGGCATAAAATGATATTCTGTTTTAGAGAATGAAAGCGTTGTCAAAATTGGAGAATTGTTACCTTCCTACTGGGTAGAAGTTCCCTCCATAGGTCTTGACATCAACACACATGCACATGTTGTATTTTGTCAATTACAGTGCTATGCTCTATGACCAGCTAATATTAGAAGACATTATAAATTTATATATATGTAATATATATATATATCTTTATTTTGGGTGAAGTAATTGCATTCTTTTCCAAAAAAGATTTCTTTGGGGTATAATTGCTTTTAAATTATCCCCAAATAGCATTATTTTAAAATGGGATTGTATGTGTTTATGCCTTATAGTGATGATAATTTTCTTTTTTAAAAAAATGTTTAAACATGTTTGATAGCTTGTGGAAATTAATGTCAAGAACTGGATTTTATTATATGGTAATATTCTGGTTGCTGTTATGTTTTAATTTTTTTGTATAAAAAATAAGAGATGATTTGGTTCTTAGATCTATTTAATAAGTAAGTAATAGAGATTATGTTAGCTTTATGAGAACAATAATTGTGTTATTCTGTCCTTGTGTTAATATTACTTAATGCATGCTTAGTATGTAGTTTTTCTATGTGCTGAATTTATTTTTCTCAATAGTTAATTTTTATAAGATTTTGCTTTGTCATCTATTTAACAAGTAGATAAGCAAATACACTTTTAAGTATAATATGTGGTGCTTTTTAATATTTTTTATTGATGAATTTTAAAATCATTCCTTATGTAAAAGAATACATGAAAACTATAAGCAAATTTAGTAGATTAGTTAGCATGTGATGTTACTTAGACCATCATTTTAAAGACATTCTTACCTAAATGAACCTAATGGTTTCCGTTTAGTAACTCTGGATTGTAGTGGACTTAAGTGATCCAGATAAATGAGATGCTGTCCCTAAATAGCTTAGCTCCTGGTGTTGGAGAAGGACAAATCAGGCAAATGTTAGCTTTGCTTTTGTGGTGTTGACTGCTTAACTGCCACCACACAACATTGCCTCCATCTGAGATGACAAGTAGTCACTATCCACCAGTCAAATAGGGCAGTGGAGTAACAGGAAAATGAGAAAACAAAACAATTCTTCTGTTACTGTATTTGAATGCAATCTTACTAATATCTATTTTGGTTTGCCTGTTTAGTTCTCCATGAACTCACTAAATGTCTTGGACCAGGTTATATGGAGTCATAATTGTACTTTTAAAAATTAGTTTGTTACTTCCAAAGGAAAATGTTTTTCTATTTGTCTTTCATATGATAAAAGAATTTCAGCATCTCTAAAATATTCAGCAGAAACTAAGGGGAAAATGTTACATGTTTAAGTATCATTTTTAGGAAATTACAGGTATGAAAACAAGTTTATGTTTGATATTTGGAAATAAAATAAAATGACAAAATGAATTATGTAGAGTCACAAAGAATGTAGGTTCTTTTTTTTTTTTTCTTTTTAGTAATAACATTTGTTGTATTCAGGTACATGATAGTTATATTAATTTTGTTAATAACTGAGTGAAAGTTGTAGCTACCTCTTTATTTAATTTTGTTTGTAAGGTCAGAATATCTCCATTTACTAGTCCACTGACTCTTTATAAGTTGTATATGTAAAAAATAATAATTCATATAATACATGTAATTGCATAACTAGGTGATAGCATTGCACTTTCTGTTTGGTGATAAACAGAATAAGATTCCTTTTATTCTATATACTTCAAATCATTGGAGGAAGTCGCTGAACTGATCACTAATGGTATTTCTTCATGCCTTGGAAATTAATAAGATAAATTTTGTTCTTAAAATGTAGTAATTTACCATAGAGATAGCCTGTAAGTTAAGAGAATATGACAAATTGATTTGCTTAAAATAATTACAAGAAAATTAGATATTCCCAACAGTATTAGTTTGGATATCTTTAAATCATGACTCTTGCATATTTATCTTGACCTTTTTCACCACTGATAACTAAGTATTATATTCCTTTTAATAGATAATTTTGCTTATTTCAAAATGCAGTAAAACATTTTTCACAAAAACTGATAATTTACCTATAAAACTAAAAGATTAAAATGTGAAGTTTCACAATTTTAAGTTATAGAAATTATTTATTAAATTCCTTCCTGTTTTAGAGAATGGAGGTGTTGTCCAAGTTGGAGAATTGTTACCTTGCAAGATTTGTGGAAGAACATTCTTTCCAGTAGCATTAGTGAGTAGACTGATTTTGTACCTTTATGGTTTTACAGATCTGTAATTGTTCAATAATTCTGGTCAATTCTCATGGGAAGAACTTATGTGGAACAGTTTTTCAAGAGTTAATGGGTAATATTCTTTGTTCAAGGGTCTTGATTTCAGCTATGCCATTCTTCCAGAATGCTTTCTTTCCTTCAGAATTTGGTCTTCAGAACTCTTCTATTAAAGTTTAAAGTTATTCCTAGTTTTATGAGACTCTTACCAAAAACAAACAAAATCACAACAAACGAAATCAGATACCTTAGAAATAAGTAATTATTTACAGATACAAAATAATATAATGTCTGGAATTTGCTTTATAGGACTTCAGGAAAAAATCAGGGATAGGTGAAACAAAATTGTTCAAATATTGGTAACTGTTGAAGCTGGGTGGTAAGTAGTAAAAGGGAATTAATTATCCTTTTTTGTCACCTCTTATGTTTGAAATGTTTCAAAGAAAAATATTTTTTCAATGTAAAAGTACACCTGAAATTTTTTATGCGTTCTTTAGATATGTTAGCTACTTAGTAAGTACAAATAAAAACGCTTTTAACTAATCTTAATAAAAATTACCTAATTAAATAGGGAATAATAAAAATTATGCCTATGTACCTTACATATTTTAATTTCAAACACAAATACACATTTATTAATACTTTGATGTAAGACAGGATTTTTCTGTGAATATGGATCTGCTGATTAAAGTTCTGCCCTATTCCGCTGTGCATCCTCTTACTTTTTCTAGTTTGTTTGTTTAAAGCAAAGTGAGGAATTAATGATCCAAAATGTCCTTCTGACTGTAAGAACCTTTTAAATAATGATGGCTTTTTTGTAATCTTTTAAAAACATCTTGCCCACACATTCAATGATTTTTTTTCTTATCAATTTATTATTTTTCAGAGTGTTCAGCTGAATTTCACAGCAAAAAAAAAAAAAAAAAAAAAAAAAAGCCTTTTTCTGCTTTCTTTTATGTGGTATTTAACTTAATAATGTTATAACGACTAAAACTTGAGTTATGTTGGGAAACAAACACCACATACACTTGACATATATAACTTAATAAGGAACATATATACGTGGGTCCACTAGGTAGTCATCTGCTATCCTCATTTAAAAAAAAATACTTAAGAGCTGTAATTATAGTGCTTGTTTGTTGAAATGAAAACTGAAAATAAGTATGTAAAGCAGTTGATTGCTAATTGTGTACTGAAAGCCTAAGAGACTCCAAGACACCAAATAATCCAGTTTTGAGGTTTTGTTTTTCCCACAGAAAGTTTGACAGTTCTACCTTCTTTAGTGTTTATGAAAATACAAAAGAAAAAAGTGTATTTAGTGTACCGATGTCATCAGTCATCGTGGTTAATATATTGGAGAGAAAATGTTTATCCAGTTGGTTTACTGGAGGTCATTTAAGACAGCTTCCATTCTAATGTCCCTAAACTGAATAACTGAATAAATGAATGAATGGACAACTCCATAAAAACAAACAAACAAACAAAAAACCTGTAGGAGTTTTAAACACTAGATAGCTCAAGAAAAATCCTAGGTGAAGAAAACTGCTAAGTTTGAGTTCCAGAAGGGAGGAAAAGAATTAGTATGAGGGAAGGACACAAATCAGACCACCTGTCCTATTAGTTTGTGTTAACTTTATATTAGCATACTACTGTTATGTTAACTTTAGTAATCCAAACTACTACTCTTACGTTAACTTTTGTAATCCTAAAACTAATGTATTCTTTGTATTTTCTTTTTCTAGTGTCTATGTTCAGGTATTTAATGGAGACTTTTTTTTTTTTTTCCCAGTGTAGTAATTTTGACTTTGTTACTTTTTCTTAGTGTTACAGGACAGAGAAATATGTTACAGGAAAAGGGTCCCAATGGAGACCCTAAAAGAGAGTTTTTGGATTTTGCACACGAGTTGAGGGCGAGTTCGCAGTGCAAAGTGAAAGCAAGTTTTTTAAGAAAGTGATGAAAGAACTGGTACTCCATAGACAGAGCAGCCCTGAGGACTGCTGGTTGCCCATTTTAATGGTTATTTCTTGATGATATGCTAAACAAGGGGTGGATTATTCATGCCTCCTCTTTTTAAAACATATAGGGTAAGTTCCTGATGTTACCATGGCATTTGTAAACTGTCATGGCACTGGTGGGAGTGTAGCAGTGAGGCTGACCAGAGGTCACTCTCGTCACCATTGTGCTTTTGGTGGGTTTTGTCTGGTTCCTTTACTGCAACCTATTTTATTAGAAAGATCTTTATGACCTGTATTTTGTGCTGATCTCCTATTTTATCCTGTGACTTAGAATGCCGTAACCATCTGGGAATGCAGCCCAGTAGGTTTCAGCCTCATTTTACCCAGCTCCTGTTTAAGATGGAATTGCTCTGGTTCACACACTTCTGACATTAGTAATGTACAAACTAGGAGAAGAATATTAAATAACTTAATGAAATGTTAGAATAGTGTTTATAATTTTTTTTTTTTTTTAACGAGAAAGATAACTTAGAGCATGCATTATACATACCTTTTACAACTTAACTTTTGGTTAAGGCAAGGTGTATCTTATTTATTTATTATTTTGTATTCAGATTTTTCATTTGGCCTCAGATTTTTAAACTGGTCTCAATGTAAATAAAGTTCTCTAGTCTTACCTTCTGTAGAAAAGATAATGATAGGCTACATTTCTTTTTCTTAACAGAAAAAACATGGACCCATTTGCCAGAAAACTGCTACTAAAAAACGGAAGACTTTTGATTCAAGCAGACAGAGAGCTGAAGGAACTGATATTCCAACAGTGAAACCTCTCAAACCAAGGGTAACTATATAACCTTTTGAACAGTATGAACCTTGGTGTTATGTATGTTGAAAAATATTATATTATCTGTTACATTAAGATTAAGAATAAGCACAATTATCTGCTACATTAAAATTAAAGAATAAATACAATTGTATCTTTAGAAATTATCAGAAGCTTATAAAACAAATTTTATTTTAAACAATAAGCTTTTAAACTTCAAAGGAGAGACCAAGGTGTGGTCTCAAACTCCATCAATTACAGTGAGATTTTTATAGCATTGGAGAGCCAATTGCTGTCCCACATTCTTTTCAAGTCATTATTAAAAGCTTTCAGTAAAACTTAAGTTCTTATTTATTACATCTTCTACCATTATGATAATGTCTACATCCAGAAAGTTAAGCAATTATTTACAGACATTTTAGCATAACAGATACTGCTTATTTTGACATATTGATTGCCAGGATTTGTAATCTGTATAATGTTTCTAAGGAAAAGTTTTATCAGTTGTTCAGTGTCCAGATATAGTTATTGTCAGTTTATTTTCTTTCTTGAAACCAAAGCAATGAACCTATTGTGATAATCTCTCCTTACTATCTGTCATATATTATAGTAATCCCTTGGTATTTGTGGGAGATTGGTTCCAGGACCCGCCTCTGATATCAGTATCTGTGGATACTCAAACTCCTTATGGCATAATACTTATGCACATCCTCCCATATACTTTATGTCTAGATTACCTATAATTTAATGCAATGTAAATAGTTGTTGAATTGTGTCTTTAATGTTTGTTACTTTTTATTGTTACATGGTTGTTTACTTTTTTCCTGAATGTTTCTGATTCATGGTTGGTTGAATCCATGGATGCGCAAGCCATGAATGTGGAACCCATGAGTAGTAAGGGCCAACTACGTATTGCTAGGAGTAAATTACTTATGTACTTATTCAGCATAGTTGTGAAGCATCGTTTGAGTGAAATGGTCTAAGCTAAGTACCTGATTGAATAGGTTTTTGAAACAAAATCCTACTGTTAATGATAATAACTTCTTCCAGTGGTATAAGAACATTTTTCTATGGGGAAATTAATCTTACTAATAAAAAATCATTTGATGATAGAAAAATTAGATGTTCATTTTTATTTTTACTGTGAACATTTAAAGTAAGGATGGTAAGGTTTGAATAAACTACATAAATCAATATATGACGTTTTTCTTAGGTACCTGCTACCTATATTAGCCTTAACTTGCTTTGATAGATAAAATTGCCAAATCTTTGGAGGCAGTACAATATAGTGCGTGCTAAATTGGTTCAAGAGTCATACTGTCTGAATTTAACCTTCACTTTGCTACATACCGTATTATTCTGAGCAAGTTATTGTAATTATGCTTCTGTTCTCTGTAAAATGGTGATAGTAGTAGTATTTATCTTGTGTGGTTATTGTAGGGATTACATAAGATTATCCATGGTGATTTCAATGAATATTAGTCATCCTGTTTCTTTTATAAGGAATTGGGGTTGTAAACTTAAAAACTGAATCATAGGAAAAAGCAAAGTGAAAACCATTGATTTGAATTAAGTGTTCATTGCCCTGTTACCTAAAACTGTGGCCCACAGAGCAGTAATAGCGGCAGTATTTGGGAACTTGTTAGACATGCAGAATCTCAGCCTCCTCCCAAACATACTGAATTAGAATCATTTTAAGAACATCCTTGGGTGAGTCATATGCATATTAAAGTTTGAGAAGCAGTGTCTTAGAAGCTTTGTATGTTGTAAGTGTAGTTCTTAATATATTTACCTGTATCAAGAAAATCCTACAAAATCATAAGCAGAGTGGGCAAAGCAAATACAAATTTCGTTTTTGGAAAAACAAAAGGTAGGCATAATTCATAGATTACCAAATATACATAAGGACTGCCCCAAAGCAGTTGAAATCCAGGAGAAATTACCCATAAGAGGAGGTATAGGAAATTGCTTGGGGGCCTGTGGCTGGATTCTGGAAAGATTTCCAGAATCTACCTTAAAGGTGAGGGGTTTCCTCATCTTAAAAGTGATTCCTTAAAGGTGAGAGATCTTATCAGATAGTATCTTTATCTATTGTTTAGTACAACCAAGGCAGAAACTGGGAGGAGCTGAAGGAATTTGGATAGCTACCAGCTGGAATGAGCAGGGCTGAAATTGTATAAAAGCCAAGAGGGAGAGAATGGTGGGAGTGGGAATAGATTGTTGAGGAGGCCTAGTATCAGAGGCCCTTAGAAAACATTAGTGAAAATGCCTTTCCTGAAGATGAACGGCCTGACCTAAAAGGCTGTGACCTTTTTTTTTTTTTTTTGAAGTGGTTCTCATAGGATCTGAGGGAAGCAGGGTGTAATTACACAGACACCTTATTTGCAGGAACTAGTCTGAATCTGTTGCAATAGAGAGGAGAGCTGCTGGTTTGTATAGCTACCCTGGGCCTCTCCTCCCAAAAACTTCTTGCAAATAGCTGAACCAGGAAATCTATGCTGAATAGTAGAAATGAATAATAGAAGTGATGAATAATAGAAAGTATATTAGCTCAGCATTGAAAAAAGATGCTATGAGATAAAAGGTAGAAAAAAACAGCAAAACTTGCCAGTAGATGAGTAATAATCATAGAGCAGATGAATGTTATGATCAGATATTTTGCTATAAAATAAGAAACTTTAAAAAGTCAGTAATCTCAAACATCTAAATTTGCTGACATTTAAGATTTTTGCATTTATATTAATTAGAGAAATAGATATGTAATTCTTCTTTTTGTCAGAGTTTTGCTGCTCTCAGAACAATATCTGGAAAGTTGTTTCGTTGTTTTCTATTCTCTGAATTATATGTCTACAAAAAGTAAAAATTAAAGGCAGCTGAGCCAGGAGGTTTCTTTGTGGGAAGGAAAATATTTTCTAAGATAAATATGACTATTTTGATTTTATATTTGTTCTGGTATCTGTTTTGTTGTGTTTTCCAAGGACATTGCCCATTTTGTCATAATTATCAAATTTATTGGCATACAGTTTCTTTATAGTATCTTCTTGTCTTTCTCATATTTGTGTATTATTTTTCATTCCTTAATAATTTGAGTTCTCTTTTTTCCTTTTTGTTTCTTTTCTTTTTTTTTTTTTTTTGAGACAGAGATCTTACTATGTTGACCAGGCTGGTGTTGAACTCTTGGCCTCAGGTGATTTCTCCCACTTTTACCTCACAAAATGTTGGGATTACAGGCATGAGACATCATACCCAGCCATCTTTTAAAGTACCATCTTTTGACTTTGTGGATTCAACACATAATTCTTGATTTTAAAAATATAGACATAATAGGAATAGTTGGATATCTCAATAATATTACAAAATAAATCTCTGTAGCATGTGAGCCAGCATCATGTTTAGTGGAGGACACTAGAGGCAGTTCCCATTAAATCAAGGAGAAGGTTAAACTGTAACCAGTAAGTGCCAGCTGATACAGTTAGATAAGAAGAAGAAATTAGACGCCTAGATGTATTAGTCCATTTTCCTACTGCTATTAAGAAATACTGGAGACTGGGTAATTTATAAAGAAAAAGAGGTTTAATGGACTCACAGTTCTATGTGGCTGGGGAGGCCTTACATCATGGTGGAAGGTGAAGAAGGAACAGTCATATCTTCCATGGCAGCAGACAAAAGCACGTGTGCAGGGAAACTTCCCTTTTTAATAAAACCATCAGATCTTGCAAGAATTATTCACTATCACAAGCACAACACAGGAAAAACCTGCCCCCGTGATTCAGTTACTTCCTAACGGGTTCCTCCCACAACCTGTGGGGGATTATGAGAACTACAATTCAAGATGAGATTTGTATGGGGACACCACCAAACCATATAATTCCGTCCCTGGCCACTCCCAAACTTCACGTCCTCACATTTCAAAACCAATCATGCCTTCCCAACAGTCCCCAAAGTTTGGCTTAACTCATTTCAGGATTAAGTCTAAAGTCCACAATTCAAAGTCTCATCTGAGACAAGGCAAGTTTCTTCTGCCTGTAGTCTCTAAAATCAAAAACAAGTTAGTTACTTCCTAGATACAACAGGGATACAGGCATTGGGTAAATACACCCATTCTAAATCAGAGAAACTGGCCAAAACAAAGGGGTCACAGACTCCATGCAAGTCTGAAATCCATTAGGGCGGTCGTTAAACCTTAAAGCTCTGAAACTTTGACTCCGTGTCTCACATCCAGGTCATGCTGGTTCTAAAGGTGGGCTCCCATGGCCTTGGGCAGGGACTCCAATCTCATATTTCCCTTCTGCAGTGCCCTAGCAGAGGTTCTCCATGAGAGCCCTACCCCTGCAGCAAACTTCTTCCTGGACATCCAGGTGTTTCCATACATTCTCTGAAATCTAGGCAGAGGTTCCCAAACCTCAACTCTTGATTTCTATGCACCTGCAGGCTCAACACCATGTGGAAGCTGCCAAAGCTTGTGGCTTGTACCTCTGGAAGCCATGGCTCTACTTGTACCTTTGTCCCTTTTAGCCATGCTTAGAGCAGCTGGGACGCAGGGCACCGAGTCCCTAGGCTGCACACAGTAGGAGGACCCTTGACCTGGCCTAGGAAATAATTTTTCCCTTCTAGGCCTCTGAACCTGTGATGGGAGGGGCTGCCATGAAGGTCTCTGATGTGCCCTGGAGACATTTTCCCCTTTGTCTTGGTGATTAATATTCCATTCCTTATTACTTATACAAATTTCTGCAGCAGGCATGAATCTCTCCCCAGAAAATGGTTTTCTTTTCTATTACATTGTTAGACTGTAAATTTTCCAAACTTGTATGTTCTGCTTCCTCTTGAATGCTTTGCTCCCCAGAAATTTCTCCCACCAGAAACCCTAAATTATCTTTCCCAAGTTTAAAGCCACAGATCTCTATGGCAAGAGCAAAACGCTGCCAGTCTCTTTGCTAAAGCATAACAGGAGTCACCTTTGCTCCATTTCCCAACAAGTTCTTCATCTCCATCTGTGATCACCTTAGCCTGGACTTTGTTGTCCATATCACTATTAGCATTTTGGTCAGATCCATTCAACAAGTTTCTAGGAAGTTCCAGACTTTCCCACATTTTTCTCTCTTCTTCTGATCCCTCCAAACTGTTTCAGCCTCTGCTTGTTACCCAGTTCCAAAGTTGCTTACACATTTTGGGTTATCTTAATAGCAGTACCCCACTCCACCAGTACCAACTTACTGTATTCGTCCATTTTCGTACTGCTATGAAGAAATGCCTGAGACTGGGCAATTTATAAAGAAAAAGAGGTTTAACGGACTCACAGTTTCACATGTCTGGGGAGGCCTCACAATCATGGTGGAAGGTGAAGAAGGATCAAAGGCACATCTTACATGATGGCAGGCAAGAGCGTGTGTGCAGGGGATCTGCCCTTTGTAAAACCATCAGATCTCATGAGACTTATTCACTGTCATGAGAACGGCACAGGGAAAACATGCCCCCGTGATTCAATTACCTCCCACCGAGTACCCCCCATAACACGTGGGGATTATGAGAGCTACAATTCAAGATGAGATTTGGGTGGGGCACAGCCAAACTATATCAATAGATGTTTGAAAAGACTAGGTAAAACCATCATTATTAGAAGATATGATATACCTGGAAAACCCAAGATAATTAAGTGAGAAATTACTACAAACAATAGGAGTAAAGGGAAGTAATGTGGTAGGTTACTATGCAAAAATTACTAAGCTTCATATACTCAGCAAACAGTCTCTTGAGACATAACAATGGGGAAAGGACCCTCTGCAAAAGAACAACACAAGGTATGAAATACTTAGGAGTAAACTTTGTAATAAAAATACAAGACTTCCACAAAGAAAAAAAAATACTACTGAAAGATAAAAATGAACTGTTTTTCAAATGGAAATATATCCCATATTCTTGTATCGGTAGGTTCAACCTAATAAAGATTTTAAGTTTCTCAACTTGTTTATAAATGTGATTCTTAATTTTTAAAAATTATACAAGTTGATTCAAAAGTTTACCTGGAAAAATTTATATACATGAATAACTAGGAAAATATTAAAAAAGCTTAATAAAATATTACCCTATCAGATATTAAAATACATTGTCTCAATATTGAAGAAAATACTGGTGCTAACACAGGATAATCAGAACCGTGGAACAGAAGAGAAAGTTCAGAAATACACCCAAATTCAGAAAGGAATTTAGTGTATTATACAGGTGTTATTTCAATTCTGTTGGTAGAGGGAAGCAGGGAGGGGAGAGCCACTAAAGGACAGGAAAAGTTCATAGCCATGTTAAAAAAAAAAAAAAAGCAAAATGTGATTCAATTTGTCACTCCACACACAGCAGGATAAATTCCACATGAATAAAAGATTTAAGAAATTTTAATTGATACTGGAAGTTGTAGACTTCCAGTAAACATGGGAAAATTTTATTTTTTCTTGGTGTGAGGTTGCACCTGGCTAATGCAGATCCAGAGGCCATAAAAGATTAGTAAATTAAACTGTAATTAAAAAATAAGTATACATAGTAAAAAATGATCCATAGACAAGGTCAAAAGACCTTTTTAAATTGTTGGTGGGAAGGAGGGAATAGTTTCCTATAAAAAATTACTTGAAATTATTACATTAAAGGCCAGTAACTCAGTGAGTAAGTTGATGAGGAATATAAATAGTCCACAGTAAAGGCAATACATTAAATGATTCTTAACAATTTAAAAAGGTACCCAGTCTCAATCATTATAAGAGAAAATCCAATTAAATACAGAAAGTAAGGATTATTTTTCATATTTCTAATTGATTCAAAAGACAAATGATAGATAATATACTCTGTTAGAGGATCTATGGGAAAACAGGGAAATACACTGTCTTAGTCTCGTTTCTGTTGCTGTAATAGAATACCACAAACAGGGTAATTTGTAAAGAAAATAAGTGTATCTCTCACAGTTCTGGAGGTTAGGAAGTCCAGGAGCATAGTGCTGGCATCTGGCAAGGGCCTTCTTGCTGCATAATCCCATGATGGAAGGGCAGGTGTGCCTGTGAAACAGAGAAAATGGGGGCCAAACTCAATCTTTTATCAGGAACCCACACCCTCAATAACTAATCTGCTACTGGGGTAATGTCATTAATCCATCATGAGGGCAGAATCATAATGACTTAATCACCTTTCAGATGTCCCCACTTTGTAATACTGTTATAATATTAATTACATTTTAACATGAGTTTTGGAGGGAACATTCAACCACAGCAACAGTCTTAGTGGCAGGATAAATGGATGTAACACCTACAGAAGGCATTTTAGCAGTGTCTTTTGCAATGAGAACTGCATGAAGAAATTGAATATAAAATTGCAATGTAGTTGCATAAAGTTTCTCTTTAAAATTATAAATTTGAGAAGGATATCATTTAAGGACTCCTGATAAGAGAACATTTAAAATGATATGGCATTATCTGATATTTTATTTCAATATACTAAAAAGATACTGTTTGTTTATGTATTTATTTATTTATAGCCAGAACCACCAAAGAAACCATCTAATTGGAGAAGAAAACATGAAGAATTCATTGCTACCATAAGAGCAGCTAAAGGCCTTGATCAGGCCCTCAAAGAGGGTGGCAAACTTCCTCCTCCTCCTCCACCTTCTTATGATCCTGGTATATGGAATATTGTTGACAGAAATGTTCATGTGGGAAGAAAATAATGATAGAGTTTTTATGAATTTTAACTTGTTAAGCTTAACTTATAATCATGGAGTTTTATGAAGCATAATCTTTAAATGATTTGGTGTAAAACGGTGGTAATCTAGTCATGTAGGCTTATAAAGACATTAATTTGGAACACGGAAGTGTATTATGTTTTTATTTTAATACTTTTATTTAAGCATAAGGCATTATAATATCATTTAAAAATTATTATGGTAACTATTACATGTGAGCATTACAGCAAATATTTTAACCATGCTCACTGCGAATTGAAATGTAGTCATTCAGTAGGAGTCATATAATTTTGTTGCCTGGTTCCTTGGTATCTTCTCATCTGGGATTGATAAAAAAAAAATCGTAACTTTCCTAAAATGTGTAATTCATGTGGCTCGACTACATTTATGCCTTAAATTTGTATATTGTTAATTTTTTTTCATTGAGCACGTAAAAGTTGCTTGATTCGTTGTTACTAAAAGCAAAGCAAGATTTTTGCAACCCTGTATGAGATACTGAGATACCAGAGCCCCCAGTGGCCTAATGGATAAGGCATTGGCCTCCTTAACGCTTGGGCTTTGAGATGCTGAGATACCGAAAGACTTAAAGTGACAAAGGTGACACTTTGACATTTGTTATTAGAGCAGCCTAAAGAGATTGTTAATGTAACGGGGTAGCCACATTAATATTATGTTAGTACTCTAGATTGGGATTTATTTTCTAACAAAGAGAAAGTTCTTTAGCAAATCTAGATATGATCGTTTTTGACATTTTACTATAGAGGAGAGATATAGTATATTTACAGATATAATAAATATCTTAGATTTTATATGCCATAGGTTTCTGTTGCAACAAATAAACTATAGACAAATATATAAATGAATGAGCATGGCTGTGTTTCTGTAAAACTTCATTTACAAAGACAGGCTCCAGGCAGGCAGGATTTGGCCCGTGGGCCATACTTTGTGAAACCCTGTTCTAGAGTATTAATAATTAACATATATGAATGAATGTTTCTGGTATGCTTCAACTGATCCTGGGTCTCTTTTAATACTACCTTTATTTTCTTCATGAACTTGAGTTTTCTCTGTGCTTTGAAGATATTTAGATATTGTGTCTTACTCTACATAGCTACATTTCTCATGTCTAATATAAGAGAGTGAGAGGGTACAAGTTCTTCAGGATCATTTGGGCTTTAGAAGTTTTTTTAATCTTTTGGGCCTGACAAAAACAACTTATTTCTTTGTTATGAGAGGTTTAAGACCTACTCCAGTAGTAAGCAGGACAAATTTTTGAGCTGCAGATGAATATAAATTGTAAAGGGCAAACTCTCTATCAAAAAGTAAACCTGTTAAAATAAATTATAAACCTGTTAAGATTCTTTTTTGACACTACTAAATTTTTACATTTATTCCCAGTGTCTCATTTAGTTATTTTACAATGCTACAAAATATGGTTCTGGAATAATTTCAAAAGAAGTCTGATTTACAGTATGTTTTGCATTTTGGGAAGATATTTTATCTTGGAAACATTTGCTGTTTCTTAAATTTGAATTATGTCAGTGAGATATATTTTAATCACTTCTTCCATCTGTTGAGACTTTTAAGAGAAAATAGCACTTTAAAGATAAGTAAACTATTTCTTAACAGTTTTCCATTAGATGAAATAAAAAATTTTAATAGATGAGCCTATATTTTAAAATGTATTTTAATGTCACATATTATTACTTCCTAACTAGTCTGCTGTATAAAATATATATCCATTATAAATGAAAACATAAAGGCAAAAAAGAAAGAATGTTTTTCCTCTGCTTACTCTTTTGTACTAAGGATTTATCTTTTGTTCTTTTTCCTTCACACATTTGATTCAAAGCTAGGAGAAAATTGGAATTCATGTACCAGCAGACTTTTTTTTTAAGTCTTTACTGAGTTTAGACAAGTCAAACTGGGTAGTTATAAGGATATGGGAGATTTTCTTATCAGACATTATTACTTATATTTTTTGAATGACTCTGCATAGAAACTTAAGATTTTTTAATGTCCTTTTCAAGTACTATGCTATTAATCTGTTTCTGTTTTTATCTGTTATAGATTATATTCAGTGTCCATATTGTCAGAGGAGATTCAATGAAAATGCAGCTGATAGACATATAAATTTCTGTAAAGAACAGGCAGCACGTATTAGTAATAAAGGCAAATTTTCTACAGATACCAAAGGAAAACCAACTTCTCGGACACAGGTGATAAGTTCAGTTTTAATAATTGCTATAAATGAGAAAATAGCTCATTGACTTTCATAGATTATTGTTTATGCTTTTCATGACATTAGACTATATTTTTCTCACCTGCTTTTATATATATATAGTTATATATATAGTTTTATATATCTATAACAGTTGTATGCTTTTAGCTCTTATATCTGTAAATCATTTCAAGCTAATTGTGTATAGTGTGAAGTAAGGGGCAATTGTTCCTTTTTTTCTGTGTGGATATTCTATTGTCTTAGCACGTTTTATATATATATATATAAAATATATAAAAAGCTATATATGTATACATGTTTTTAGATTGAGTGAAAGAGCTTATTATATATTCTTGGTCTTTTCTCAGATGTGTATTAAGAATATTTTCTCCCATCCTGTGACATGGCTTTTCATTTTCTTAAGGATGTCTTTTGAAGAGCAAAAATTTTAAAATGTGATTAAGTCCAATTTATTAATTCTTTACGATTTATGCTGCTTATGTTGTATCAAAGAAATCTTTGCCTATACTAGGGTTGCAAAGATTTTTCTCCCATGTCTTCTATAAGTTTTATGTTTTTAGCTCTTACATCTATAAATCATTTCAGGCTAGTATTTGTGTATAGTGTGAAGTAAGGGGCAGGTTTTCCTTTTGTTTTCTATGTGGATATTCTATTGTTTTAGCACAGTTTGTTTAAAGGACTTTCTTTTCCCTGATGAATTACCGAGACACCTTGGTTGGAAATCAGTTGAATATAAACGTATGGGTGTATTTCAGGACATGCTGTTCTGTTCCATTGATTTATATCCCTGTCCTTTAGTCAATACCACATTCTCACTATACTGAATAGTGAACCTTAATAAGTCTTAAAATCAAGTCGTCTAAATTTTCCTACTTGAATTCCTTTTAAAGTTTTCTTTGGCAAGCCGGGTGCAGTGGCTCACGCCTGTAATCCCAGCACTTTGGGAGGCCGAGGTGGGCAGACCACGATATCAGGAGATCAAGACCATCCTGGCTAACATGGTGAAACCCCATCTCTAATGAAAATACAAAAAATTAGCCGGTCATGGTGGCGGGCACCTGTAGTCCCAGCTGAGGGAGGCTGAGGTGGGAGAATGGCGTGAACCCAGGAGGATGAGCTTGCAGTGAGCCTAGATTGCACCACTGCACTCCAGCCTGGACGACAGAGCAAGATTCTGTCTCAAAAAAAAAAAAAAACATTATCTTTGGCTATTCTTGATTTATTCTTATATATACATTTAGAATTGACTAGTCAACATCTACAAAAAATGACTTCTAGCATTTGACTGAGATTATATTAAATTCATAAATCAATTTGTGGAGAATTGGCATTTTAACAATATTGAATTGTTCAGTTCATGAACCTGTTATATTTTCTGATCATTTAGGTTTCATTTTAGCAGTGTTTTGTAGTTTATGTTATATAGGTCATATACATATTTTGTTAGATTTTTCCAAGTATATCATGTATATGGATGATCTTATAAATAGAATTTTATTTTATTTCATTTTTAGTTGTTTTTTGCTTGTTTAGAAAAACTGGATTTTTGTATATTAATCTTATACCCTGCTATTTTGCTAAATTCATTTACTAATAATAGTCTTCTTGTAGATTTCTTAGGACTTTTCTGTATATACAGTCATGTCACCTGTAAATAAGGACAGTTTTATTTTCTTCCCTCCAACCTTTTGGCTTTTATTTCTTTTTTGTGATTTACTACATGGGCTAGACTAATGTTGAATAGAGGTGATGAGAGTGGACCTCCTTGCCTTGTTTTTCTATTCTTAGGTGAAAAGCATTGTTTTTCATCATTGTGTATGATGTTCCATCAATTACTGAGGGAAATATGTTAAAATTATGACGTTTTTTACATTTCTCTTTAGGTTTGCCTGCTTTTGATTCAAAATTTTGAATTTCTCTTATTGTTTGCATATGCACTTATAAATTGTGATGTCTTCCCCATTTATTGACCCTCTTATCATTATGAAGTGTTCCTTTTTGTCTGTGGCAATATTCATTGTGTTGCAGTATGTTTCATGTGATAAGAATATAGCCATTTTAGCATAATTATGCTCACTTCTTTTCTCTCTGTTCCTTAACTTATGTGTGTGTTTTTGCCTTGCTATAAATGGTTTTTATATTTCTTTTTTAAAAATCAAATCTAG
The DNA here is from genome assembly GCF_037993035.2 of Macaca fascicularis. NCBI lineage: Eukaryota > Metazoa > Chordata > Mammalia > Primates > Cercopithecidae > Macaca > Macaca fascicularis. Next base: position 88,479,770 of record NC_088382.1, read on the forward strand.
TAACTTCATCTTTTTGGTCAAATTGCCTGTCACTTACATTTGATGCAATTATTGATTTGGTTATATTTAGGTCTGCCATCTGTTTTCTCTTTTTGTAATTTTTTTAAAAATTCATCATTTATTTTCCCTTTTGTATTCATAAGATTTCATTTTCTTTATTGGCTTTCTAGCTATAACTCTTTGCAGTGTTTAAAAGTGATTGCTCTAGGAATAAAAAATGCATCTTTGACTTACCCATATCTATGGATATTTTTATTTACCTCTGACCGGTTAGTGCTATTGTTTCACATATGTAACTCTAGACATTATAAGCCTATCAGTACTCTTGATTTGTATTGTTATACTTACTGCTTTATTATATATATTTATTGAAATTATAAATTTGCAGATTATAGTTGTATATATTATGGGGTACAAAGTGATATTATGATTCATGAATTCAATGTGGAATGATGAAATCAAGCTAATTAACATACTGTCACCTCAAGTACTTACCATTTTTTGTGGTAAGAACATTTGAAAATGTTTTCTCTTTGCAATTTTGAAAGGTATGATATATTATCATTTAGTGTATTCACCATGCTGTGCAGTATATCTCAAAATAAAGACCACAACAAAAACTTATGCCTTTGACCATCATCTTCTCCTTATTCTTTCCCCCCTTTCCCCCTCATTCTAGCCTCTGGTAACTACCATCAGTTCTTTGCTGCTTAGAGTTCCATTGTTTTAGATTCTACATGTAAGTGAGGACATGTGGTATTCATATGCCTGTGCCTGGCTTAATTTCTCCAATTCCAATCCCTGTAGTTCAGTCTTATTTATTATTATTATTATTTAATCCTTAACTACTAAGTCTGCCACCTGTGTTCATTTGCAGTTAGTTTCTGTTGACTTGACATTTTTGCTAATATGGATCATGTTTTCTGTTTCTTTGCTAGTAATGTTTGGTTGAAAACTAGACATGACATGATAGGTAATATATATCAATTTCTGTTTTGTTTTTTTGTAGTGTTTTTACTTTCTTTCCTTTTTTAGGCGGGGAGCAGTAAGGAGGTCTAAGTGTAGGTGGTTAAATCCAGGGTGTGCAGTGTAGGTTTTCCAGTGGTTTCCAGTCATCTGTTTTGTTGTAATTGCTATCTGTAGGATGGTTATATAGGCACTTCACTCCTCCAACATGGAGCTTGTAATTTGTTATTGTGTTTTTAATTTCTTGCAGTTGGCTGACTATTTTTCTAATTTCCTATTTTTTTATACTTTGTAATTTTCTATTAATATATTCATAGTTGTCTCCTATTTCTTTATATGTAGTACTCATAATTGTTGTAATGTATGTCTGATAATTATAGTAGTATCCGGTGACCTGTATGGATATGGTCCTTGTTTTTTTTTCTCATTCAGGTTCCTTATATCCTTATTTCCCTGATTATTATTGACCTTTGCTGCTTGTTACAAGTAAAAAATTACTCGTGATTATTGTTCATGCCTTCCTCCAGAGAAGATGTGTGCTTATTCCTTTTAGGTATCTATGAGTATTATCAGTCTGGAAACATTTGAAAACAAATTATTGACTTAGTTTGCTTGACCAGCCTAATAAGGCAAATTTATACAGCAAATCCATGTGATGTTCAGGTAGTTATTACAATCCCACATGGTTTGGCCTGGAAATTTCTTCTTTTCCTCTCATTTGACATTCAGTGCTTTTACAATGATTTCTTATTCTTTCCTGAACATTTTTAGTTGTTAGTTGAAAGGTTGGTCTAAATAGTAAATTCTACCATTTTGTCAGAAATGGATGTCCTGCAGGTTCTTTAGACTATTTCCAATTTCATTAGTCATTAGTCTTTGTATAAATATTTTTGTAAGGAAATGTATGAGATTTGTGAGCAACATAAAAACACAAATAATAATTACCAAATAATAATGAATGAAAGAAATATGTTTAATATAATTATATAAAATGATTTCATTCTCCTCATCATTAAAATAGATTTATATAAAATTATTGGTTGATAGAGTCATTTTGAAAGTCTTCATAATAACACACAAAACCGTTGATTGATAGAGTCATTCTGAAAGTCTTTATATACCAGTAGACTTTCAGCTTGATGTTGTAGAATAGACAGAATATAGCTCAGAAAGGAAGGAGTCAGATTATCTAGGTCAGGGAAACAGCAAGATACCGAGGGAGAGGTGAATAATGTTTTATACAAGTGGTATTCGGAAAGGAAACTAACCTGACTAGTTCTTGTTGAAAGTAATGGGAAATATTATAGGATATAGATAAGGTTGTTCTAGCTTCTGAGTATCTCAGAAAAGTCAACAATAAAATTTAGTAAAATAGTGGGAAGTCTTATATAGAGAGGAGAAAAGCAAAACATTTTTTGGAGACATGTTCTGCCTAAGTATTTGTAAGCCATTAAGTTGTTAATAATTTCTATTATAAACATAAACATCTTCAGTCTCCAATATGTAATGCTACCAGAAACCTTTCTGCCTGTGTCCTGCCTAAAGACTTGACCCGTCAATATGTAATAGGCCACATCAGCGCACTTTGTTTATGCTAATCATTTTGCTCTTTGTTGATTGTTTGCACAATTTGAGTGGGTCAACAGTACTGTTTCCTAATCTGATTTTATAAACTCTGTTTTTATAGACATACCTCTCATAGTTTGACAAATCTTTGTTAGATCTTTTTTTTTTTTCCCCTATTGCTATAATTTTAAGTTTTTTTCTAATGTGTCTTTCTCTCTCCCTATTTATATAGTGGCCCAGAAGCCCTTTTAAACTAGAAGCACCTTTAAGATTTTAAAAAATCAGTTATCATTATATGGTTCATCTCCCAAAGTCTCATAGACATTTGTTAATTTGAAAGACATTTACTGAAGGTTTCGGTTTTCTAGTTTTCAGATGCTAGCCTAGTAGTGCAAAATGTGCATGCTACTTTTTTTGTGTGATCCTTTATCAAGATGTAACTTTTTAAAAATTCACATGCAGAGTTAGAAGGATATAATGTTTGACTTCAAAATTGATTTTAGCTAGCTATTTTTGGTAGTAGTGCATCTTAAATTTTATATTGATTATTGGTTATAAAATATGATTTGATTTTTGAAAATGATGTTTGAAACCAATTTTTCACATGAAATCTTGAACCGTATTGGGCTAAATTCCAAGCACATATGCAAGTATGATTTTCACCTTATGGTTGAAGCATTGGGCTAGAACCAGCATGAGTGTAAATTCCTGCTCTGTTGTGAAGTTGGGGCATAACCCTGGGCAAGTTCATTTCTTGCTATTGAAGCAGGTGACCAGTAAAATACATTTATAATCAGGTAACTGAGCAAAATTTGGCTCAAAAAGAGAAAGTAAAATAAAATTAATAAAGATATCTCTTTAGACAAGTAGAGAAATATAAAAATCCAAGATAAGCTGAAATATCGTATGTCAATCCATAGTCCATTAATTTAAGGTGGTCTGGTGAGGATAGTGACGCCAGAATTAGCTCTTTCTCTTCATATCGGGGAAATCCATAAGACAGCTGTTGTAAAACTTGTTTAGGTAATAGGTCATCTTATGATTTTTATCAGTAGGAAATATGGCTGAATTATATGTATGGAATATAAAACCACATCCAGGAACACGTAAAAATCTTAACGTTTAGAGCTGCACCACCAGGTGAGCATCACCAGCTGTTTCTAAGTTTTTCTACTGATGTTTGTTTGGTGATTACAATCTTAACTTTGAGGAAGTATTTTCCATTCGACCTTTTTTTCTTTTTCCTGTGAACTGGAAAAGTTGCTGTTAGTTTGTTTTAGCAGTGGAACATCTGAGAGGGAGTCTATTTTAGAAAACTTTCGAGGTGACATATTTTAATCTACACTTCCTCAGTTTGTATAATTCAGTAGCTAATAAAAAGACTGTTCATTTAAGGGAATGTGAGCTATTTCTTTCCAATTTTTTTTTTTACTGTAGTATAATACATGTAGCAGAAACTTTAGCATCTTAATCATTTTTGAGAGTACAATTCAGTGTATACTTACAAGTGTATTAATACATTAATGATGTGCAACCATCATCACCATTCATCTCCATAACTCTTTCCATCTTATAAGACCGAAATCCTAAACCCAAAGAATGTTAAGTTTTGAACCACTAGTTTACAATCCATAATCAAAAAGTGATGTTGATTAAAAATTTTTTTTTCATTATTTTAGTATAAGCCACCCACACTTAAAAAGTCAAATTCTCCTGGAACTGCATCATCAGGATCTTCACGATTACCGCAGCCAAGTGGCACTGGCAAAACTGTTGTAGGTAATGATAGCCGTAAAGCAACTTGATTTGTTTTTAAAACCATGTTGGCAGAGCAGGAAATAAAGATAGTGGTCTATTCTGGAGTATTAAGATAGATTTATAATTAAGAAGAGATGTGGAGGATAAGTAATTATTTCTGAAAATAAAATAACTTTGAGTAGTTTCTACTTTTAACCTTTTTATTTATTTATTTATTTTTATTTTATTTTTTTTTTTTGAGACGGGGTCTTGCTCTGTCGCCCAGGCTGGAGTGCAGTGGTGCAATGTCGGCTCACTGCAACCTCCGCCACCCAGGTTCGAGTGATTCTCCTGCCTTAGCCTCCTGAGTAGCTAGGACTATAGGTGGATTCCACCATGCCCACCTAATTTTTTCTATTTTTAATAGAGATGGGGTTTCACCAAGTTAGCCAGGATAGTCTCAATCTCCTGAACTTGTGATCCCCCAACCTCAGCTTCCCAAAGTGCTGAGATTAGTGGCGTGAGCCACCGCGGTGCCTGGCCATTTATTTTGTTGTTTTTTCAGCTTAAATGTTTGCCCCAGATGTTGTTATTGATGTATCATCTGTTTAGAATAGTCAGCCTAGTACTTTCTTGATTCTTTGATCCAGAATTTTCCTCTCATTTTACACTAGCTCTTCATAGCTTTCTGAACTTGGCAATTGTTCTTAGTAGACAAATACTTAATAGTTAGAAGAAGATATGGACCACTGATATGTACCTTTATTTATATATAAATTATAAGAAAGAAATTTAGAAATTAGAATTGAAGGATGCTATATATTGTCCCCTGGAAATGCCATTTAAAAAATGTCTTGAATGAAAATTTGATTTATAGTTACAAAGATTATTACGAAATCATTGTTTTCTTTGTTAGATGCTCTGTTTTATGTACCTTTTTTTTAGAGTATTGTTAAAAATAATGCTTTTTTATTATAAGGTGTGCCTTCAGGCAAAGTGTCTTCAAGTAGCAGCTCTTTGGGAAACAAACTTCAGACCTTATCTCCCTCTCATAAAGGGATAGCAGCCCCTCATGCAGGGTAAGTCTACATTGGATATAATTATTAGTGGTATATAATTAAATGATACTAAAGTTTTATTATGTTTTGATAATTGCTTTTTCATTAATCTTCATTTCCTAAGTTCATTTGTCTTTTAACATTTTTCTGGTCAGGAGCACACTCACTGCTGTTGAGTATCTAAATTTGTATAACCATTTTAGAAAATAATCTGGTATTAAAAGCCTTAGAAATCATAACTTAAATTGAATAATTTTACTTCTGGGAATTTAGTCTAAGGAAATAAATTGAAATGTTGAAGATTTTTATACTAACTATAATTTACTAAGCACTATGTATCAGGCACTGTGCTAGACATTTTGCATATATTTTTGTTAAAACCACTTCATAATCAAGAGATAAGATCAGAGAAGCTCAGTTTGCTCAAAGCCACATAGCTGTTAAAGTTAGAAGCAATATATAAATTGGGATCTCTTTGACTGTAAACATTAGACTCTTTTCACGTTTTTATTATAATGTTAAGAATAAATCACCAAAATGTCTAGCTTTGTTTGAATAGTAAATTATGAAAATCTATAAAGGGATATTTTGCAACTATAGTATGTATATACATTTTAATAAGGTGATTCTGTTAAGAGAAAAGTGTTAGCTACTAAACTCTATGTAGAGTGTGATAGAAACAGTGGGGTGATTCTCTTAATTTAATGCTTTTTTATATTTTTCTACAGTTATATTTACATGGCTTTTAATGAAGTATATAAACTTTCAATAGTTATGGGAAAAATTGTAACAGTGGAGATATTAATATAAGGCCATATATTTTTAGAAATTTACCTATTTTGTATTTTGATATATCAGAAAATTAAGGGATTGCTACTGGACCATTAGAATGAAGGTGTATGTCTATATCTTTACATATACTGGTACAGTTGATTAATGAAATACAGCACACATTATTTTCTTTTTTTAATTTTAACTTTTAAGTTCAGGGATACAAGTACAGGTTTGTTACATAGGTAAACTTGTGTCATAGGGGGTTTGTTGTATGGATTATTTCATCATCCAGGTATTAAGCCTAGTACCCATCAGTTATTTTTCCTGATCCTCTCTCTCCTCTTACCCTCCACCCTCCAAAAGGCTCCAGTATTTGTTGTTCCCCTCTATGTGTCCATGTAGTCTCATAATTTAGCTTCCACTTATAAGTGAGAACATGCAGTATTTGGTTTTCTGTTCCTGTGTTAGTTTCCTAAGGAAAATGGCCTCCAGCTCCATTCATGTCCCTTCAAAGGACATGATCTAATTCCTTTTTATGGCTTCATAGTATTCCATGGTGTTTATATACCACATTTTCTTTATCCAGTATATCATTGATGGACATTTAGGTTAATTCCCTGTCTTCAGTGTTATGAATAGTGCTGCAGTGAACATATGTGTGTGTCTTTATAATAGAATTATATATGTTCCTTTGGGCATATACTCAGTAATGGGATTACTGGGGCAAATGGTAGTTCTGTCTTTAGGTCTTTGAGGAATTGCCACACTGTCTTTCACAGTGGCTGAAGTAATTTACATTCCCATCAACAATGTATAAGCATTCCTTTTTCTCCACAACCTCACCAGCATCTGTTATTTTTTGTCTTTTTAACAGCAGCCATTCTGACTAGTGTGAGATAATACCTCATTGTGGTTTTGATTTGCATTTCTCTAGTGATCAGTGATGTTGAGCTTTTTTCATATGACTGTTGACTGCATGTATGTCTTCTTTTGAAAAGTGTCTGTTTATGTCCGTTGTCCACTTTTTAATGGGATTGTTTGTTTTTTTTCTTGTAAGTTTGCTTTTTTTCTTGTAAGTTTGTTTAACTTTGTAAGCTTGTTTGTTAAATTATAGATGCTGGATATTAGACCTTTGTTGGAGGCATAATTTGCAAAAATTTTCTCCCATTCTGTAGGTTTTCTGTTTATTCTGTTGATAGTTTCTTTTGCTGTGCAAAAACTCTTTAGTTTAATTAGAGCCTATTTGTCCATTTGTGTTTTATTGCAATTGCTTTTGGCATCTTCATTATAAAATCTTTGCTGCTGCCTATGCCCTGAATGGTATTGACTAGGTTGTCTTGCAGGGTTTTTATAGTTTTGGGTTTTACATTAGTCTTTAATCCATCTTGTGTTAATTTTTGTATATGGTGGAAGGAAGGGATCCAGTTTCAGTCTTCTGCATATTGCTAGCCAATTATCTCAGCACCTTTTATTAAATAGGGAATTCTTTTTCCATTGCTTATTTTTGTCAGATTTGTCAAATATCAGATAGTAGTAGGTGTGTGGTCTTACTTCTGGACTCACTATTCTGTTCCACTGGTCTGTGTTCCAGTACCATGCTGTTTTGGTTACTGTAGCCCTGTAGTATAGCTTGAAGTCAGGCAGCATGATGCCTCCAGCATTGTTCTTTTTGCTTAGAATTGCCTTGGTTAGTTTGACTCATTTTTTATTCTATATTAATGTTGAAATAGTTTTCTCTGGTTCTGTGAAGAATGTCACTGATAGTTTAATGGGAATAGCATTGAATCTAGAAATTGCTTTAGGCAGTATCGCCATTTTAATGATATTGATTCTCCCTGTCCATGAGCATGGAATATTTTTTCATTTCTTTGTGTCATCTTTAATTTCTTTGAGCATTGGCTTGTAGTCCTCCTTGTATAGATCTTTCACCTCCCCAGTTACCTGTATTCTTAGGTATTTTATTCTTTTTGTGGCAGTTGTGAATGGGAGATTGTTGCTGATTTGGCTTGCTGCTTAACTGTTGTTAGTGTATAGGAATGCTAGTGATTGTTGCACATTGATTTTGAATCCTGAGACTTTGCTAAAGTTGCTTATCAGGTTAAGAAGCTTTTGGGCTGATACAATGGGGTTTTCTAGATATAGGATCATGTCATCTGCCAGCAGGGATAGTTTGACTTCCTCTCTTCCTATTTAGAAGCCCCTTTATTTCTTTCTCTTGCCTGATTGCACTGGCCAGAATTTCCAATACTATGTTGAATAGGAGTGATGAGAGAGGGCATCTTTGTCTTGTGCAAGTTTTCGAGGGGGAATGCTTCCAGCTTTTGCCCATTCAGTATGATGTCGGCTGTGGGTTCATCATAAATGGCTCTTATTATTTTGAGGTATGTTCCTGTAATACCTAGTTTATTGAGAGTTTTTAACATGAAGGGATGTTGAATTTTATTGAAAACCTTTTCTTTATCTATTAAGATAATCATTTGGTTTTTGTCTTTAGTTCTGTGGTGATGAATAGCATTTATTGATTTGCATATGCAGAATCAGCTTTGCATCCCAGGGGTGAAGACTGCTTGATCCTGGTGGATAAGCTTTTTGATGTGCTGCTGGATTTGATTTGCTAGTATTTTGTTGAGGATTTTTGCATTGATGTTTATCAAGGTTATTGGCCTGAAGTTTCCTTTTTTTGTTGTATCTCTGCCAGTTTTGGTATCAGGGTGATGCTGGCCTCGTAGAATGAGCTAGAGTCGAGTCCCTCCTCAATTTTTTGGAATAGTATCAGTAGGAATTGTACCAGTTCTTTGTACATCTAGTAGAATTCAGCTGTGAATCCATCTGGTCCTGGGCGTTTTTTGGTTGGTAGGCTATTTATTACTGCCTCAATTTCAGAACTCATTATTTGTCTGTTCAGGGATTCAGTTTCTTCCTGGCTCAGTCTTGGGAGGGTGTATGTGTCCAGGAATTTATCCATTTCTTCTAGATTTTCTAGTTTATGTGTATTGAGCTGTTAATAATATTCTCTGATGACTTGTATTTCTATGGGGTCAAGTGGTAATATCCCTCTTGTCATTTCTGATTGTGTTTATTTGAATACTCTCTATTTTCTTCTTTTTAGTGTAACTAGCAGCCTATATTTTATGAATTTTTAAAAAAAACAGCTCCTAGATTTGTTGATTTTTTGAATGGTTTTTCATGTATCTTCTTCAATTTAGCTCTGATTTTAACTGTTCCTTGTCTTCTGCTAGCTTTGGGATTTGTTTGTTTTTGGTTTTCTAGTACTTTTAGTTGTGATCTTAGGTTGTTAACTTGAGATCTTTCTAACTTTTGATGTGGACATTTAGTCCTATAAATTTCCCTCTTCACAGTGCCTTAGCTGTATTCTAGAGATTCTGGTATGTTGTTTCTTTGTACTCTCTAGTTTCAAAGAACTTCCCGATTTCTGCCTTAATTTCATTATTTATCCAAAAATCATTCAGGAGGTTATTCAGTTTCTATGTAGTTGTATGGTTTTGAGTTAATTTCTTAATCTTGATTTCTAATTTAATTGTTCTGTGGTTTGAGAGAATATTTGTTATAATTTCAGCTCTTTTGCTTTTACTGAGGATGTTTTACATCCAATTATTTGATCACTTTTATTTTATTTTATTTTTGAGATGGAGTTTCACTATGTCACCCAGGCTATAGTGCCATGGCATGGTCTTGGCTCACTGCAACCTCTGTCTCCTGGGTTCAAGCTATTCTTCTGCCTCAGCCTCTTGACCAGCTGGGATTACAGGGATGTGCCATCACACCTGGCTAATTTTTGTATTTTTAGTAGAGATGAGGTTTCCCCATGTTGGCCAGGCCAGTCTTGAAGCCCTAACCTCAGGTTATCTGCCTGTATCGGCCTCCCAAAGTGTTAGGATTACTGGCGTGAGCCACTGCACCAGGCCCATGTGATCAATTTTAGAGTATGTGCCAGATGGTGATGAGAACACTGTATTCTGTTATTTTGGGGTATAGAGTTCTGTAAATATCTATCAGGTCCGTTTGATCCAGTGCTGAGTTCCCATCCTAAATATATATTTGTTAATTTTCTGTCTTGATAATCTATCTAATATTGTCAGTGAGGTGTTAAAGTCTCTCACTATCATTGTGTAAGAGTCTTAAATCTCATTGAAGGTCTCTAAGAACTTGGTTTATGAATCTGAGTACTCCTGTGTTGGGTGTATTTGTATTTAGGATAGTTAACTTTGGTTGACAAATTGAACCCTTTACCATATGTAATACCCTTCTTTTTGTTGGTGTAAAGTCTGTTTTGTCAGAAATTAGGATTACAACCCCTGCTTTTTTCTGTTTTCCATTTGCTTGGTAAATTTTTCTCCATCCCTTTATTTTGATCCCATGTGTGTCACTGCATGTGAGATGGGTCTCTTGAAGACAGCATACCAATGGGTCAGACTTGCCACTCTGTGTCTTTTAATTGTGTCATTTAGCCCATTTACATTTAAGATTAGTATTGATGTGCGTGGGATTTGATCCTGTCATAATGATGCTAGCTGGTTATTTTGCAGACTTGTTTATGTAATTAAGTTTTATAGTATTACTGGTCTGTGTACTTCGTTGTGTTTTTGTAGTGGCTTGTAATTGTCTTTTATTTCCATATTTAGTGCTTCCTTAAGGAGCTCTTGTAAGGCAGGTCTGATGGTAACAAATTCCCACAGCATTTGCTGGTCTGAAAAAGATTTTATTTCTCCTTCACTTATGAAGCTTAGAGTGGCCTGATATGAAATTTTGAGTTGGAACTTCTTTTCTTTAAGAATGTTAGCTGGGTGTGGTGGCTCATCCCTGTAATCCCAGCACTTTGGGAGACCGAGGTGAGTGGATCACCTGAGGTAAGGAGTTCGAGACCAGCCAGACCAATGTGGTGAAACCCTGTCTTTATTTAAAAAAAAAAAACAAAACTTAGCCAGGTGTGGTTTTGCATGCCTGTAGTCCCAGCTACTTGGGAGGCTGAGGCAAGAGAATTGCTCAAACCCAGGGGACAGAGGTTGTAGTGAGCTGAGATCGTGCCATTGCACTCCAGTCTGGGCGACAGAGTGAGACTCCATCACAAAAAAAAAAAAAAAAAAAAAAAAGGAATGTTAAATATTGGTTCCCAATATCTTCTGGCTTGTAGGGTTTCCACTGAGAGGTCTGCTGTTAGTCTGATGGGCTTTCCTGTGTAGGTGACCTGGCCTTTCTCTCTAGCTGCCTTTAACACTTCTTCTTTCATTTCAGTCTTGGAGAATCTGATGATTATGTGTCTTGTGGATGATCATCTCATGAGTATCTTACTGGGGTTCTCTACATTTCCTGAATTTGAATGTTGGCCTGTCTAGCTAGGTTAGGAAAGTTCTCATGGATGACATCCTGAAATATGTTTTTCAAATTGGTACCATTCTCCTCATCTCTTTCGGATGTATCAGTCAGTCATAGATTTGGTCTCTTTATATAATGTCATACTTCTTGGAGCTTTTGTTCATTCCTTTTCATTCTTTTTTTCTCTATTCTTGTCAGCGTGTCTTATTTCAGAAAGCCTGTCTTCAAGCTCTGAGATTCCTTCTTTGCTTGGTCTCTTCTGCTATTAATACTTGTGATTCTATTATGAAATTCTTGTAGTGTGTTTTTCATCTCTATCGGGTTTGTTATGTTCTTCTCTATATTGGCTGTTTCATCTGTCTACCCCTGCATTGTTTTATCATGATTTTTAGCTTCCTTTCATTGGATTACAATGTATTGCTTTAGCTCAATGAACTTCGTTCCTGTCCATATCCTGAATTCTGCTTGTTTCATTTCAGCTGTCTCAGCCTCAGCCTGATTCTGAACCCCTGTTGGAGAGGTGATGTGGTCACTTGCAGGAAAAGAGGGCACTCTGGCTCTTTGAGTTTTCAGCATTCTTGTGCTGATTCTTTCTCATCTTTGTGAGCTTACCTAACTTGAGTCTTTGAGGTCGCTTACCTTCGGATGGGTTTGTTTTTTTGAACAAGTCTGGCCACTTTTCCATAGGGCTGCTTGTATATACTAGATGTCCACTCCAGTCACTAGTCACCCTGGATTTTTCAGTAGCTGGAGGTATCACCAGTGAAAGCTGTAAATCAGCCAAGGTAGTGCCCTGCCCCTCCTCCTGGGAGCTTCGTTTTAGGGAGGCCTCAAACCTCTGTCAGCCATAGAACACCTGTGGGTGTGGTTGGAGACTCCAGTTGGGAGGCTCCACCTGGTGATGAGGAATGGGATTGGGAGCCTGCTTAAAAAAGCAGTCTGACCACATTTTCATGGGACCACTGTGGTGTGCTGGGGTACCACTTCCACCCATGGGTCAGCATGGGCTCTCCAAACTCCAAAGACTGGAACTGCTGAGTTGCCCAAACAGCAAAGATGGTGGCCTGCACACCCTATGGGAGTTCTATCCCAGGGACTCTGCAAATCTCTGTAGGCCAGAGAACACCAGCAGGGCTGCCGGAGGTCCCAGTTGGGAGGTTCTTTCCAGTGAGGAGGGGCAGTATTGGGGACCTACTTAAAGAAGCAGTGTGGCCACAATTTGCTAGAGCAGCTGTGCTGTGCAGGGGTACCACTTTCATCCTGGTTGACTTTGGCTCTCCAAAGCCTGCTGGTTGGAATGGCTAAGTCACCCAAACAGCAGTAGATGGCAGCCTACCCCTCCCTCTGGGAGCTCTGTCCCAGGGAATTTTCAAATCTCTGTGGGCTGGAAAGTACCAGCAGGGATGGCTGGAGGTTGTGAGGTCCTGCCCAGTGAGGAGGAACGGATTGGGAACTGGCTTAACCAGCAGTCTGACCACATTTTGGTAAAGCAGTTGTGCTGTGCTGGGGGATCCTCTGTTCCCCTAGTTGGTTTGTACTCTGCAAAGCCTGCAGAACAGCTGAGTTACCCAAACAGCAAAGATGGCAGCCCGTTCCGTCCCCTGGGAGTTCCATTCCAGGTAGACTCAAAACTGCTACTAGTGGCTGGCTGGAATTCCAAGCCAGTGGGTCTTATCCTGTGAGGTGTTATGAAAGTGAGACCTGCAGACCATCCCTACTTGGTCCCCTTGATTCAGCCTTTTTCTTAAGGATATGTACGGAGGTCTAACATCCTGCTTTGCTGGAGTTGCAGTTACTTTTGCTGGGAAGTTTGGAGTTCCTGGGTCTTCGCATGTGCCTGAGCAGCTGCTTTGCCAAGATTCCTCATATCTGTATGTCAGATTGAAGGCCCTAATGGAGTGACTTCACGGAAGTGTGGTTTCCCAGGATCACACATTCACTCACCGCTTCCTGGGCCAGGGAGGTTCCCCTTGCTCTGTGTCACTCCAAGGTGGGCTGTCATCCTGCCTGTCTTTTCTTTGTTCTCCATGGGTCAAGTTGTTTCCTTGATTAGTCCCAGTGCAAGTACATGGATGTTACAGATGAAGGTACTGTATTTACTCACCTCTTTTCATGTTATTTTCAAGTATAAGTTATATGTGGCTCACATTCATTTTGTTTTTTATGTGGGAAATATATACAAAGATATCTGTCAAATGACAGTAACTACCTTTTGCTTCTCAACTCAGACTACATAGAAAATGGAAGACCTAAAGGAATATAATGTAATTATCATTATAGAAAAGGAAAAATAAATAAATCAACAATGTCTTATGAGTTAAGTGATTTTTCTTATTGTTGTGCTTCCAAAAAGAAGAGACAGGCTATCCATAAGAAAGAGACAGATTATCAGTAAATCAGGTAGTTGAAAAGTAAAACATTTTTACCTTTTAATGGTAAGAAACTGATCTGATTTATTTTCTTCTCCAATGAGTTGACTCATTGGATGGTTAAGTGAAGTATAGACATAGCAGTATGTGCTTTAATTTTACAAAGTCATTTTACCGTATCACAGAGAATTGGCCTCCATGTTAGGTAATAATGTTTGTTCATAGTGTTGTTTATAGTTTCACTTACAGTTGATCATAGATTAAAAGCTGATATTTTTCAGTATTTCTATAGTACTGGCAATTTTGTCAGTTGGCAATATTAAATTGTACTGACACAGTATTCCTAGATAGGGCGTGTAAAGCTGGCTGGTATAATGAAGAGAGGCGCTGACCTTGGAGTTAGAAGACTAGGTTTCTACATCATACTCTGCCACTAAATAGCTTTGGGCATGTATCTCTTTGTCATGCTGTGACATGTTGTCTGACTGTGACAACATCTGTGACTCTGCTTAGACCTTGACAATTGATCCAAGAAAATCTGACCAACATACCTGGTTACTAATGGAAAATACGCTTTTGCCAGCAAGCAGAGATTTTGAGTACAATAATTTTGTCAGTTATGCATTGCTAATAATGCCATGAAGAGTACATATTTTTTGGCTGTCCCACATCATATTTAACTGTCAATCATCTGTTCAAATTCTGATTGTCCATTCTGTATAAGATTCTTACAGATTAAAGGAAGATTTCCAACTACTGGAAAGAGAGTGGTGGAGCTGATTTCTACCAATATATTACTATATTAACTGGAACATTATAATGTTACTATATTAAATTAGAACCGTTCATAGCTGTCTATTTAGTGACAGAGTTCCTTTTTTTTTTTTTAAGAATTAGTGAAGTAATGATTTGTTTCTCTTGCTAGATTGTAAACTCCATGATGGCAAAGACTATGTCTGCCTTGCTTCCATTTGTAACTAAAATCTAGCAGAATGCCTAGGCTAACAAAAAAATTTTGGTTAATAAGTGAAAAAAGATAAATTAATTCCCTCATCTGTTAATCTATAGGCACGTCATAGAATTATCATCTGGTACAAGTGAAAGAATTACTTGAAGTTTGTATGACAACTGTTATTTTGATTTATACAGATGATTCAGATTGGATAAAGGTTGAATTAAGACATTTGGTCAGGTGTAATGCTCAATAAATTGAGCATTCACTGAGATTAGTAAATGCTGTTATTTCAGTGGATTGCAATTGTTTAAAGTCTGGTGTATGTAATCTTTATTGTGGTCCACTTTAATCAGGCATACCAGTGATCTGTAATAGAATCATGCCACAAAGAAATTTGTTTTTGCACTCGGAAAAATTCTCATATGTTTGGTTGTTTGCTTCTAGACAGTTTGTGGATTAGGCCAGGTGCAGTGGCTCACACCTGTAATCCCAACACTTTGGGAGAGTGAGGTGGGAGAGTTGCTTGAGCCCAGGAGTTTGAGACTTGCCTGGGCAACATAGCAAGACCTCATATCCATTAAAAAAACAAAAACAAAAAACCTTTTTTAAATATAAAAAAGCAATCAAATCAATTTCTAGGTAAATTTTAACAGATTTGTTTAAAAAACAACAAAACACACCCAAGTGGAAAGTTTTTCCCTTCTTCTGAAAGATGATTATCTTTTTTTTTTTTTTTTTTTGAGATGGAGTTTTGCTGTTGTTGCCCAGGATGTAGTGCAATGAGTGATCTTGACTCACTGTAACCCCCGCCTCCTGGGTTCAAGTGAGTCTCCTGCCTCAGCCTCCCCATTAGCGGGGACAGGTGTGTGCCACCATGTCTGGCTAATTTTGTATTTTTAATACAGCTGGGTTTTCACCATGTTATACTGGTCTCAAACTCCCAACCTCAAGTGATCCACCCAACTCGGTTTTCCAAAGTGCTGGGATTATAGGTGTGAGCCACTGCACCCGGCCAAAAGATGATTATCTTTAATTCCAGGAAGTTTTAGAAGTATAATGAATCACAGATCTTTTAAATAAATATTTCCCTATTTGAATTGTTTCCTAGAGTTTACACAGTTGTACCTTATTACCAGTTTAAATGGATAGCTCAGCTAATAATTTTCAGTAGCCGAAACTATCAAATATCAAAGATTAGTTACTATGAAAAACACGTTTACTTTGGAGATCAACTGTAAATACACATAAAATTAGAGCAACCAAAGGCATGTATGGAGCATTTTTTAATTTAAAAAATTGTATTTTGTTTCTCATACCTTATTAAAAACATTAAGAAGTAAATGTCTTTAGTTTTTGAATACATTTTTATATGAATAGGAAACATGCTGTTTTCATAATCCAGTCTTTTGATGTGTGTGAATTGAATTTGTGTGGAATGTTATGTAAATTTTTTTGAGCTTGTTTTTTATTGTTGATCTAGAAATGCTTGTGATAACCTAGAATTCCAGAGCTTGACTTCTTATGTGAATAACAATGATTGAAGATTTTGGATAGGGAGCTAACTTTGCCATGGAATTGAGGTACTAATTATTTGTGTAGGATTGATGAATTTAGGATCAAAAGTAGAGGTATGACACATTTCAAAACTGCCTTAGAGCAGGGGGGTGTTCAATCTTTTGGCTTCCCTGAGCCACACTGAAAGAAGAATTGTCTTGGACCACATATAAAATACACGAGCACTAATAGCTGATGAACTAAAAAAACAAACAAACAAACAAAACCAAAAATCTCATAATGTTTTAAGAAAGTTTATGAATTTGTATAGGCCCCCATTCAAAGCCATCTTGGGTGGCATGTGGCCTGCGAGCTGCAGGTTGGACAAGATTGCCTTATAGCATCATAACTACAGTAGTGTACAAAGATACAAAATACCATCTGGTAAATTCTTTTCCCAATATTATTTCAGAAATCATCTTTTTGTTATATCTCAATCTACAGTACTTACTACACTCCTACAAGGTACCTAGTAAGCCACACTAACATTACTTATTTCCTAAGTGAATTCACTCTCCTGGTATCAACAGTAAACGACGTTTCCTATGTTAAAGTTTATTTCAAATCAGGGATAGGTTGATGTCATCACCATACTCATTCAGCTGTGAGTATTTTGAAGGCCTGCAAAAGTATTATATATATAAAATCTTGATTGTTATTGAGATTTATAGGTTTTGTTTTTGATAGCCTAATGGCAACTTAGAATACGTTATTAAGTCATTTTAGCCTAAAAATAGCATTCATTAACTTTCAGCCTAAGTATCATTTGAGTTGTGAATGTACATGTGTGTATATATATGCACACATATAAATCAAATTGAATGTTACAGGTATGGTTCAAATCATTATTGGAACCCGTCCTTCAATTAGGTTTTCAAAATCTGAAAATATTGGCAATCTTTTTATATATGTAATATTTCCATTAGATAATTAGCTTTCAATTAGATAATTACCTTTAGATTTTTATTATATTTTACACATCTTTCTTGAACTGAACTTTATTGTATCACATGTAGAATTTGACCATTTCTTATCATATAAGAGGAATATAATAAAAGATTTTCTAAATTTTACTTTCAGTAATTTTTTTCTGAGAAAGAAAAATTTTGCTCATTATTTCCAGAATCACAGATGCCTTTTCTTAGATAACCACTGTTTGGAACAAAAATGTTTTGATAATTAAGGATTTAGAATAAAATCTGAATGTTTAATTAAAATTCCAATAGATGGCTTTCTTAGTACTTTAACAAATTAAAAACAAATTTTAACTTAAAATATTTTAGAAATTTTACTTAATACATCTATTTAATGAAGGCTGCTTTTAAGAACTTTAAATCCTCACATAAACACCACCACCTGCAAAGTATTAATATAAACTTTTTCAACAAAATGCCTGCTATGTATAAGCTACTGAAAGAAGACAAAAATTAATAAAATGTATCCCTCCTCTTAGATATCTGTAATCTAGGAAAATGAACACATTCTTTTCAGATACTAAACTCCATAAGAAAAAGCATCAGATCTATCTTATTTACCACCACATCCTCAGAATGTAGCACAGTGCCTGACACATAATAGATGCTCAGGGGTTTATAGTCAGTGAATAAGTGAAGAAATGAGTGAGCAAATATCTCTTAAAAAGAATGTACTTTTAAAGTTAACAAGCAGTGATGTGTTATTCAGTAGGCAAATACGTTTCTTTCCTAATTTCGTAATTCAATTTTCCCTGCTTCCTACTATGACTAGATGTTGGTTGGTGATAGTTTATATGATTCAGTTATTTGGTTGGTTGATTTAAAACAGTGAAATATCCTACAAACCTGCAGTTTGTCCTGCTATCCTCTAGATGGAGATCCTTTATAATTTTGGTCAAAATGTGTGTGTGTGTATATATATATATTTAGATGGAATGGCCCCTTACCATTATTACATGTGGTTTTTAGAATTGTCATCCAAGGTTTTTTTTCCATGCCGAGTCCTGTTTTACTTTGGATACATTTCAGAAATAAAGTCACTTTTTTTGTTAGAAGTTAGTGGAGTTAGAAAGTCAGATGGGGTAAATGTTATTTATTTAATTCCTTATTTTTGGAATTTTAAAAAGCACAGAAATAAATAATATGAAGAATAGAGAAAGTTTCTCTGAATTCAGGGAGGAAGAAAAATTATTTGTGAATAACAGCATTCAGTTCACTTCTAGCTTCATGATTTTTTTTTTGAAATAGTTGTCCTTCCTAAGTTTCTTCATTGATTCCATTGCCCTGCTGTGTATAATTTAACATTTGTTTGGATGTGTAGGGTAGCCTGTGTAGTCAGAATTTTCAGACCTAATAATGGACATTGTATGAACTCTCTCTGAGGATTCTTCTGGACATTAGTTCTTACCTTGACAGTCAGATAAAATTAAGGACTCGGGGAGTAGATTTCTGTTAAACCAGAATAATGTCTTAAAAAAAAAAAAAACTTTATATAAAGAAACAGTAGCAATCGCCTTATGGGTACACCTTTATATATTTTAATAGTAATATGGACAAGTTAGGCCCTCCACTTCGAACGGGAAGACTTGTGCAAAGGTTGTATGACAGTGATACAAAATCAGACAGTGCCATCAAAAGACATGAGTTATTACCTATTTACAAGTAAGTATTTGTAACTCAGTTTGGTTAATATTTTTCAGATATTTCCTTAAAAGCTTTATGTAATGGAATAATGTAAGTTTTACTGTCCTATACTTAAAAAAAAATCTGTTTAATAATTTCTAAGCCAAAATGTGTTGAATAATCTAGGATTTAAAACATTTTGATTTTTAGTAAGCATTTCTGTTGTACTAAATAAAACTGTTTTTAGATTATACATTTATTCCATTAAATATTAATTTTTGGAGATTTTAAATTGCAGTCTCATTTAATTGTTTTTTTTGAAGTCTTTTTAGTAGTAATTAGGATTTTTTTTATAATAGTAGTTTTAAAAAGTAGAGTTTGGGAAAAATAATGTCTCATGCAGTTTATAATATTGTTAGATTATCTTTTAGATAAGCATATTGTGAACTATTATAAAAAGCCTGGAAAAAGAAAAGATTTTAGGAAACTTTCAATCCAAGGGTCCTTAGTCTTTTTGTTAGATGGTTGTAAATTCCACCCACAACTGGGAGAGTATGACACTGCCAAAGAGTCAAACTTGGGAAAGAGTATGACACAGCCAGTTTTGACTTGGCTGGCTGAAAAGAGTGTGTGGCAATGGCAGTTACTTTGAAACTCTAGAGCATGAGCTTTCAAGGTTTACTAATTTGGGTCTCAATTGTAGCCCGCATTTTAAATATGATTTTAGGACCTAAAAATTAATTTACCTATTAATGGTGGAAAATATTAGCCAGAGTAACTTAGTTAACTTTTCAGCCAACACCTACTACAGCAGTCTGCTCAGTATATATGTATGAAAAGTAATAACAAATTTAACTAGGTAAATAAAAATAAGAGAAGTCTTTAAGATACTAGCAGCAGCCATTTGCTATTTTTAAGTAGTTAGTGATAAATCTTAGCAGGTAGAGTTTGTGCCGTGAGCCATTTTTCATTTTGCTGATTCTACTGTCAGAACCCTCTGATGCAGATCTCACAGTAACAGTGACTAGCAGTAAGATGGATTAAGTACAATTCCAAAATTAAACCTTCTTAATTATTAATATGAGTTGTAACAGGTAGATTCTAGATACAGAGTTAAGAGTAATGCTTTGCAGATTCTGAACAGAAAAAAAAATTTGTGGACTGTGTAAGAATGGGGCAAGATGTTTCAAGTGATCAAGGCCGTTCTGTAAGTTACTAAAAATAAATGACAGGTATTTAATATTGGTAGCTATTAATGATGATAATCTCTTATATTTTCCTCTAAATATAAATATTTTGAACAACCTCAAGTTACCGATATGGTGACATGTGTATATATTCATGGGTGTGTTTGTATTGTTCGTATATTTCATTCACTTAAGATGATTCTATAGCCGCCCTCCCCCGAAAAAGAGTGTTCTTCCTATTTAAATGCCATTCTTTGACAATGATTCCCTAGAGATTGAATTTCTAGAAAGAGACTCTAGTAGTTCTACAACATCCCAAAAGAGGCTATACACAAGAGTAGAGTAAACCTCATGAATGAACTTGGAGTGTGCATTTGAAGAGGTGCAGGGCATTCCATTCATGCACCAAAGTGATTCTTTGCTTGTTGAAGTTTAGAAGTAATTTATTTATTTTTTTTTATTTTTTTTTTTTGAGACGGAGTCTCGCTCTGTTGCCCAGGCTGGAGTGCAATGGCGCGATCTTGGCTCACTGCAAGCTCCGCCTCCCGGGTTCACGCCATTCTCCTGCCTCAGCCTCCCGAGTAGCTGGGACTACAGGCGCCCACAACCGCGCCCGGCTAATTTTTTGTATTTTTAGTAGAGACGGGGTTTCACCGTGGTCTCGATCTCCTGACCTTGTGATCCGCCCGCCTCGGCCTCCCAAAGTGCTGGGATTACAGGCGTGAGCCACCGCGCCCGGCTAAAAGTAATTTAAAGAAGTAACCATGCAAAGCAATCACTTTGAATGACAGCATTGTGTATTGAATATAAGTTCTGTAATACAGCCCACTGAAGTTCAAGTACTGCTGTAGCCACATAGTAGCCTCACAATTTATATAATCTCTTTGAACATGCTTCCACTTTAAAATGGGAATAATATCTTCTGAGATTTGGGGGACATTAAGTAAGGCATGTGTAGTACCTGGCTTCATATTTGTCTTGTAATGGCTGTTTGAAAAATAGTGGATGTTATTACCTGCATGTACTTTGGAAGCAGCTATTTACAATTTTAGGGTACTCTCTCCTACTTTGCCATGCGAGTAGAGTAAGAAGAATTTCCACTAAAGTTTAAGAACCTCTAATCTGGAGGTATTTTTTTAAAGTATTCTACTGTTCATATAACACAACACTGCTCACTTGTGAAATTTAAAGATTTGGTTAAAGCTTTATAGAGAGGGAGGGAACTATGCTTTAATGAACATCTAAATCCTAGCTTTGGAACATACTAGCAGTGTCACCTTGGGTAAGTTACTTAGGGGTTCTTTGCCTCATTTGTCTTATCTGTAAATGGAGTTATTAATGCTATCTATTTCATAGGATTATTAGGATAAATAAATTTCTATGGACAAAATAGAATTGTACTTGACATGGAGTAAACACTATTATTATAAATTTTAACTTGCAGTGGCAATAACAGTAGTAATAGTATTAGCATCAACTATCTAAATGTTTATATGAATTGTACTTTTTATCTCATAACCTTTCTATAAGTGATCATTTTATAAACAGTGAGATTCAGACTTACTGTCACGACACTGTAAGTAGCATTGGCATTTGAATCTAAATTCATTTGCATTCCCAAGCCTCTACTTTTAGTGTTATATCATCATCATTTAGCTTTCTAAACCTTCTTTGATTCTTAAAGTTTCAAAATGGAGACTCATGGATGATCCAACCAGAAGTCCCTCTGATTTCGGATAGCCCAGGCTGTGCAGTTGGTAAATTAAATCTTTAAAGGGAATATTATATTAACTCATTTATTTTAGTTGCTGCTTTTTAGAACTTTCATAAATTGAGTATTATTCTTTAATGTGACTAGCAAAAAATTCTTTTTTTAACTACATCGTGTATGCTTAGAATAATAATGAAACTTGTGTGTTTATTTAACAGTTATCCATAACCATTTATCAGAACATATGTTTTGAGAGAAATATAAATTTAAACTGTTTTTAAAAATGTGTCTTTCAGAATAATTACCTTATAAATTTCATGTAAAGCATATATACATATTTTAGTTGATTTTATTTACTATCAGAATAGTGTTAGTAAGTGCAAAATTCTTTGGTTTATCTTTAATATTAACTGCTATTTGCTTTCAGATTTAAAATAATTATTGGGACTTTAATCTTTTGAACTTCTCTGAAGCTTCTAAGTATTCTTTCTAATCATGTGAGTAGGTAATTTGAGAAATGCATGCTCACTGTTCAATACTTTTCCATTATTTTTTCTTTTTTTCATAGAGCTAATGTCAAACCTCGAAATTCCACACCACCTAGTTTGGCAAGAAATCCTGCCCCAGGTGTGCTTACAAACAAAAGAAAAACGTATAATGAGAGCTACATAGCCAGGTATGTTTAGCTCTGCTATTCTAATAACTAAAATAAAAATGAGTATATGATAGTTTTCCAAGGACAATATACAAAAGTAAGTAACAAGCTATTTGTAGAAAAGCTGATTTTTTTTCTTTTAATATGGCTTTTAAGATGTACAGCTCTGATGGATTTGGGCAAAGTAAACTGAAAACCTTCCGTAAAGGATTAACCATTCTACATGCCACTAAGAACATATGTGATTTATGGGAGGAGGTCAGAATATACACATTAATAGTTTGGAAGAAGTTCCAAACTTCATGGATGACTTTGAGGGGCTTAAGACTTCAGTGGAGGAGGTAACTGCAGATGTGCTGGCAAAATAGCAAAAGAACTAGAATCAGAAGAGAAGCCTGCAGATATCATTGAACTGCTGCAATCTCATGATAAAACTGGAATGGATGAGGAGTTGTGATGGCTCACGCCTGTAATCCCAGCACTTTGAGAGGCTGAGGCAGGTGGATCGTCTGAGGTGAGACTAGCCTGGCCAACATGGTGAAACCCTGTTTCTACTAAAAGTACAAAAATTAGTCGGGCGTGGTACATGCCTGTAATCCCAGCTACTTGGGAGGCCAAAGCGGGAGAATTGCTTGAACCTGGGAGGCGGAGGTTGGAATGAGCTGAGATGGGGCCACTGCACTACAGCCTCGGTGACAGAGCGTGATTCCATCTCAAAAAAAAAAAACAAAAAAACAAAAACGGTTTCTTGATATGGAATCTACTCCTGGTGAAGATGCTGTGAACATCGTTGAAATAACAAAGGATTTAGAATATTTCATAAACTTAGTTGATAAGGCAACAGCAAGGTTTGAGACAGTTGACTCCAATTTCAAAAGAAATTCTACTGTGGGTAAAATGTTATCAAATAGCAGCATCACATGCTACAGAGAAATGATTCATGAAAGGAAGTCAATCGATGTGACACACTTCATTGTTTTATTTTAAGAAATTACCACAGTCACCCCAACCTTCAGCAGGCACCATCCTTGATCAGTCAGCAGGAATCAACATTGAGGCAAGACCCTCTACTTGCAAAAAGTTTACAACTCCCTGAAAACTCAGATGATTGTTAGAATCTTTTAGCAGTAAAGTATTTTTAAATTGTGTACATGTATACATTGTTGTTTTAGACATAATACTGTTGCACACTTTAAAGACTACAGTATAATACAAAATTGTATATGTACTGAGAAATCAAACAAATTCATGTAATTTGCTTTATTGCAATATTTGCATTTTAGCAATGGTCTGGAACCAAACCTGCAGTGTCTCCAAGG
The DNA here is from genome assembly GCF_037993035.2 of Macaca fascicularis. NCBI lineage: Eukaryota > Metazoa > Chordata > Mammalia > Primates > Cercopithecidae > Macaca > Macaca fascicularis. The sequence goes on from NC_088382.1 coordinate 88,503,552, forward strand.
TATGCCTCTACATACCTTCTTTATAACATAAAAACTTTAATATCATGCAGCTGTCTTGTACAGCTATCTGTTCTCCTCAAAATTAATGCATAAATTTAGTGAAATTTTCAAATGAAATTCATGCATCTTGACAAGTTGTTTTCAAAATGTATACGAAGCACAAAAGCCTAATATTAGCCAGGACAAGTTAAACAGAAAAATGTGTGAATGATGTATGAAGCCACAGTAATTAAGATGTGATACTGATTCAAGAATAGACAAACAGAACTCTATCAGAGTGGGGTGGTAAGCAAGAGACCCCAACCTCATAAGTAACTGGAAATTTGCCACATTTCAGAACTAGCAGTACAGATTTGGGCAGTGGGAGTGCTGGGGCTATTGGACATTCATCCATATGTAGAGAAAAACTTTCTTCTTCATATCAAGTATAAAAAATATCAGTTACATGTGAACTAAATTAGGCCTAAATGCAGAAAGGAAGGCTATCCAGATTTTAGAATAAAACAGAAGAAAGTCTCATTTTCATCTGAGTTAGGAAAGGATTTCTTGAATAATTTAGTGAATGCAAATTGTATGGCAAAAGATTGATATATTTAATCCTATTTAAAGGAAAACTAGTGCTGTAGAAAGCTCCATGGATAGAATGAAATAGCATGATAGCTTGAGAGAGAATACCTACTATATACATAAACCAACAAATTATTGTCTAGGAATTGTGGGGAGTTTCTACCAATAAAGTTTTAAAAAACCCATACAGTAGAAAATGGCTTTGGGTTTTGGTGGAAGTAGGGGATAGGGAATAGTCAGTTCACAATTCACAGTAGGAGAAATCCGAATGGCAAAAATAACACAAACATATGAAAAGATATTCAGCCTTATAAGCAATCAGGAAATGTACATTATATCAGTGGTAGGCTACCATCCATTTCACTCTCATCAGGTTAGCAAAACCAAAAAACTCTTCACAGTACGAATTGTGTTAGAAAATGTAAGACACCAAGAAACCTCATATACTACCATTGAGACATAGATTTGCCAGCCATTATGTAAAGAAATTAGGCAATATCTAGTTAGGTTGAAGTTTTGATATTTATTAATGTTGGTATGTGTGTTGAGTTCCTTGAGTGTGTATACGCTAACACTGAATTTATGACCTTTTATTTTTTTAAATAGTTCTTACATATATTGTTGGCAATAAAGCTGACTTATTTCCCCTTGGTACTCTTTCTTGATTGGGGTTATGTCTTCTAATTCATTAGCGGGTCTTCTTTGTGGTTTAAATAAATTATGCTTATGCTATAAATTTGCTCTCAATATCTAAGAGTATATTTCTTGATGCAGGACATTTAGCTTTATTTTTGTCTCTTTTAGATCCCTAGTGCCTTTTATTAGAAAATTCAGTGTTCATTTGTTTGTTTGTTTTTGTCACTCCTAAATTGCTTGTATGAAAGATGCACTCAAACTAGGGAGCACCTAGAATTCTTCAATAACTACCTCTGTGGATATAAAAAGAAATTTATTTTTTCCAGTAGTGTCATGCTTATAATTGTCCTAGCAATGAAGAGTTCCTTTTCTGGGGACTTTAAATTAAGTATCATGTTCTCAGAAGAACACATGCCAGGAGGGAATGTAAACATATTTCTATAGGAATCAAATAGCTGTTCTTCCAATTAATTATTTCATCAGTAGAATCTGGATTTCTTTAATGACTGACATTTGTGATAAAACCTTTATAATCTCAAGCTTTTTGCTATAAAATGTTGTTACGGTGTATAGTTCATCTAGCATCTATTTTACCTTTATTACTGTTTTGTTAGTAGATAATAGAGACCTCCCTGTGAGGGCAATGCGCATAAGAGTTTGTTATTTATTGCATTACAATAATTTAATATCATTAAGTAATAAAATTAAAATAAATACTAGAGGTATCACCCTACAGTCCTTGTGACCAAGGAGAGAGACTTGAAACCTAAGGATCTCTTATCTTTCTTCAGGGTTCTGTTCTAGTTTTCTCTTTAGAGATGGGTTTGCAGAAAGGACATCATAAATGTTCATTCTGCTCCCAGTGTAGTAAATTCCTAGCAGAAAGAACAGATGGAAAGTGATGTGATTTGGATTTGTGTCCCTGCTCAAATCTCATGTCATATTGTAACCCTCAACGTTGGAGGAGGGTCCTGGTGGTAGGTGATTGGATCATGGGGTTGGACTTCCCCGTTGCTGTTCTTGTGGTAGTGAGTTCTCACCATATCTGATTGTTTAAAACTGTGTAGTACCTGCCCCTTCTCTTTTCTTCTTCTGCTCTCACCATATAAGACATGCTTGCTTCCCCTTTACCTTCTGCTGTTGCGACTTTAATTTTCCTGAGACCTCCCCAACTAAGCTTTCTGTACAGCCTGCAGAACTATGAGTCAGTTAAACCTCTTTTCTTTATAAATTAACCAGTCTCAGGTAGTTCTTTATAGCAATGTGAGAACACACTAATACAGAAAGCATGGCTGCATTTAGTTATGATAAATTCTCATAACACAGATAAATATAATGTTAAAGAAAAAAATGTTAGAATTATAGTATTTACTAACAAGGATTTTTTTTTAAATTTGGACTAGAGGAATATTAAAAATGAGATTAAGCAGGATAATTGTTATATTTATGCCCTGTTTATCCAGGGTTATGGGTTGAAAACTACTGATATGATCTTTATCTTTTCATTTTTTCATTACTTTTTTAGGCCAGATGGAGACTGTGCATCTTCCGTTAATGGTGGAAATATTAAAGGCATTGAAGGAAATTCACCTGGAAACTTACCAAAATTCTGCCATGAGTGTGGGACTAAATACCCTGTAGAATGGGCGAAGTTTTGCTGTGAATGTGGCATTCGAAGAATGATTCTATGAATAGAATCTCAAAAAAAAAAAAAAAGCCAAGTTCAGAGTTTATGATAATTGCTGCTTGGACAGCTAGAGCACATCCTTTAGTTACTTTGTGCTAAAAATACTCAAAATACCATTTCCAGTAATTTTGGAGCATCATCTTTTGGCTATATAATGTGTGTGTGTTTATATGTGTATATATACTGTATATAATAAATATCTGATACCCCAGACTGTGTCATTCAAGGAAATACTTATCTGTCAGAAAATAATTTCAAATGGAACAATTAATTTAGGTGTTACTTTTCTGTTGTTCAAGCACATTAAGTACATTTCCACAAACTCTCATACTCTAGTGCTTAGCCCTTCAGGCTTTAGGATAATTATAACTTTCAGCAAAAAATTTGAGTAAACATTTGTATTATTGGTGCCTATCTTCAGATAGTATCATAGTAGGATAGATGCTGGGAATTTTGTAATTGAAGAGAACGGTTTTAGTTACCATTAGGTGTGTAAGGTCACTCCTGTAGAGCATGTCAACAAATTATTTTATAAATATTAAAAACTAAGAGAAAAAAAATCCTCTATTATGTAATTTAAACATCCTACTTGTTTTGTAAAAATGTAATTATGCAATTTCCTTTTCAAAAACACAGGACTAAAAATACAAATCTATCTTATTCTATTTATAACAGATTTTTTTTACTTCTGTATGTATGCGTTGAACATATTTTTTTACTTCCAATTGTTTCTAGATTTCACTTTTTTCTTCCTTTTCCATAACCCATGAAGATAGTTTTAATTTGCTAGTTCATTTTTTGCTGTATTTGAAAATGAATTATTTAATATAGAAGGCACTGAATTCCCTGCAAAATCTCACGTTTAAAAACATGTAATTGTATCTGAATTTAGAATAAATTATGCTAATGCATCTTAAAACAAATAACCTCACCTAATCATAATAGTTATGGTAACCTAATCATTAGTGCAGAGCATGCAGATAAAAAATATATGAAATTTTTTTTTTCTTGAAAGTAAATGTAGTTATGAGTAGGTTAAGAGAATATCTAATTTTCCTACTCATATTTTCATCTTTAGTGTTTAATGTTGAAACACCATTCACGTCACAATAAGGACCCACTGAAAATGTATTGTTTTAATGCATAACTGACATCTAATTAATCATACACACAAATTTAATTATTTTTTCTCTTTAACCTGATCACGACACAGCTCTTAACCATTGTCACTTTCAGTATAGCATAGTAGTTAGTAGTAAATTTCCTTGATGGCAGTAATTCTGTAGTAATTTCTATTCAATCAAACCTAAGAGAGCTTTGATCTTACTGTAAAGGTACAAGCAATTTTTTTATATAATTCCTAGCTTTTTGTTTATGATTCTGATCAACTATAAGACACAATGTAAAGATTTCTGGCTTATAATTTCTCTAAAACTTATTAGCTTTGTTTAGTTTGGGCAGGAGTTATAAACTTAATAGGAATTGTCATTTTACTTACAGTTTCTTTCCTGATTAGTTATTTTTTTTTCCCCTCAGTTATCTTTATTCAGTCATATTGGTCAAAACAAACAAATAGTCCATCAACTAAAATAAGCTGTAATGAATTTAGAAGACGAATGCACATATTAGATTTCCATTTAAATCACTTGTGTTACAAATCGTACGAAGAACTTACAACTTTTTTTTAAAGTATTTTTTTAAAACCACAATTTTTTGTCTGTTCAAAGAAAGGTTACATACTTGGCACACATTTGTTTCTCACTGAATTTTACAGTAGTAAATAAATGTTATAATGTACCATATGGAGATGAGTTAGTAAGAAATCATCTAGTTCCAGAGCCCAGAGATTATAAACAGTAGGTGAAATAGATTTATGACTTATGAAATATGTTGTGACAATATATTTAAATGAATTTTTACATTACTTGCATATTCTCACATTGATTTGTGCAATAGTTCAGTTTAAAAAAAAAAAACTTCCTGTGCATCATGTATTTTATTTTTATTTATTTTTACAAGTATTTGACACTATGGTAGAATAAAAGATGATTGTAAGATTAAAAGTGTAAAAATTGCTTGTGTATTCTGAAATGTGTTAGGTTGAAAAAGTAAGATGATCGTGGTGACTTATTTCTTGTCCACTATATGTTTGTTTTTTTTGTTTTCTCACCAATAATGTCTTCATATTTAAACCTATTCAATAAAGACATGAAGCGTAAAAATGCTAGTTCGTATTCACTGATGTCTTTTAGTCATACATAGAAAGATAGGAACCCAACGAAATATAAATATTTGAAATCAAAAATACAGATTTTTACAAATAAAAAGTAGCTCTTCATTGGCTGTATTCTTATGCCATCAGCTTTTTAAAATGTGTTACCTTTTTATTGAAGTGTTTTCTGACATCAAAGTATTAGAAATGTTTTTGTTACAAGTATTTTAAGGCATTATTTTCATAGACAATATATTTAACAGTCACAAACGTTTGTGATGTCAAGGTTAATAGGAAACATCGACGTTTCTAGGTAAGAACTATACAGTTTAATGGCAAAAGTTATCTGTGATGAATATTTAGTATTTTAGACCATCATATTGAAAATTAAAAAGGAATTCAGTGAAAATTTCAGATTAGACATGTTTAATTTTTTTCTTAGGTTAAAGGTGAACACTTAACCATGAGTAGAAACTCTGGAGATGAAAAAATATTAGAACAGACAGATAACAAAGAATCATCACAATGCTTGGGTATTTATTTTAATTGAATGTGTATGTATTTTACATGGTAAGTATTTTTTAGTATTGAGATAGGTTGATTTTTTTCAAATGACTGTTTTATTAAATAGAACTGTGGAGAAATTAAAGCCACAATAATTTTTATTTTCATTTAGAAAAATTTCAGTTAAATGTTACTCAATGCTCCTTATTTTAAACAGTTTTACTTAGCCTGTATGTGAATTGCTTTTTAGCCACTAGAGGGTGCATTTGGATAATTATTTCATAATATTACTGGCCTATTATTTTTAAAGCTTCTCAGCAATATACATACGATTTTTTGACAACACGAAATTACAGAGATTTATAAGGGTAGTTTTATTTGTTTTGTTGTGATTTTAATAATGTGTTTATATCTTAGAAATTTTGCCCAGCTCTACTGGGGCACGAGGATTGCAGTAATTGTTAGAGATATTTAATAATTACAATTCACGATATTTTGTTAGCAAAATTATGCGTCTCAAGCATATCACTTATGGACATTACATGGGTTAGTAAATACTCCTTCAAATATTACTTTAATATTTCATCTTAGTTCTACCACAGTTTAGTAGGTTATAGTCTCATTTAAGATAAGGATCTTTTTTTCCCCAATCCTCTGGTCTAATTTAACATTATCTAACACATGAGGGTATCATCTATTTAAGTAGGAAGCTAATAAGTGGTTAGACCAACTACTGTAAGGTGCACAAAGCTAACGCTTTGTACTTACCATTGAATAACGCTTTTATGTGCTCTTTCTGGTTATGCAATGATGCGGATCGAGAGAATAAGATGTGATTAAGTGTCTGCCCTCAAGTTGATACAATTCATTTGGAGAAACCGATACCTAAACAGACAATTACAACGTGGGACAAAAATAAGTGATTTATTTTAACGGAACTTTTGTTTATCATGAAGGTACCAACAAAGCGCGGCAGAAATATTAAAGAGGGAGCTTCTTAGAACCATAAATTATACAGCTGACCATGTCCCATTTTTCTTTTCTTCCTTGTGCCAATGCTTGGGAGGAAACCAGAGTATGAACAAGAACTATTTTACCTTCTAGTGGAGAAAGGACAGTTTGCAGTGGAAAGAACGTGTACGTGGTCCGTTTGATCTGTAAAATGTGAACTGCTTCTGTAGTCCTGAGGACTGAGGAAAAGAGATGTTGAGTAAAAGTTACTGATAATTCCAGCTGTTCAGTCTTACCTCACTTTTTCCTCTCTTTCTTTCTCTGCCCAAATACCTCTACTTCTGTGCCTACTTTAAATTTGCAACAGTGAGGCTGGGGATAGGAGACAGCCAGTAGTGCTGAGTACTGTCAAGTACAGTTAACAGTGAAATGCTGGTTTTTACTCATCAAATAAGCAATCTTAAATTATCATAAAACTGAAAACCTGAGGCGTTAAGATGAATGCCCTTATGTGATGGTGGAAACATAAATTGATGATAATTTTTGAAAAGGTCAACTAAATTTACGTTAAAAGCCTTTAAAACATTTGTGCTTCATAACCTAGTAATTTTATTTCTAAGACACACTTAGGGAAATAATCTGAATATAGGAAAATATTTATGCAAAATATGATAAATAGTACTGTATAGTGGTAAAGTTGAAGAAATTGGCCATTATAGCAATTTTAAATAATTTTAATGGCATAACAAGTTTGTTTTATTGCTAATTTTTAAAAAGCAAATAGGTTACTGTTTTTCAAAGTTAATCATGTTCATCTGCCAATATTTAATCTGAAACTGCCACCTTTTACATTGTTTTCTAGTGTTCACAAATGTCTTGTGATCTAGTTAAGCTAGTTTGTTTTTATAATAACTATTGCTGAAAATGGTGTATCAATTATAGGTATAATTTTAATGAAATTATTGTTCCTAATGTCATTCAAGAGGACATTCTATTTTTTTAATTTTTAAACTTTTATTTTTTGCTTTCAGTAAGCATTTTGCACATTTTAAAAATTGCAATTTTCAGGATGTGTAAGAAAAATATTTTTCTAATATTGAAATAAGCATGTCTCTGGTATAGAAATCACAGCCTATGTGTGATCTTTAACTAAAAAAACTAATCAAGAACTATGATCTAATATGATAAACAAAACTATTCTTTGCCCATCCATCTGTCCCCTTTCATAGCCCCATTGTGGGACTTTAGAATATGGTTCTGTACATATCTCCATATCTACAAAGAATTAAGATGCCATATATGTTCAGAAGTTATATATGGTAGAGAATTAATTAGCTTATCCTTGACACATAATACAAAACACCAAAAGCAATATAAGTACAGGACAAGCAAAATAGAGCATTGTCATTAAGGTCAAATAATAGAAAAACAATCACATCATTTACGTTTGATGCATTGGAAACAAAGTAACTTTATAAGTATTATGTGAACAGTTTGCAAAGCTCAAAAGGTAACAGCACAGAGCCATAAATTTGATAAGGTACTTTAAAGATAGCAATCAAACATAAAAATACCAACTCCAAAAAAACTGTAAAAGTAGTAACCATAAAAATAGGGAGGAATGTATGCATTCTTTCTCGATAGTCTTTCATTTTCCAAAGGAAAGCTTTCTATAAAAATATAGAATTCCAAATATATATATATATATGAAAGCTGTCAACAAAGTTCAAATCTCTATAAAGAGAATGTTTCTCCTCAAGTTAGTAAAGTTTGGATTCATACATTTTCTAGAGAAGCAATTACAATCTTCATGCTATATATAGGAAGAAAAATAGCTTTTAATTATGTTTGTCCACTCCTTTATTCAATAAACATTTAGTGACTATTGTGCGACACTGTTTTAGGTGCTAGAGATATAGAAATAAATCAGAAACAATCATTAGCTCTGGAGAACTAAACCTAATGGAACTGGATCTTTCACTGGCAACCTTAAAATTACCTCCCTTTGTACTTAAGTTGAAGCTCAACTTCAAACTCTGACATGCTTGGCATCTTGTTGAAAACAAATAACAATCTACCTAGTTTGCCACTGGTAGCACTTTGGCACTATTAACTATCTACTGATGAAATTAACTTTCATAAAGGATTATAAAAAAGTTTAGAGGGCAGAAAATACTAATGGGTAAACAAGTACTGGTCAGCAATAAAAATAGCATCAGCCTTCTGCTTTCACAAAAGCCAAGAAAACCAAGAAAAAAATTATTATTGAGTATATACAGAACTGCCGGAAAGAGATCATTCTATACATGTAGTACATATGCAAATATCATATATGAGGAAGTATGAGTTATGACACAATCATTAATAACTAAGCATGCCAAATCAGTCATCAGGTTTCAAAGAATCATAGCCTTCTTTTAAGAGGTCCCACCAGGTTTTAAGGAAACATGCATTTTCTGTACATTTGAAGACAAGTTCTTCCACTTGAGCTGATACTGTAGATGTGACCTCAAGAAATTGGTTAATGAAAATACTGCATCTCTGATCCGCATCTCCACTTTCTCCAGCAGGTCTACCATTCGGCCGTTGCTTGTGCTCAGACCTGGCCAGCCCAAACTCACTGGACATGTGGGGAAGATGCCGAAAGGCGTCTGAAGATGAGGGAGAAAAGGGAGGTTCTGGGGGCTGGTGAAGAAACCCATAACTCCTCAAGGTCGGCCATGGGGAAGAGCTAGGAGAGCTCAGAATCCGACCAGCAAGAGAACATTTTAAAACAGGTTTTTTCTTTCTTTCTCTTTTTATCACCTATGATTTTAAGAGTCCAGGTAATACAAGTAAAGTTTTACTATATAGAGCATAGAATAAAAACAGTTGATCTAAATATTTAAGAGGTATTTTGCCATGCTATTGTTGAGCTGGGGTGAATATATATTTACATTTCTGTATATCTACATATGTATGAAATATTTAGATTTGTTTTCATATATTTGCCTATTTAAAGCTTAATTTTAACAAAAGTTTTATTATGTTTCTTCTAATTATTGTCAAGGGGAACATTTTAAGAACTAGAAAGTTTTAAAAATATATATATTTTACTTATCTTCTCAAATGTATAATTCTTAGAGGGAAAACTCATATAAACTCTTCAAGAAACATCAGGAACTTTAAATTTTATTTTAAACATTAATTCCTTAACTGTGATTCACTTTGGAAACATACTATTCAATTAACTATTAATTTGAAAATTCAAAAATAGGTTTTTCCATACGTCTTACTATCAGTGAAATCAAAATGCATTTGAATAAGCAACTGGTATGCTAGAGCAGCTTTATACCCTCTCTGAGGCAGTCTATTCTCATGCCCTTCCCTTTTAGTAAACACTGTCATGTTTCTCCCTCTCATATCAGGAGAAAGACTGTCAGAAAGCTATTTTCGAGGAGGAGGAGATCTTACCACTTATTGGCTCAGGTACCACAATTTAAGTAGAAAACATTGGACAATATAAAACACTGCCCAACTCATGTCTACTAGTGAAAAATTATTTTGATTTGTGATTATTTCAAATCTAAATTATGTTTTTATCTGTAATGGGCATTTGTCATCATTATGGCTAGCACCTTTTGAAAATCCTATGTTTGGCAAATTTTCCATGGTGAAAATCTCACTGCATCAAAATTGTATCTAGAATTTATAGTTTTCTATACTTTCTTACAGTGAGGGAGTATTCATGTGACTTGGGAACTACTGAACAGGCTTGGATTCTGAAACAAGTAATATGAAATGGTCACTGCAGCCTCCATTTCCTAGTGAAGATGGTGGAGTTTAATGGAGAGACACTGAGCTTCTAAGGTAACTGTGGCAGAGCATCAAGAAGTGACACCCTTATTGCAACATGTGGCCTGTTCCCCATGGTAGCGTTATAACTGACTGCCCTCCCCTCCAAGTTTGGAGGCTGTTCAGCCAGAAAGAGTGCCAAGTTTGTGATTATAACTTGGGCATTGTTTCTGCCTGAACAGCCTCCAAACTTGACTATCTGGCTCTCCCAGAGATTCTGTGCATTTCCCAATAGCTTTTAGTTATTATTATTATTTTTTTGCTTAAACTGACTAGACTGGGATCTGCTGTTTGCACTCAAAAACTCTTCAACAACCAAATTTGGTATAACTTGTACTTTCCTTTTACAGTGGCTGTAGTAATGGGGGATATGTCAAAACCATATTTTACTGGAAAGAATATTCAATATACTGAAACAAGACAGCTTCCTTAACCCAATCATAGTGTTAGATAACCACAAACTGAATTTAAGAAGTGTGCTTTGAGTATAATTATATGCATCTTGCAGGATGAATTTGAGGATTATCAGTAACATGTATAAAATCTTTGCCACAATCTGTGACATTTAATAGGCCTCAGTAAATGTTATGAATTATTTATTACATAATGTTAGATATATGTGCATGTTAGATGTTGATCAAATATTTATTTTATTTAATTCCCACTTGGCACTATTTTAGGTGCAGTGAACAATGCAGTCAAAAATCTCTGTTTTTTGAATTCACATTCTAATACATGAAGATTGAAAATAAATATGTCAAGCAAGTGAATATGCTTCATATTAAATTCTGACAATACCATGGAGAAAAAGCATGGGACGGGGGGTTAGAAGGGAAATATGAGAGAGGGTGGAAGAGGGTTACAATTTTAGATAGGGTATTCAGGGATGATTTCATTGAAAAAGTGATATTTGAGCACAGACCTGAAAGAGGGGTGAGCCATTATTGTGTATCTTTTTTTGTTTACTATACTTGTTTCTTGAATTATTTTCCTTTAACATTTAGTGCTTTCTGTTAGGGTATTCAATATGATTGATATGTGCAAATGTACAAGAGAGGAAAGAGTATTTCATGAAAAGGGTTAAATAAGATCACAGGCTCTGTGGTGGGAGCCCAGTGCCTCTGGAATGGTGTGTGCATGCAAAAGAGGAGAAAATTAGTCATGTAACTAGCCAGCCGGATTATGTATGCTTTAGAGGCCATTCGTATGACTTTGGCTTACTCAGAGTAAGATGGGAATAGGAGAGTGACCTGATCTGGCTTAAACATATAACCTGAATATACTTTTTAGCCCCTAAATTAGTGAGATATAAAAGCAAGAAAAAATAATTGTCTCCCATTCCTCCCTAAAGTGGTATTGATCAAATTAAGTATTCTTAGCACTCAGTTTTAAGAAAAGTATTACATGGTATATTGTAGAGTTGAAGCAAACTGAGACTTTCCTCCCTCACCTGAGTGTAAAACAAAATGATCAATTTCCGTTATAGTGCCCTCCTGTCCTCTAATCTCTCATCCTTAGTCCCACTCATTAGAAATAAAGCCCTATTTGTTATTGACTTAACTACTTTGTCTTGCTTAGGATGCAAAGATTAGTCATCAATTCTGGTTTCTTATTATAGTATCTAATGTTCATAAATTTACTTTTCATTGTCACTTCCTCATTCATCAACGTAAAATAATCTCAATAGAAATTTCATATACAAGGGACAGAGATCCTTTTAGTTACCTTGAGAAAAAGAGTTTGACAGAAGGTGCTTATGGATAAGAACTGGTCCTGAGAAAGGTCCTGAGACCATTAGGTCCTGAGAAAGCTCCAAGGACTGGTATATCTGTGGACCTCTATGCCTCTCTTAGTTCATCTGTCCATTCTCTGTTGCCTTCTTCACTGTGGTGTATCTTTTTTGCTTTCCTTTTCTTTCAGCTTGCCAGTGCCCAACTTAATTAAACCTTGCAACTTCTTCTCCTTTTCATTGTGATTTGGAGCAAATTCATGTGAATGTGGTTGTAATTCCTGGCATAGAGCATGTAAATCACCACATCTTTTCAAGCTGCATGACATATGTAATAGGTTATTAGCCAGCGTGTTAATGAGTTGCACTTAGGGGAGTTGCCTTATTCTCTCTTCCCTTTAGTTGGGACAGAGGAATGAGTTCACATGATTAAAGAACATGGCCACTTAGAATGCATGTGCAGAATATTAATAAAATTAAAAGAAAAATAATAGTGCAGAATCCTTTTCAGGTCATGTCGACATTCCAAGGAATGATTAACATATTTCAATAAAAAGTATTTGTTTACATTTTAAGAGTCAAACTAGAAAATTTGAAATTTGCTTGAAGTGGAAATGTAGAAATGTATCATAACTCTTTATGACTATTAATTTAGTGCTGAACTTCTTAATAGCAGTAGAGTGACAAACCCCTGAGAAATATGTATCCAAACCTTCTGATGAGGGGGCAATGGGTAATTTTAAAAGGCAAATTCAATATATCTATTATTTTTATAATACAAACATCAGAAAGTAAGTTGACACAATCTTGGCTGGGGGGCTATGCAGAAGATAAATTAAGAATTTTAAAAGTGAGATTTCATAAAGTTCTGTTTTCACAGAGGCAAGATTTCTATTTTGCAGATGTCATTACTGTCTTTGTAGAAAATATCACTCCATAAACAACTAGAACTAATAAGTGAGTTTAATAATCCTGTATCCATAGGATATAAGAACAATATACAAAAGTGAGTCACTATTATATATCAGCTATGAATTCTGAATTTGAATATTACAATACAATTTGTAAAAGCAGACATGTGCATACAAACCCAAATAAATAGTCATGCGTATATCTAACAAAATAGGTGTAGAATATGTATGCTGAAAACTATAAAACACTAAGGAAAGAATTCAAAGAAAAACTAAATAGAGAAATATACCATGTTCCTTAATCCCAAGGAATAACAGAGTACAAATGCCATTTCTCCCCCAATTTAATCTATAGTCTCCATGCAATCTCTGCTGATATTCCTACAAGCTTTTTTTTTTTTTACTGATTTAATAGACTGATTCTAAAATGTATATAGAAAGGCAAAGCAACTAGAATAGCCAAAACAACTTAGAAAAATAAAAACTGGAGGACTCAAATGACCTAATTTCTAGAAATGTTATAAAGCCATAGTAATCAAAACTATGGTATTGGAGAAAGGATACATAGATCATCAGAACAGAGCAGAGCATCCATAAATATGCACACATAAATATAGTCTACCAAAATTTACAATAGTGCGAAGACAATTCATTTGAGAAAGTAGTCTTTTCAACAAATGGTGATGATACAATTGGATGTCCATATGCATAAAATGAAACTTGATACACATTTTAAGTCTCATACAAAAATAAGTCATGAACCTAAATGTAAAACATAAAACTACAACTTCTAGAGCAATGCTTTCAAGTGGGAGTAACTTTTGTCTCCCAGAGAAAATGTATAGAGACATTTTTGACTGTCAGTACTTGGGGGAGGAGTTCACTGGCATCTAGTGGGTGCAGACCAGGGATGCCACGGAATATCCCACAATGCACAGCACAGTCACTGTCACACACACACAAATGCCACTTTCTAGTCTGGATAAATATACCATGGTTATGTAAGTATCCCTTTTTAGAGGAGCAGAAACTTGGTAAAGGGTATATGGGAATGCTTTGTACTCCCTTTGCAACTCTTCAGGGCAATAGACTATACTTCAAAGTCTAACATTTAATAATTTCCTAATTTATTTCTGTGAAGGCATCATGTACTGTAACAGATGTATTCTGCTTTGATGTCTTGCAAAATCACTTTGATTCTTCAATTAAATTTATTAAATGTGTAAATATTGCCAGTCATGTATTATATGTTAAAAATTTGAGACCAATAAAATATTTTCAAATGTCTCCTCTTTGAAGAAGCTTTCCTGTTTCATCTAACCTAAAATACTACCTTTCTCCACCAATCTTTCTGATGTTCTCCCCATGGAACTTTTTTCTGACTGTTTTTCCTTTTCTAAGGTGTATGCTCCATGAAGGCAGGGACTTTGTTGTACCTCCAGGGACAGAACTGGCACACCAGAGATGGATGCTATTTGTTGAGTGAATGAATTATATGTTTTTTGTTGCATCTTCCCAGTAAGTGGTCTTTATTCAAACGTTGCAGCTTCAGTAAACCCCTATTTGGCTGTGAACAGATTAGTCTCAATCCTAGTATTTAATTTACCCCGAGTGAAAGTAACACCTTTCTCTTAAGCAGCAAGATGCATTAGTCTTTACAGTAAGATTTTTCATGGCAAAACAAAAACAAAAACAAAAACAAATCCATTCTTTTTCTTCCCTTTCTTTAGCTCTGGGGATGCCAGGCAAGAAGGAGATGATGGGGTAGATAATGGTTACTTTGTAATTTTCTGGAAGATCATGCTGGTTCTACTAGAAGACTTTTACCTACTTGATTGGATGCTCTTCAAGCTGAACTCCTTCCATTTGTGATAGTATTTGGACCGTTTGCAGAATATGTTATAAGGTTTTCTTTCCAATTAAATTTTTAGGTTAAAGTTCTCATTTGAATCAGAAATATAAGAAAATTTGTTATAAGCCTTGAAGATAGAAATTGGCAAACATATGTCCCCCTCCCAGAGGTAACAGGTGGTAGGTTATTAAGAGTTACTTGTTGAGCTGAGCAGTGGAGGCACACATGAAGGAATGATCAGTTTTGCCTGGGATGGCTTCAGAAAGAATGAGACACTTAGATTGAAGAAAAAGAATAAATCAGTAATCAACAATAAACAACTAAATTTTAATGTTGCCACTTACCTTAATTTTCTTCATGTAAAATATGAATATGAAATTAGCTCACTTTTAGAACAGTAGCTGAAGTAACAATGACCTCTCCCCCACTTAGAAAATTGCTGCCTTATATAGAAAAATGCACTTCATTCTTACCACTTTTTATGTGAAGGATGCAAAGCAAACCCCAGATTATTCCCAAGACAAAATGATGATTTAGCACCTTTCTTAAATATTAACTTTATGGGTCTATGACTGCAAGTATTTTTATATTTAGACATAAAAAACTTTTAGAATTTGTAATTATCAATACACTTACTTATTTCATTGTCTTGTCCTATGATATTTCCATAGATTCTATTATTTGGTCAGAATGAAAGCTAAAAGATGTTTCGCAACAAATGAAATTTAGAAATCAAGGAAAATTCTGCCATATAATCCTGAATGCACCCAGAATGCATGGTGCTTTTGAGTACATAAAGTTGTTGGGCCATATTGTCCTAAATTAGTTATGTTTTGTGGTCCTATCATACCCATCTTTAAGTAAATTATATTTTATTGTAGAAATGTGTTTTCTTGATGATTTAAATGGGTATTAATAACAGAATGGCACAATGCAGTTCCCGTAGACTTGCTAACTATCGTATGTCTAGCTTTTCCCCTTAGGAACTGAAGGGAAGACAAAGATCATAATTATTTTAGGGTAGATAAAACATTTCAAATGAACAGATTATTTAAATTGTATTTAAGATAAAGTACTAAGATGAATCTGGTCAAACAATAATGAATGATGCAGGCTTAAATGCTATCAACAACTAAGGGAACATATATTAATATTATCTAGAATTATCATGGAAGTCATAGCAATTGAGGAAAAGGAATTGAGATGCCCCTTGGACCTTAAGCAAGACTGGCGTAGAATTCGCAACATCATTCTAAGCAGTAAGAACATGATGAATGAAGATTGCACATACAGAACACCATAAAGATTATCTGACCTACAATACAAGATACGTGTTTCTAGAGAAATATTTATATGGCATGGTAGGGTTGACAAAATGTCCTTCTTAAGTTGACTGTCAGTGAAAGTATGGCCTAAAGCAAATAAACTTTTCTAGTTCAGGTTTCCCATGGATCAATTTTAAGAAAATTATCTTAATCCTGAAAAGAGTATTTCCTTCAGCATATTACATGAAACCCTGTTTTAAAATACTTTTAACCAAAACCCTTTGTATAAAGCAGGATTCTCCTTGCTGTTATATTAGCTTTAATTCTATGAATTATATTAACCTTGTCTTAGATTAGGGTTTTTTAATGTAAAAATATGTTATATAATCAAATAAGTTTTAGAAATGCTATATCACTATTAATTTTTTTTCACAGCTACATGAATGAGTTTTCAGAGCCTTTAATATACTTACATGAATTGTGAACCTCCAAGAGAAAATTTAACTCACATAAAAAATAAGTATCTTCCCTCCTTATTTTTTTTTCTTTTTGTAGCAATGACAAGGATTAGCATTTCTTGGGACAAACTTTAGAAAATTCTGACTTAAAACATCTACATATATATTTAAAAGAAAATATTTATTGAGATAAGTCTCTAATTTTGGAGTAGATATACTTATACTCTCCCAAATCATTATTAGCCAACCTATCTTGCTAGTGGATAGGAAACAAAGAAAGGAAATGCAACAATAAATGTATGGGTAATTTTTCCAAACGTTTGGCACACAGTACAAGCTGAATACACTGTTTGAGTCCAATTTTCTCAAAAATTCAAATCTATAACAAGTGACAGAAACCAAGGAAGAAAATTTTAATAATGTTTTTAAACAAGCATTTAAAAAATATTGACCCTTATTTTGCCACAATCTCAGGGAGAATATATTTTTTTTAACACTGTTAGGGAACATTATAGATAGCCTTGAAGGAAACATTTTCAAGGATAGTTTGAAGAGTTTACCTTTAGAAATGTAAATTTCCTCATTTATCTAACTAATGGTTTACCAATAGCTCCAGTAATCAGGGTAGAGATACACCACATGGTTGACCATGTTTTATGATGGAGGGAGCATAGCCTACTTAGAAAAGTCCATCTGAAGAAAGAAAGCTTGGTGAAGAGTCATTTGCTTCTAAAAAGAGTTAGTCAACTCATCTTTCTGGAGTTAACAGTGATAACCAAACAGAAAAAAATACTTGACTCAAAGTCCTGTTAATGAGGCAGTTCAGTAAATTGTACGGAAGTGTATACAATTCTATACAGCTTTCGCACCAGTGAAGGTGAAATGTCATATGGGTCAAGGAAAGTGAGAGAAGGCAGGAAGGTGTTACCAACACACACTGAGGGTGTCACCAGAGCATCCTCTGTAGATCAAATAAGGCCCATCAGCACGTAACTAGATGGTGATGAGGCTGAGAAAGAGCGTGAAGGATGTGAGTTCAGTGCAATGCAAACTGACAGCTATTTGTGGAGTTTGGCCTGCTTAGAATAGTATTTCCATTTCCCTTTATCAGTGAATGAAGACTGCAGACATTTCCAAACAGGTTTCTTTTAAAAGACTAAAATTTAACATAGAAGGTACTGTCTCATGTTGATTGTTGATAATAGGCTATTAAAGGTCATACATTCAATGAAAGCAGAAAATCAAAGAGCAGTGTAGTATTAAAAATCGCAGCACACCAACATGGCACAAGTATACATATGTAACAAACCTGCACATTATGCACATGTACCCTAGAACTTAAAGTATAATAATAATAATAAATAAATTAAAAAAAAATCTCATCTTAAAAATTCTGTTGAGATTTATTAACTGAATCTGGCAGTGTTAATACATAGCTCATTTATTTTATCAAAGGAGAAATGTTATCCAAAGTAAGCAATTTGTAATACTGTATGAAAATATTTTATATACAGATATAGTGTCAAAATTAAATACACATATTTCATTAATTAAAAGGTAAACATATATTATTATCTTAAAAATATACCTCCCAAATTACAAAGTTACTTAGATAAGTTATAATCTATATAAATGACAAAGTAACTCATTACTAAGGTTTAACATCCTTAGACTAGGTGAATTTATTTTTTTTATTTTATTTTTTGAAATTATCCTTTTTTCATGTCAAAACATTTGCTATACCATTTATTGAAGGTACTGTGTTACACATTCATGATTAATTCAATCTCTTGAAATCTCTTTCAGGTATCTTGGACCTTATTATGCTGTTGCTTACTTAGGTATATGACTCTCTTATTCTCATGGGCATTATCCATATATCATTGTTAACCCTAAAACATCTCCAGCACAGAAGATGACAATTTTCACTCTAAATACAGTATAATAGATTCATAGTGAACCATAAAATTATTTTGACAGCAAAGCAATGTCAATTTTGAATCTTTGAAACCATTATATACTTCATAGATTTAATGTCTGGAAATATTTAAACAGGCTTAAAAAGTATTATTGCAACTGATACCTTACATGGATTGTCTTACAAAAATCAGTACAGAATTATACTGATTGATATATGTTCACATATGTAAGAAATAGTTTGTTGACTGGAGCATTCAGTTTCCATTGTTTGTATCCATCTTCTAGTAATACAGTATGCATTTCTCAATTGCTCTAATCCGTTTTGACCATGGTGCATTCAGTAACTTCTAGGAAGCATTCCACTCTGAAAAACTGCATAAGTAAATAGATTCTTGGAGGCTGCAACTAAAGTTCATGTTTCTATATTGCCACTCCATATTTTTCAGTGTTCTTTAGTGCCCATCAAAATTTTATTCCAACAAGTTTTTATCTTTTGTAGTAGTCTCTTTAGGAAACATGAGTCATTCAGTTTTTTCTGTTCCTTTAAAGATTTATTTTCTTCCTAGAGAATAGAGTTTTAAAAGTTTAAACTTCACATTTTTACAAAAATATATATTTTTAAATACTCAATTTTTCATCATATTACTTTATGCTGAAAAACTGGTGTAATGAAAAGGTAGAATTTTGTGTGACATTTTAAAGATGATGGTTTCTAACTACCCTTGTGATAAATGACACGTAGAAAATTCAAAGTTGGTGTGATTAAAGATGTAGGATTCTCCAAAGAGCTATATCAGCTGACCGCCAGTTTCACAGTTTAACAGTGGACATAATATACTGTTTAGAATTTCATGAGAAAGGTAATTGTAGATTACTCAGTTGAGTTTCTTTAATGTAGAAAAATGTATTTTTAATGGGAAGAATAATCAACATCGAAAATACTCAGATTATTTTGCCAAAGATAATTAATAAGGATATAGCTGATGGAGCTTGTACCCTAAGGTCTACTCCAACAATTAACTTCACTGGAATATGTCAGATGCCTGCCTCATAAGCTAGGTTTTAGCACCTGACAAGAATCTTAAAAAGGGCTACGTGTACAACCTATAGGAAGAAAGAGATACTTGGCATGAACAGACATATAAAGGAGTAACTCCGTATAGACTCAGTTATATTTCTCTGAGTTCTCTGACCTGTGAGAATGGGAATACTGCAGGGTAGAGTAATTCTTCACTTAGACAACTACTAGTTAATCACAAATATAAAGCATACTAGTGACTTTTACTCCTTCCTAGACCAGGAGGTAATATCAGTTGTTTGTTTTACACTCTTTACAGTTGAGCCCAGACTTGAGGGTTAAAATCAACATAGTGTTTTCAACAATCACTGCTAAGTAAATGGATGTGCAAACAATATAAAAACTATTATAACTAGTTATTACAACTAGTTATTCGGTAACTAGATAATTTAGATAACAGGTTATTGGGTATTCTCTTAGTCATGTATTGTGCTCAGTGTTTTACATAATTTACTTCATTTTATTTGCTTAATCATCTTATGAACTTGATGATTTGAACTCATTTTACAGATGCAAAAACTGATCTGCAGGAAGATAAATAAGCTACTACCGTATATGTCAAGTAAATATAATAACTGAATCTTGAGCTCCTCTGTCCTATATTTAATTTGGCCACAAATTCAGATCTCTTTTTGTCATGTATTAGTAACACTAGCACATACTTTTTAAAGAATACATTTCAAAGATTAAACAACAGATCTCAAAGGGAAATATAAAGGCAAACTTTTCATATTATTTTCAATAAGGGGTCCTGGACAATTTTTTTAAGTACAAGTTGAAGTTGACTTGCCTAAGCAGATTTGAAATATATAGATGTGAAAATTTCATACTTTTCCTCGGACACGGAGAATAAGCATTCACTAAAAAGTAAAAAACAGGGAATCTTGGTTTTACCACTGCATCCTGGGAAAATAGTTGTTTTCTTTTCTTGTCTTTTTTTTTTTTTTTTTGTTTTGTTTTTTGGTTTTTGTTTTGAGATGGAGTCCCACTCAATTGCCCAGGCTAGAGTGCAGTGGCACGATCTTGGCTCACTACAAACTCCGCCTCCTGGGTTCAAGCATTTCTCCCGCCTCAGCCTCCTGAGTAGCTGGGACTACATGCGTGCACCATGCCCAGCTAACTTTTGTATTTTTAGTAGAGACGGGGTTTCACCATGTTGGCCAGGATGGTCTTGATCTTTCCACCTCGTGACTCGCCCACCTCGGACTCCCAAAGTGCTGGGATTACAGGTGTGAGCCACCGCACCCAAACTTTCTTTTCTAAATTTCCTTTCCAAATTATCTTAGTCGAAAGCCTTCAAGGTGTTTATATTGTTTTTAGCTCCTGTATTAATTTCAGATGTTCCACTTTGCATGGAATCCGTAGAGTTTCCTAAATCTAAGTATACAGGCTCACTTTGCTTTTCTGAAAAGAATAAGGAATTTCCATGTTGCCACATAGCTATTGGTCAAATAATGGAAATGTAAAAGAAGAATCCATCACTTTTATGAACCAGGTGTGCTCATTTTTCCATGCCTCAACCTAATTAATATCTATATCATTTCAAAGTTTAGTCAAATCCAGTTAAGTATTCTGCCTTATTAAGTCATTCATAAATATTTTCCGTATTATTGTATAACTTATCTAATAATATCTAGTAGTATATGTATAAATATATGTTTATATACTATTACATATTATACTGTACAATCTACAATAATAAAAGAGGTATAAGATAAGTCCTTATTGTTTAATTTTTATTTCTTTACAAACTAACAGGGATGGCTTTTTTTCTTCATGTATTTTTCATCTAGTTTATTTTCTCCTATATAAATTATTTATTTCTTTTACCTACTAGCTACAATATTTTAATGTTGCTGCTTCTAAAAAAAATCATGCTTTGGCATTTGCCCTAACAGCTTCTCTTTTAAAATAGTGGGTTTAAAAATGCAATATAAAGGACTCGAATTTTTGAGGGGCACCTCACTTCTCCTTTTATCAATGTTATGATAAATTATTTCAAAACCAGCTATAAGAAGGAAACAATTCAAGATGAAAAATTAGGAATTAAGTTGAGTGAAAAGTTGATGAACCATAAGGAAAATTATACAATTATTCTCACCAAACTCTTTGTTGGTTGGGCTTCACCCAGGGCAGCTGGTTTTCTTCCTTTAACCTTAAAAACAAAGTCACATTTATGATATTGAATATTTCTTCATTGCTCCTCCAATTGTTTGTAATTGCTAATTTTCATATTGCCTTCAGCTCATCTAATCTATTTGAGACTCTACTTTAAATTTCTTATTGTTAAGAAAGTAAAACACTAATATGATTTAGAAATGGAATGTCAGGGTAAAGGAAGAAGCAAGAGAGTTCAATCTTCTGAACACCCAGAATCCATAATTTTGTAGGTATGCCTAGCACTGTGAAAAATTAACATAGTAGGGTATACTAGCAGAGATAAAACTTGAATTTTAATCAATATAAAAATAAAGTTAACAATAAATTGTTAAATCCTGGCCATACATTTTATTAAGCTTCACTTATCAGAAACAAAATGAAATAAAACAATAGTAAAAAGCGTGTAGCATGCCTGGCTCATGAAGAAAATTCAGTGTAGCTGATTGCTTTAACATCTTGCCTTGTTATTACAAGAAAAGGGTAACTGGTATCAAGTTAATCAATGTTGTAAAATAATTTAATTTTAAATTATTTGCATATTTTCTTTCTCTACAGTTAGTTAATTTTGGAACATGATGATCCATACAAAGCTCAACACATAAGAGAAAGAATCACAAATATATAACATACCTAAGACCTTTACCCCTTCCTAGACCAAGAGGTGATATCAGTTGTCTGTTTTACACTTTTTTCAGTTGAACCAAGAGTGGAGGCTTATAATCAACATAGTATTTTCAACAGTCACAACTAATTAATTGGATGAACAAGCAACATACAACCTATTTGCATTAGACAGTACTTTGAAATAACTATAAGTAGGAATGAAGAAATGGTAGACTAGAGTAGGAAGTCTTCATGAATCTTGAGCTTAACATTGAAGGCATAGAACAAAATAGATCCAATTTATAGAAAAAGAAAAGTAGAAATGCTCTCTAGGGGACAAACGTAAGGACCCAGGTTTGGAAATAAGCTTGGCAAATCCAGCACACTAAGAGGAGACTGGCTTCCATCGAGTACATAAAGCAATGATAAATGAGGCTGTCCAAGTTATATAATAGACAATCTACATTTTTATCACATCAATAGGGTTCAAAGATAATCTTACCATTTTACCTTCCATGGGAAACTACTAGTGCTCAAACAAAACAAAATTATTTTTTAAGTCATAAAAATGTTATTTAAGAAAACATTTAAAACCATAAAATAACCTTTTGATTTTGTGTGGCAGCTGGTAAAAATCCATAAAGAGGTAAATAATACAAATAAAATAAAACATTGTATTAAATATTGAAAACTTTTTAGTACTAAGCACTTTACATGTGTTATGCCATTTAATCCTTTCAAATCCTACAATATAGATATTATGTTTTTCTGCATTTCGTAGATAAGGAAACTGCTGTCCAGTCTCTAGATGATGTCTTTCATATTTGGTTTTGTTGTTTTAGTTCATAACCACTAGTAGAAATGTAGGAAAATATTAGCCCTATTTGTATCAAAATTATTTAAAGAAGGGGAAATTGTTGGACATATATATGTCTAGTTTAAGCATAAAAAGATATTTGTTAAATACATTTGATTTCCTTTTTTATTCACTAGGAGTTCTTATAAATGTGTACATATATGGATTAAAGCTATTAATGAGTTTTAGATATAGAAATTTACCATTCTCCACCCAATATATCACCCTAGTATCCTTGGAAGTTATTATGGCAATGAAGCATTTATTTATTTATTTTTTACTCCCCTTTCACAAACAATTCACTCTAGCCAAGATATAAACAAGTATTTCCAAACCGAGCCTTTCCTCTTCTAGGATTGAGTAAATATACTTCAACTTTAGATGATAATAAACACTTAGGATTCTATGATAATGGATATAATCACCAGAGAATAGTGGTATCTTGGCACAGGAGTAGTTAATATTTTCATTCAAAGTAAATAGTCCTTAGCTTACCTTGCCGGTGCAGTTCAACAGTATTGTTGTGCCTTCTGAAACTTTTAATAAGTGGAGATCAAAATCACCAGTGCTATTCATTTTAAGAAATTGCCTCAACTTGCGAGCAGCACGGAATAAAAACATACCTTCCTATTATAAGAAAAAGTCAGAAGGGCCATGGTTCAAATAAAGTATTAATAAATGATAAGCTTTCTTAAGGAGCCTAGAGCTTGAGCTGTATTGGTAGATAATGCCCCACCTCCACCCCAGCTTTCTATTCCAGTTAATCATGTGACTGACAAGTAACAGAACTAAAACTGTTTGACTCCTAGGTGACAGCAAGAAGTTCTTGGAACTTGGTTTAATGATTATCTTGACTTTTAAAGTTTGTTTTCTCTATTATGCTTATGTGATCTTATCGCTTATATGTGAATATATTACAAGATTATTCAATTTTAAACATGATAGCTGAAGGAGAAGGCTTCCGGAAGCAACAATATATTATAAGAGGTATGTGTGGTTTTTTCTTATTATTTCTTGCATCTTTTGAGCTATGGATGTATAGCTGATAATAAGAAAATAAAGGACTGTAGTCACCTAAAACGTAAGTTTTGCAGTTATTTAAATTAAGATATTTTTTAAAAAGAATTTATGGTTTTGAGATGCCATGAGGCTAACTTAGCTACTGTGAGTTTTTAAAAGACTATGAAATAGCACACCCGTTTCTGTAAGGAGAAATGACATAAACTCTTTAGGTTTTGTCAAGTGTAATATTATACCAACTAGATGTCGTAATCATTTAGAGATAAGCAAATACTGACAGAAAAATTTTCAAGATGCTTCCGACTAAATTATACCAATGACTTATATTTGTATGTGTGCAAGCAATCACATTAACAAGTATTTTTCTGTATAAGAACTTTTAGAGGCCAGGCACGGTGGCTCACGCCTATAATCCCAGCGCTTTGGGAGGCCGACGCAGGCTAATCACTAGGTCAGGAGATCAAGAAACCCTGTCTCCACTAAAAATACAAAATTAGCTGGGTGTGGTGGTGCATGCCTGTAGACCCAGTTACTCGAGAGAATCGCTTGAACCCAGGAGGCGGAGGTTACAGTGAGCCGAGATTGCCCACTACACTCCAGTCTGGCAACAGAGCGAGACTCCGCCTCCAAAAAAAAAAAAAAAAAGAAACAAAGAAATTTAGAAATAAGAGATAGGTGTGTCTTTGAATTTGACAACTCTAGTATTTTCAAGGTAAAAAAATTAGAATGATTAAACAGAAAGAAAACTTGTTATCTAATAAGCACAGGGCTATTTGTAAAATTGGACCATAGTATGATCTAATCAATGGGAATTATGTGGTCAGACTGCAAATATTAATAGTATTCATATAATTCTCTAACAGAGGCACAAATAATATAAGCTTCTATAAAATCAAGCTTGAATGACAAACTCCAAATAATTATCATTACCTTATTATCATCACATAGATGTCTTTTAAAAAAGTTAAATTCATTATTCAGGCAATTGCTACCAATTTCTTTCATGCTGTCCTGTAATAAATAACATAAAATAATGAGGTTAAAACTGAGTACTTTTCTAATATCTTATAATTATAAAAATAATAATCTTATAATATCTGGTATTTATATGTGCATTTTAAGGAAAATAACTTGCCTGGCTCAGCTGACTAAGCATGAGGAATAGTTTCCTATAGTTGAAGGATAAATAAGTGTATACAAAAATTCTTCCATATTTAGAGCCCCTCCCAGATCCCATAATTGAATTCCAGAATTCACTAAGAGAATCTGGCTCATCTAGGGAAATAAAAGTATCTATTTTAAAAGTTATGCTATATAGACAAAGTATTATAAAATGTGAAGTCATTAAGTTGAGATGAATTTAATAGGTTATTCAGTCAAATTTCCTCCCATCAACAAACAACAAGAAAAGGAATTTATATTAGAATTAAGGGATCCATACAAAGCTCAACACATAAGAGAAAGAATCACAAATATATGACATACCTAAGACCTTTACTCCTTCCTAGCCAAGAAGATTTCAGTTGTATGTTTTACACTCTTTTCAGTTGAGCTGAGACTGCAGGCTTATAATCAACATAGTATTTTCAACAGTCAACTAATTAATAGGATGTGCAAGGAATATAAAACCTATCTGCATTAGACAGTACTTTGAAATTGACAGTGAGAATTAAGGTTGAAATTTATTCACAACATTTTTAGCAATGCAATTTTCTGGAATGGTTAAGGTAGAATTTTCCTGAGACACGGTGTAATTGCATGTGTGTGTATTATAAACATAGGAGTGGGAAAGCAGACTGGTATGTGCTCTTTTTTTTTTTTTTTCATTTATAAGGAATGTAGTAGAAGAAGGTAGAGATTACCTAAATCAATAATTTAGTTGATATTAGGAAAAACTTCCTAAGGTTTCAGATTTTCGTATGCACCGGATTGGACTAACTCTGTCCAGCAAACTAGCAATTCCATGCTATCAGGGCTTCTAGGACTAAAAGCAATCTTAGCCTACATAATGTCTCCAGAGAAACAGGATAAGAAGTGGAGCAATGGCAGGATTTAGTCATGGGCTTTGAATCCTCATCTGCCTCTCAGAAAAGTGTTCATTACTCTTATCTCCTGTGAAAAGCATGATGATGTCTGGGTTTACCCTGATTTTAAAATGTATATACTATCAGTTTTATCTAGAAGAAGTGTCTGAATACATACATCTCAAGTGTAAAAGATACATTTTCAATAACTATCTTCACATTGCCATTGTACATATTCCTGAAAATGTAGTGGATAATTAATATTTGCCTATTGAGTTATTTTCATGTTGACTTCCCCTTACCCAAAGGACAATAACTCATACATATTTTTTTCTTTGATAAAACATAGAGTTTTTAATTTTTACCATGTCATCCTTCAAAAAAGAAGTTGAAATATGTGCAGCTACTCTATATGATATCTTCCAATTCACCAAAAATATCATGAGAGACAATATGTCACATAATGAATGCCAATTTCTTGAAACATTTTAGCAAATTGCATGACACACGAATATTTAAAAAGCCATATTGGTTAGGTGGCTGTTCTAGGTTATTAATAAAACTTATTTTTGGCAGATCCACAGAAAGATAATGTTATACCAGTTGATTTTTTTTTTTTACCTAATGCTTGATACAGAATGTAAATGTGTTACTATAGCCTTAAAAAGTTGACTCCTATAGAGGTCACAGTTATTCATCGACCTTAGTACATTTTATTAATGCATCCGGTATAGATCTATATGACTGCCAATTACTGTTGCTTTCTAAAATACTCTTCATTCATGCCCAGTCAGAAGAATGGCTCAGAGTAAGAATTACAGATACATGGTGTTGGAAAGAAACTTAAATGGCCATCTTTTGATTTAACAAAGAATAGAATTACTTGACCAAAGTCACAATAATTGTTTATTATTCACATGTCACATATGTCCAGATGCAAATAAGAAATCACAGCTGGGCACGGTGGCTCACGCTTGTAATCCTAGCACTTCGGGAGGCCAAGGCGGGTAGTTCGCGAGGTCAGTAGTCCGAGACCAGCCTGGCCAACATTGTGAAACCCCATCCCTACTAAAAATAAAAAAAAAAAATAAAAAAAAAAATTAGCTGGGTTTGTTGGCACATGCCTGTAATCTCAGCTACTTGGGAGGCTGAAGCAGGAGAATCGCTTGAACCCAGGAGGCGGAACTTGCAGTGAGCCAAGATCACACCACTGCACTCCAGCCTGGGCAACAGAGCAAGACTCTGTCTCAGAATAAAAAAAAGAAACAAATCATATATCACATATGTCAAGATGCACATAAACAAATTTCTTCAAATATTTTATGACTGTGGAAAATCAAAAGAGAAAAGCCAGGATTATAAGACTGAACTGCAGTATTTTCTAGTACAAAACATGACATTGCCTAAGTTCTTTTTTTAGGTGAAGTTATTTATTTATTTATTTATTTGAGACGGAGTCTCGCTCTGCTGCCCAGGCTAGAGTGCAGTGGCCGGATCTCAGCTCACTGCAAGCTCCGCCTCCCGGGTTTACGCCATTCTCCTGCCTCAGCCTCTCGAGTAGCTGGAACTACAGGCGCCGGCCACCTCGCCCGGCTAGTTTTTTGTGTTTTTTAGTAGAGACGGGGTTTCATCGTGTTACCCAGGATGGCCTCGATCTCCTGACCTCGTGATCCGCCCGTCTCGGCCTCCCAAAGCGCTGGGATTACAGGCTTGAGCCACCGCGCCCGGCCGAAACCTAGTATCCATTAGTTGTTTTTTGATCCTCTCCCTCTTCCTACCATCCATCCTCTAAAAGGTCCCTGTGTGTATTGTTCCCCTGTGTGTGTCCATGTGTTCTCATCATTTAGCTGCCACTTATAAGTGAGAACATGTGGTATTTGGTTTTCTGTTCCTGTATTAGTTTGCTAAGGATAATGGCCTCCAGCTCCATCCATGTCCCTGCAAAGGACATGATCTCATTGATCTCATTCTTTTATATGGTTGCATAGTGTTCCATGGTGTATATGTACCACATTTTCTTTATCCAGTCTGTTATTGATGGTCATTTAGGTTGATTCCATGTCTTTGCCATTGTGAATAGTGCTGCAATGAACATACACGTGCATGTGTCTTTAAAACGGAATGATTTATATTCCTTTGGGTATATGCCCAGTAATGGGACTGCTGAGTCGAATGGTATATCTGTCTTTAGGTCTTTGAGAAATTGCCGTACCATCTTCCACAATGGCTGAACTGATTTACATTCCCACCAACAGTGTATAAGCATTCCCTTTTCTTCACGACCTTGCAGCATGTTATTTTTTGACTTTTTAATTATAGCCATTCTGGCTGGTGTGATATGGTATTCCATATTTCTTGGAGGTTGTGTTCATTCCTTCTCATTCCTTTTTCTCTACTCCTGTCTGCCCGCCATATTTCATAAAGTCAGTCTTCAAGCTCTGAAATTCTTTCCTCTGTTTGGTCTATTCTACTATTAATACTTGTGATTTTATTATGAAATTCTTGTAGTGTGTTTTTCAGCCCTATCAGGAGGATTAAGTTCTTCTCTATACTGGCTATTCTGAACCCTTACTGGAGAGGTAATGAGGTCAGTTGGAGGAAAGAGGGCACTTAGGCTTTTTGAGGTTTCAGCATTCTTGCTCTGATTCTTTCTCATTTCTCTGGGCTTATCTAATCTACCTTCAATGTTCGATGTTGCTTACCTTTGGATTTTTTTTTTTTCTTTTTTTTCCTGGCACAATTCAGCCACTTTACCATAGGGATGTTGTGGTTTGCGGGGGGTGTACTCCAGTCCCTAGTTGCCTTGGATTTTTCAGTAGCTGAAGGTATCACCAATGAAGGCTGCAGAACAGTAAAGATGGCAGCCTGCCACTTCTTCTAGGAGCTCTGGCCCAGGGAGGTACGAACCTGTTGCCTGGTGGAATGCACCTGCAGGAGGTGGCTGGAGATCCTGGTTGGGAGGTCTTGCCCAGTCAGGAGGAAGAGGATCAGGACCCACTTATAGAAGAAGTCTGGCCATGCTTTTGTAGAGGAGCTGTGCAGTGCTGGGGTAACGCTTCACTCCTGTTGGCTTGGGCTCTCCAAAGCCTGCAGGCTGGACAGGCTCAGTACCCAAATAGCAGAGATGGCAGCCCACCCCTCCCTCTGGGACCTCTGTCCCAGGCAGTTTTCAGATCTCTGTAGGCCAGAGAACACCGGCGGGGATGGCTGGAGGCCCTGCTTGGGAGGTCTTGCCCAATAAGGAGGGATGACTCAGGGACCTGAGTCTGACCACGTGTTGGTCAGAGCAGTTGTGCTGTGTTGGGGGATCCCTTCTGCCCCTGATCGGTTTGGACTCTTCAAAGCCTGCAGGCTGAAAAAGATCACTCACCCAAACAGTGAAGATGGTGGCCTGCCCCCTCCCTGGGAACTCTGTCCCAGGTAGGCACAACACTGCTGCTGGTGGCTGGCTGGAATTCCAAGCCAATGTGTCTTATCCTTTGAGGCACCATGGAAGTGGGGCTCACAGACCATTGCTTCTTAGACCCTGGATTCCGCCTCTTTCCTAAGGGTATGCACACAGATCTAATATCCTGCTTTTCTGGAGATGCAGTTACTTTTGCCGGGAAGCCTGGAGCTGGAATATCTACAGTTCCTGTTCTCCAACATGTGCCTGAGCAGCTGCTCTGCCAAGACTCCCATATCTCTGTGCGTTAGACTGAAAGCCCTGGTGGAGTGGGTTCAAGAGGGGATCTCCCAACTCGAGGTTGCAAAGATCCGTGGGAAGAGTGTAGTTTCCGGGTCACATATTCACTCACCACTTCTCTGGGCAGGGGAGGTTCACCTGGCTGGGTGTTGTGCCCAGGTGGGCTGTCGTCCTGACTTTCTTTTCTACGTTCACCATGGGTCAAGTTGTTTCCTTGATTAATCCCAATGCGAGAACTTGTACGTTTCAACTGAAGGTGCTGTATTTACTTGCCCTTTTGTTCCTCTTTGTGAGAACCACTCACACTAGCTACTTCTAGTTGGCCATCTTGGCCACTTCCCAACTCTTTTTCTTTCAAGTTCTTCAAATACATAATATTCTTTACATTTATAGAATTAGATCTTCAATTTCAGCATAGTTTTCTTCTATCTTTGAAATTTTAAATTACGTTTTAAGTCTGTTCTTTAGAAACACTAATTACATAAAAAATGAATCTTCTATTGAACTTTTTCTTTTCGTGTGT
The DNA here is from genome assembly GCF_037993035.2 of Macaca fascicularis. Classification (NCBI taxonomy): domain Eukaryota; kingdom Metazoa; phylum Chordata; class Mammalia; order Primates; family Cercopithecidae; genus Macaca; species Macaca fascicularis. The sequence goes on from NC_088382.1 coordinate 88,534,027, forward strand.
GTATGTACTCACATATATACACACACACACACAATTTCATTTTGCATGGTTTTACTCATCCTGTCTTTCATACGCCTGTTTTAATGGAGTATTCATTTCCGGTTTTTATTTTAGTCTCTATATTTCCCCTAATTCCAAAGAACATTAGTTTCTTTCTGGTTTCTTTCATACTATATTGTTTTTAGCTGTTTTTACTTTGGTTTCTTAGAGACTTCACATTTTCCATTGCTTTCATGGATTATTAAACTGTGGTCTTAATACTTCATTTTCCTTTTGCCTATTTTTGTGTTAATTCATTTGTTCATTTATTTTGCTAGTATCAGTGCATAATGTTCCTTTTAAATTTTCTGATTATTTTTGAAGGGATGCTAAAGTAGAGTAGATTATTGTTCAGCCAATATTTAACATCTAACCTCACCAAATAAGAGGATGTATTCATTCCATATGGCTGACATAACAAATTACCAAAACCTTGGAGACTTAGAACAATAAAAACTTATTATCTCACATTTCTAGAGGTTCTGGTAGAGCACGCATTGTTCGCCTCTTCCGTCTTCTGTTGTCTGCCAGCATTCCTTAGTGTTTCTTGGCTTGTCACCTCATGGCTCCAGTCTCTGCCTCCATCTTCACATCACCTTCTTTGTGTGGGTGTCAAGTCTCCTCCTGCTTTTCTCTTAGAAGGAACTCGTGATAGCATTTAGGGTCCACCAAGATAATCCAAAATAAACTTATCACACCAATATTCTTAATTCAGTCACATCTGTAGACTTCTTTACCTTATACATTTCCAGAGATTAGAGTTTTTTTTATCTGAGTGGCCATTATTTAATCTGCTACAGAGAAGTATGTTCCTCTGTCCATTAATGTTGCATTTGTCCAAAAGACATGTGGTAAGAAATTGATGCTTTCTGTATAGTTTCTGTGAGACAAGAATTTGGAAGCTGCTTAACTGGGAGCTTCTGGTTCTGCATCTTCCATGAGGAGGTAGTCAAGATGTTGGTCATGTCTGTAGTAACCTGGACTTCATCAGAACTAGAGGATCTATTCCCAAGATGACCCATTCATGTAGTTATTGGCAGAATGCCTCAATTTCTCACCACATGAGCTTCTCCACAGGCTTTCTTCAATATCCTTCCAAGATAGTTGCTGACTTTCCCCCAAGTATCAATGTAAGAGAAAGCAAGGAGGAAGCCATGTCTTTTATTACATGGAAGTCACACACTGCCATTTCCACATTATTCAATTGCCTTGCAGTGAGTCACTAATTCCAATCCACACTCAAGAGGAGGGAATTTAAGCTGTACCTCTTGTAAGGTGGAGTATCAGATAATTTGTGGGCATATGTTAAAACTCCCACACAGCTGCTCCTTTCATCTTATGACTTAGAATGAAACATGTGGAGGTAATCAAACTCAGATAAACTGTATACCTGTGAACCTAAGGTAAATGCATATTACTGTATGCCTTTCTCTCTTTCTGTGTGTGTATGTGTTTGTAGCAAAAACTGACTGATAGAGAACTATTGCTTTTTAGATCAACTAATTTTCCAAAAATAAAGGTGGAAAAGGGCAAAAGTAATGAAATGAAACAGCTGTTCATTCTTATCCTATTTCTGTATTCTCTGTCACAGGACAGTTTTCTTCTTAATTTTTTCATATTTATCTTTTCAGGACAGAAAGTCAATATGGTTCACAGTTACTCTTCATGGTCACATGTGTTAGAGCTAGCAAACTAATGTCTAATTATTGCTCATAGCTGATTGCTGCTTCCTTTATGTTCTTTTTTCCTTCTTTTTGTAGGGCTGGTTCTAAGGATTGGAAAGTTTTGGCATAGACTATATTCAGTCTCATGTCTCTTGTTATAAATGAACTTGGTCCCTATAGAAATATACCTCATTGCCTTTTTTTTTTTTTTTTTTTTTTTTTTTGAGATGGGGTCTGTCGCTCAGGCTGAAATGCAGTGGCACAGTCTCAGCTCGCTGCAACCTCTGCCTCCTGGGTTCAAGCGATTCTCCTGCCTCAGCTTCCTGAGTAACTGGATTCCAGGCATGCACCACCACAGCCCATAATTTTTGTATTTTTAATAGAGACTGGGTTTCACCATGTTGGCCAGGCTGGTCTCAAACTCCTAACCTCAAGTATAGTAGAAATAATTTTCATTTCTGATCATCACTATGACAACCTATCCATGGCCTTGTGCCATCTGAAGCCTTGTTTAGGGGGACTTTTAAAATGTGCTGCTTATTTTTTAGAAAATCTACTCTGTATGAAATTTGAAAAAGGCATATGTTGTTCCTGGAATTCTATTTCATTTGCTACAATTTTTGCCATTTGTCAAGTAGCTTAGCAGATTATAGTATGACTTAATAGTTAATTCTTAGTTTAAATTAAAGTCATTTATTCTTTGATCAAATACTTTAGCACTTACCATGTGCCATTTAGTATTAGGAATACAACAGGGATCAAAATCATACATGGCTCCTTCCCTCAAGAAGTTTACTATTTGGTGGCAAAAACATTAATCCAATAACAGCAATCAATTCTCAACTTGATAACTGTTATAAATACAAGATATATGCTGCCATGAAGCCTATACAAGAAGATTTTACTTAAAAACCTCAATGAATACTTCCCAGAGGAGGATACTTCACAGGAGATCTCAACCATAAGTACCCTAGGGAAAAGGGGGATTCAATAGCAAACAATATAGGTGACTACTTTGAAGAGGGCGGGAACATGGCCTGTATGTGGCTAGAAAGAAGAGAGCAAGGGAAAGTAGGAATATAGCTGAGAGAGGAAGAGACAGAACTGGTTCAACATAAAGCAAGGGCTAGAAGAGATCAAATTATGTGTGGCCTTAAGGATATTTTAAGAAGTTTTGTGTCAATCCTAAAAGCAATAATTAATGTATTTCTTCTTACAAATGTGGGAATAGCTTTCCTGGTTTACTTTTTTCAACGATCATATTAACAACCACATGCCAGATGGTTTGGAGAGAGGTTCAAGAAAGTATATGGGTGAATCTTTATGAGGCTATTACATAGTCAGTGCTTAAGATAATGGTTTATTGCACTTGATGGTAACAGAGAATCTTGAAATATGTGAATATATTTGAGAAATAGGAAGCAAATTTAATGTGATTTGAAAATAAAAATTAAGCAGGATGGACATATCAAGGATCATTCCTGACTTGTCTGGTGTTTACAACAAAAGAGTCAGATGCTCCTTGACTTAAATGGGTTTACATTCCAATAAGCCCATTGGAAATTCAAAGATTATAAGTCTAACTATGGTAAGCTGGTTATCATTAGTATTGTGTTGCCATTGAGACAGGAAATAGAAGAAGAGGTGGAGTGTATAGATCACGTGTTAGGTTTTAAACAGATGATGTTTGAGCTGACTTTCAAAGATTCAGGAACAGGTAATAGACAAATAGTGAAGCCAGAGAGTTAGACAGAAAGCCAAGAGAATAGATCGTTTTGAGGAAGTGGTGGTCCACAGTAAATGCCAATTAAACGGTCAGGTAACTTGAGTCTTGTTCAAAATTTATCTACATAAAGAAAACAAGCTAAAGTAGAAAAGAAAGCTAATAATGGAATGGTAAAATAGATGATGGAAAATAAAATAAAATATTAAGCAGATATATTTGTTTTCAGGTAACGTTTATAAACAAGTGATGAATCTATAATAAAACATTAAGAGGAAAAGGTACTATGTAGAAGCCTATATTTAAATGTGAATGCATATGTAGACACTTGAACACACTTATCTAGCAGAAGCTTTTTAACTTTCATTTAACTGACTTTCTGGATGATCAATAGTTTCTATTCCTTCTGTCAAAACATATTGACTAATGCTCAGAGAACAATGAAGACTCCAGACTAGTAGTTTAGTTTCTTATGTGCTCGTGTATATTTTTTTCCATCATTTCAGCTGCTTTTTACTAACTCAATTCCTTAACACTAAGTTATACTTAGCATTTAATTATAATACTTAATACTATATAAATCAATAAAATATTAGTATAAAAATAGTTCTTTTGAGAACTTCTACTTTTCAGTTTGGTATGTAGGAAGCTTAGAAATTGCCAATCCATACTTACAAGTAAAAAAGCTAAACCCATTAAAAAAAAAAAAAACTCTTCTTAGATCAGAGAAGTGAAGTCACAGGGTAAACCACTGCCCTGAAGTTGGAGAGACAGAGAGGACCCCCAAATTAGAGAAACAGAACCACAACTTACTGAAGCAGAGATCCATGAGCAGAAATCTGCATAGCAACCATTGTGGGGGTAGAAAAAATTAAACTGTAGTTGGCAAATTGCTGAAGTCTCAGTGTGAAACAACTTTGAGAATTAAAAACTCCAAAGGTACCCAGTCATAGTGGGGGGCTACATACTTTTATGAGTTTGACCTTTAGGAGCTCTATCTACTAGGTCCTCATGGTAAATATCAGATGAGAAAGTCCTCTTGTGCTTTTGGTAGGAGGAGTGGAAAAAACTACTATAAAATCAGCCAGAGGTGGGAGGATCACTTGAGCCCAGGAGTTTGAGACCAGCCTGGAGAACACAGTGAGATCCTATCTTTACAAATAATTACAAAAAATCAGACAGGCATGGTGGCACATGCCGATGGTCCCAGCTACTCAGGTTGAGGTAGGAGCATCACTTGAACCCAGGAGGTAAAGGCTGCAGTGAGCCATGATTTATATCACTGCATTCCAGCCTGGGTGACAGTAAGACCCTGTCTCAAAAAAAATAATAATAATTTCTAAAAAGCTGAATAGTCTGTTCTCCTTTAAAGGGCCTAACCTCAAGGGAGACTATTTTACCAGCACCTAACCTTCTGAGGTTTTATCAGAGTCTGATCTGCCTGGGGGAAAAAAATACCCAACTCCAGGGTCCTCTAGTTTTTCACATGTTGGAAGGCTGCCCTGTACCCCCTAAGGAGGGGGAAAAAAAGAGCAGCACTGGTAAAGTTCACAGTCCAGGGCACAGGCTCACCAAAAGACTAAGACCTAACCACAGGCTTATAGAACACATCCCCTTTTTCCACACCATATCATGACATCACTAAAGGCCTATTTATCGCAGTTTCTTTTACTCAGAACATTATAATCAGCTATGAAAAAAAATTACAAGGCATACTAGAAGGCAAAAAACACAGTTTGAAGAGGCAGAGCAAGCATAAGGACCAGACTTATATATGGCCATGAGGTTGGAATTATCAGAACAGAAATCTTTTTAAAAGTCTATGATTGAGGCCAGGAGCGGTGGTTCACGCCTGTAATCTCAGCACTTTGGGAGGTCGAGGCAAGCAGATGACAAAGTCAGGAGATCAAGACCATCCTGGCTAACACAGTGAAACCCCTTCTCTACTAAAAATACAAAAAAAATTAGCCGGGCATGGTGGTGGGCACCTGTAGTCCCAGCTACCCAGGAGGCTGAGGCAGGAGAATGGCGTGAACCTGAAAGGTGGAGGTTGCAGTGAGCCAAGATTGCGCCACTGCACTCCAGCCTGGGCAACAGAGCAAGACTCCATCTCAAAAAAAAAAAAAAGTCTATGATTAATATGCTCAGAGCTGTCAGACCCATAATGAAAAAAATAGACAACAGACAAGAACAGATAGAAAATGTAAGCAGACAGATTAAAATTCTAGGAAATATTTTTTAAATGATAAAGATCAAAAACAGAAATAAAATATGCCTTTGATGGGCTCATTAGTAGACTTCACATAGCTGAGGAAAGAATCTTGGAGTCTAATGATAGGACAACAGAAACTTCCAAACCTGAGAAGCAAAAATAATAATAATACAAAACTGATAAAAAAGAACAGAATATCTAAGAACTTTGGGACAACTACAAAAGGAGTAGCATACATGTAATGGGAATATTAAAAAGGAGAAGAGAGAGAAAAAGAAAAATCAAGGGATGAAGAAAATATCTAGAAAGGAATGAAATTGGAGAAAAGAAACAACTTACCTATAGAAGAGCAAAGATAAGAATTACATCCAACTTCACCACAGAAATCATGCAAGCAAAAAGAGAGTGGAATGAAATATTCAAAATGTTGAGAGCAAAAAAACACTGTTTAAATTCTGTACTCTGTGAATTTATCCTTCAAAAACGAAGGAGGAATAAAGACTTTCTCAGACAAACAAAAATTGAGAGAATTTGTTACAAGTAAATCTGCCTTTTTTATGGCTGCATAGTATTCCATGGTGTATATGTGCCACATTTTCTTAATCCAGTCTGTCACTGATGGACATTTGGGTTTATTCCAAGTCTTTGCTATTGTGAATAGTGCCGCAATAAACATACGTGTGCATAAAAAAGGATGAGTTTGTGTCCTTTGTAGGGACATGGATGCAGCTGGAAACCATCATTCTTAGCAAACTATCACAAGAACAGAAAACCAAACACCGCATGTTCTCACTCATAGGTGGGAACTGAACAATGAGATCACTTGGACTCGGGAAGGGGAACATCACACACCGGGGCCTATCATGGGGAGGGGGGAGGGGGGAGGGATTGCATTGGGAGTTATACCTGATGTAAATGACGAGCTGATGGGTGCTGACGAGTTGATGGGTGCAGCACAGCAACATGGCACAAGTATACATATGTAACAAACCTGCACGTTATGCACATGTACCCTAGAACTTAAAGTATAATAATAATAAAAAATAATAATAAAAAAGAAAAAATAATAATAAAGAAGACAAAATCCTCTGGTTCTTCAAGCAAAAAAGTCCTAATTACTAATAAAGGAAAAAAAAAAAAACAAAAAAAAAAACAAGTAAATCTGCCTTGCAAGAAATCTTAGCAGAAGCTATTCAGGAAGAAGGAAAATGACATAAGTCAGAAATGTGGATCTAAATAAAGGAAGGAACAGCATCAGAGAATAAGTGAAGGTAAAATAAATACTTTCCCTTATTTTTACTTTTATTTTCTTTCATTTTTAGTTGATGCAATAATTGTACATATTTATGTATGACACAGTGATATTTCCATATGTGATATACAATGTGTAATGATCAAATCAGGGTAATTAGCATATCCATCCCTTCAAACATTCATCATTTCTTTGTGTTATGAACATTCAAAATCCTCTATTCTAGCATTCTGAGAATATACAATAAATTATGATAAACCATGTTCACCCCATAGTGCTACAGAATGCCAGGGCTTATTCTTCCTATCTAGTTATAATTTGGTATCTGTTAACCAGCCTCTCCCTATTGTCCCCTCCCTCTTACCCTTTTCTGCCTTTCATACCCACAATTCTATTCTCTACTTCCATGAACTCAATTATGTTTTAGCTCCCACATATGAATGACAGCATGTGGTATTTATCTTTCTGTGACTGACTGATTTGGCTTAATATAATGTCCTCCAGCCTCATCTATGTTGCCGTGAGTGACAGGATTTCATACATATTTATACCTGAAGGTTATTTCATTGAGTATATACACTAATTTTCTTCATCCATTTGTTTATTGATGGACACTTAAATTAATTCCATGTCTTAGCCATTGTGAATACTGCTGCAATAAACATTAAGGTACAAGTATCTGTTTGATAGACTGATTTATTTTCCTTTGAATAAATGCTTGGTAGTGAGACTGCAGGAGCCCATGCTAGTTCCATTTTTAATTTTTTGAGGAAACTTCATACTGTTTTCAATAATGGCAGTACTAATTCACATTCCCACCAACAGTTCCAATGGTTTCCTTTTCTCCACGTCCTCATCAACACTTATCTTCTGTCTTTTTGATAGTAGCCATTCTGACAGGTGTGAGGTGATATCTCATTGTGGTATTGATTTGCATTTTTTCCGGTGATTAGTGATCTTGAGCATTTTTTCACGTACTTATTGGCCATTTGTATGTTTTATTTTCATAAATGTCTCTTCAGATCCTTTGCTCATTGTTTATTATTATTATTATTATTATTATTATTATTATACTTGACGTTCCGGGATACAGAACGTGCAGGTTTGTTACATAGGTATACATGTGCCATGGTGTTTTGCTGCACCCGTCAACCCGTCGTCTACATTAGGTATCTCTCTTAATGCTATCTCTCCCATTGTCCCCCACTCCCCGACAGGCCGCGATGTGTGATGTTCCCCTCCCTGTGCTCATATATTCTCTTTGTTCAACTCCCATTTAGCAGTGAGAACTTGCGGTCTTTGGTTTTCTGTTCCTGTGTTAGTTTGCTGAGAATGATGGTTTCCAGCTTCATCCATGTCCCTGCAAAGGACATGAACTCATTCTTTTTTATGGCTCCATAGTATTCCATGGTGTATATGTGCCACATTTTCTTTATCCAGTCTAACATTGATGGGCATTTGGGTTGGTTCTAAGTCTTTGCTATTGTGAAAAGTGCTGCAATAAACATATATGTGCATGTGTCTTTATAGTAGAATGATTTAAAATCCTCTGGGTATATACCAAGTAATGGGATTGGTGGGTCACATGGTATTTATAGTTCTAGATCCTTGAGGAATCACCACGCTGCCTTCCACAATGGTTGAACTAATTTACACTCCTACAAACAGTGCAAAAACGTTCCTATTTCTCCACATCCTCTCCAGCATCTGTTGTTTCCTGACTTTTTAATGATCACCATTCTAACAGGTGTGAAGATGGTACTCTTTGTGGTTTTCATTTGCATTTCTCTAATCACCAGTGATGATGAACTTTTTTTCATATGTTTGTTGGCTGCATAAATGTCTTCTTTTGAAAAGTGTCTGTTCATATTCTTTGCCTACTTTTTGATGGGGTTATTTGTTTTTTTCTTGTAAATTTGTTTAAGTTCCTTGTAGATTCTGGATATTAGGTCTTTGTCAGGTGGATAAATTGCAAACATTTTCTCCCATTCTGTAGGTAGCCTGTTCACTCTGATTATAGTTTCTTTTGCTGTGCAGAAGCTCTTTAGTTTAGATATATACCATTTGTCAGTTTTGGCTTTTGTTGCCATTGCTTTTGGTGTTTTAGTCATGAAGTCTTTGCCCATGCCTATGTCCTGAATGGTATTGCCTAAGTTTTCTTCTAAGGTTTTATGGTTTTAAGTCTTACATGTAAGTCTTTAATCCATCTTGAGTTAATTCTTGTATAAGGTGTAAGGAAGGGGTCCAGTTTCAGTTTTCTGCATATGGCTAGTCAGTTTTCCTAGCACCATTTATTAAATAGGGAAACTTTCCCCCATTTCTTGGTTTTGTCAGGTTTGTCAAAGATGGTTGTAGATGTGTGGTGTTATTTTGAGGCCTCAGTTCTGTTCAATTGGTCTATATATCTGTTTTGGTACCATTGCCATGCTGTTCAGTTACATTCCCTTTGAAAACTAGCACAAAACAACGATGCCGTCTCTCACCACTCCTATTCAACATAGTACTGGAAGTTCTGGCCAGGGCAATCAGGCAAGAGAAAGAAATAAAGGGTATTCAAATAGGAAGAGAGGAAGTGAAATTATCTCTGTTTGCAGATGGCATGATTGTATATTTAGAAAACCTCATCGTCTCAGCCCAAAAACTCCTTAAGCTGATAAGCAACTTCAGCAAAGTCTCAGGATACAAAATCAATGTGCAAAAATCACAAGCATCCCTATAAACCAATAATAGACAGAGAGCCAAATCATGAGAAAACGCCAAATCATGAGAGAACTCCAATTCACAATTGCTACAAAGAGAATAAAATAAGTAGGAATACAACTTAGAAGGGATGTGAAGGACCTCTTCAAGGAGAACTACAAACCACTGCTCAAGGAAATAAGAGAGGACACAAGCAAATGGAAAAACATTCGATGCTCATGGATAAGGAGAATCAATGTGAAAATGGCCATACTGCCCAAAGTAATTTATAGATTCACTGCTATTCCCATCAAGCTACCATTTGACATTTCTTCACAGTGTTACAAAAAGCTACTTTAAATTTCACATGGAACCAAAAAAGAGCCCGTATAGCCAAGACAATCCTAAGCAAAAAGAACAAAGTGAAGGTGTCACACTACCTGACTTCAAACTATACTACAAGGCTTTGCTCACTTTTTAATCAGATTTTTGTTGTTGTTTTGTTTTGCTGTTGAGCTGTATGAATTCCTTATATATTCTGAAAATTAATCCCTTGTTGTATTAATAACTTGCACATATTTTGTCCCATTCTACAGGTTGTCTCTCCACTCTGTTAATTATTTCCATTGCTGTGTGGAAGTTTTTAGTTTAATACAGTCACATTTGTTTCTTTTTGTTTTTGTTACTTGTGCTTTGGAAATCTTGGTCACAATATCCCTCCCTAAAAATGTTCTGAAGCATTTCTCCTATATTCTCTTCTAGTGGTTTTATATTTCTGGGTTTTATGTTTAAGTCTTTTATCCATTTTGAGTTGACTCATATATATGGTGAGAAATAGGGGTTTAGTTTCATTCTTCTGCCTGTGAACATCCAGATTTCCTAACACTATTTATTAAAGAGACCATCATTTTCCCAGGTATGTTCTTGCATATTTGCCAAAAATAAGTTGGCTGTAAATACATTGATTTATTTCTAGCTTCTCTATTCTGTTCCCTTGGTCTATGTGTCTGTTTTTATACCAGTGCTATGTTGTTTTGGTTAGAGCTTTGTAGTATATTTTGAAATTGTATAGTGTGAGACCTTCAGCTTTGTTCTTTTTGCTCAGTATTGCTTTTGCTATTCAAGTCTTTTGTATTTCCATACAAATTTTAGGATTTTTTTTTCTCTTTCTGTGAAAAATGTCATTGGTATTATGATAGGGATTGCATTAAATTTGTAGATTGCTTTGTGTAGTATGGTCATTTTAACAATTTTTCCAATCTATAGGCGTATTATGTCTTTATAGTTGTTTGTATTCTCTTCAGTCTTTCATTAGTGTTCTGTAGTTATCATTGTAGAGGTCTTCACCTCCTTGGTTAGATTTATTTCTAGGTTTTTATTTTTATTTTATTTTCCTCGTAAAAATTGTAAATCAGATTGCTTTCTTGATTTCTCTTTCAGAAATGTTACTGATTCTTATATGTTAATTTTGTATCTGGCAACTTTACTGAATTCATTTATCAGTTCCAAGAGTTTTCTGGTGGAGTAGATTTTTCTATGTATAATCATGTCATCAGCAAAGAGGGACAATTGACTTCTTCTTTTCCAATTTGGATGCCCTTTCTTTCTTTCTCTTGCCTAATTTCTCTGGCTAGGGCTTCCAGTGAGATGTTGAATAGGTGTGGTAAAAGTGGGCATCCTTGTCTTATTCCAGTTCTTATAAGAAAGACTTTCCGTTTTTCCTCATTCTGTAAGATGATAGCTGTGTGTTAATCAGATATGGCCTTTATTGAGTTGAAATACTTTGTTTCTATGCCAATTTGTTAAGAGTTTTCATCTTAAAGAGTTCTTGAATTGTATCAAATGCTTTTTTTCTGTGCCAATTGAGATAATCATATGGTTTTTGTTCTTCACTCTTTTGAAGCAATGTATCACATTTATTGATTTGTGTATGTTGAACCTTCTTTGCATCCTTGGGATAAATCCCTCTTTATTATGTTCTACTATTTTTTAGATGTGTTATTAGATTCAGTTTGTTAGTATTTTATTGAGAAACTTTGCATATTGGCTTGTAATTTTCCTTTTTGTTGTCTCTTTGTCTGGTTTTGCTATCAGGGTAATGTTGGCTTTGTAGAATGAATTAAGAAGAATTCTCTCTTTTTCATTTTTTTTTTTTTTTTAAGAATAGCTTGAGAAGAACTGGCATTTGTTCTGCTTTAAAATTTTGGTAGAACTCAGATATAAAGCTATCTGGTCCTGGGCTTTTCTTTTTTGGGAGACTTTTTATTATTGATTCAATCTTGTTACTCGTTATTGGTCTGTTCCTGTTTCCTATTTATTCCTGGTTCTGTCTTGACAAGGGTAGATGTATTTAGGAATTGATTCATTTCCTCTGGGTTTTCCAATTTGTTAGTGTACAGTTGCCCAAAATAATCTCTGATAATCCTTTATATTTCCGTGGTATCAGCTGTAATGTGTGCTTTTTTTATTTCTGATTTACTTATTTGGGACTTCTCTCTTTTTTTATTAGTTAGTCCAGCTAGTGGTTTATTTATTTTGTTCATGTTTATCTTTTCAAGAAATAAAATTCTGTTTTGTTAATCATTTTATTAATTAGTTTAATTTAGCTTTTAGTTTCTATTTCCTTTATTTCTGCGCTTTATTTTTTCCTTCTTTGTATTAACTTTGGGCTTGGATCCCTCTTGCTTTTCTAGTTCCTCGTGGTGCACTGTTAGGATGTTTATTTGAAATCTTTCCACTTTTTTGATGTAGATGGCTATTGCTATAAAATTCCCTCTTAGCACTACTTTTACTCTATTCCATAGGTTTGGGTATGTTGTGTTCATGTTTTCATTTTTTTCAGAAATTTTTTCATTTTGATCTTAATTTTTTCATTAATCTAATGGTCACTTTGAAGCCTGTTGCTTTATTTTAATGTATTTGTATAGTTTCCAAAATGTCTCTTATTATTGATCTATAATTTTATTCCATTGTACTTTGGGAAGGTACTAAATATAATTTTGATCTTTAAAAATTTTTTGAGACTTGTTTTGTGGACTAGCATATGGTTTATCCTGAAGAATATTCCATGTGCTGGTGAAAAGAATATGTATTCTGTAGCTGTTGGATAAAATATTACGTAAATACCTGCTAGGTCCACTTGGTCTATAGCACAGATTAAGTCCAATATTTCTTTGTTGATTTTCTCTATAGATGATCTACCCAATGCTGAAAGTGGGGTGTTGAAATTTCCATCTTACTGTATTGGAGTCTCTCTCTTTAGCTCTAATAATATTTGCTTTATATATCTTAGTGCTCCAGTGTTGAGCCCATATATATTTACAATTGTTATATCCTGTCAATGAATTGATCCCTTCGTCATTACATACTGGCCCTCTTTATCCCTTGTTATGTTCTTTGACTTAAAATCTACTTTGTCTGATGTAAGTATAGCTACTCCTGCAAGGTTTTGGCATTCATATACATGGGATATTGTTTTCTGTCATTTCACTTTCAGTCTATTTGTGTCTGATATGGTTTGGCTGTGTCCTCACCCGAATCTCATCTTGAATTGTAGCTCCCATAATTCCCATGTGTTGTGGGAGGGACCCAGTGGGAGGTAAGTGACTCATGATTGTGAGTCTTTCCCATGCTGTTCTTGTGATAGTGAATAACTCTCACGAGATCTCATGGTTTTATAAATTAGAATTTCCTTATGCAAGCTCTATTGCCAGCCGTCAAGTAAGATATCCCTTTGTTCTTCCTTCATTTTCCACCATGATTGTGAGGCCTTCCCAGACATGTGGAACTGTGAGTCCATTAAACCTCTTTCCTTTGTGAACTACCCAGTCTCAGGTATGTCTTTATTAGCAGCATGAGGACAGACTTAATACAGTGTCTTTACACATGATGTGAATTTCTTATTGGCAGCATATAATTGAGTCTTTTGTGTTTTATTTTCTACCCATTCAGCTAGTCTATGTCTTATAATTGTAGAATTTAAACCATTTACATTCAATGTTGTTAAAAATAGGTGAGAACTTACTACTGTCATTTTGATAGCTGTTCTCTGAATGTTCTGTATATCCTTTGTTCCTCTTTCTTCTTTTAATATTTATCTTTACAATTTGGTCATTTTCTATAGTGACAAGCTTTGATTTCTTTCTTGTTTTCATTAATGTATCTGCTCTACCTGTGAGTTTAATTCTTTCTTTTACTTTCTAAATAGTAGACATCATCCTTTTACTTATAGATGTTGTACTCCCTGAAGTATTCCTCATATGATTGATCTAGTAGTGGTGAATTTCCTTCAGTTTTTACTTGTCTGAAAAAGATGTTATTTCTCCATCCTTTTTAAAGGATAGCTTTCCTGGGAGTAGTATTCTTCATTGGCATTTTTCTCTCAGCACTTTGAATATAGGATCTCATGCTCTCCTGGCCTACAAGAGTTTTACTGAGTAATAGGCTGCTAGTCTGATAGGATTTACCCCCACATGTGACTTAATGTTTTTCTCTTGCTATTTTTAAAATGCTCTCTCTGTCTTCAACCTTTGACAGTGTAAATTTAATGTGCCTTGGAGAACATTTATATTTTTATTCAATCTACTAGTAGATATTTTAGCTTTCTATATCTAGATGTCTGTATCTTTCACAAGAAGGAAGAAGTTTTCAGATATTATTTCAATAAATAGGTTGTCTATGACATTTCCCTGTTCTTATTCTTATGGAACTTATAAAATTCAAATATTTGTTTGCTTTATGGTGTCCTATATGTCAGTAGGCTTTCTTCATTCTCTTTTATTCTTTTATTCCCGCTCACCTTTTTAAAAAATCTGGCTCTGTTATTTTAAAAAACCAAGTTCAAAAATTCTTCTGCTTGATTTAGTCTATTGTTAAACTCTTGATTGTATATATAATTTTTAATTTCATCCATTGAATTATTTATTTCCAGGATTTCTATTGGGTTCCTTTTTTACATCTGTCTCTCTTTCATGAAATTCTCATGGAAGACATGAATTGCCTTCCCAATGGCTTTTTTTTTTTTAATTGTGTCTCTTGTATTTGTATCTGTGTCCTCTTGTATCTCACTGCATTTTCTTAAGAACATTATTTTGAATTCTTTTTCAGGCTTTTAAACATATTTACATTTCTTTGGGATATTTTACTGGAGAATTATTGTATTCCTTCAGAGGTGTCATTTTTTTCTTGAATTTTCATATTTCTCATGTCCTTACCTTATCTGTGTATTTATTTTAACGGATTCTCTTTTAATTTCATGGATTGGCTTCTTTCATAGAGAAAGACTTTTCTTGTAGCTGTATTTAGGGTATTGTTTGGGGATGATGTTTTGGCTTTAATCCTGGCCTGGCACAGTAGTATCGTCTCTGTATGTTCTATTTGGATGCAATCAATGTCAGCATTGTCTAAGAGTTCTTCATTGGCTTAAGCTCTGGTTGTTAGTGAAAATTATGGTGAGGTGGGCCTGTCCTCATGCCACTAGATAGTGTACACGAGTACTGTCAGTGGTGAGTAGAACTGGCCAATATGCAGCCCCCTGGACAGCATTTGTTGGTGGCAATTATGGCACATGGGGTGGGCTAATTCTCATGCCCCCAGCCTATTTTTCTTATTCTTAATTGATATAAAAGTGAATACTTTCAAATAATAATAGCAACCATGTATTCAATTATGCTTATATGTTTATTTATAAGTGAAATGAATGATAGCAATGATAAAAGGTTAGGAGGGAGAAATTAGTAATATTTTGTTACCATAAATTACTTGTACCTCCTATGAAGTGGTATAATGTTATTTGGAAGTAGATTTAGGTTGATATTAAATGCAAATTGTTCATATAAAAATGATGCAGAGATATCACTCTAGATCCAATAGACATTAAACAGATAATAAACAAATATTATGAGCAACTCTAAGTCCACAAATTTGATAACCTATATGAAATGCATCAATTACTCAAAAGACACAATCTGCCAAAACTCACACAAAAAGAAATAGAAAATCTGCATAGGACTATATCTATTAAAGAAATTAAATAAAAAGTGATGTTAAAAAACAAAAAATACTAATCCCAGATGAGTTTATTGGTGAATTCTATCAAATATTTAAGGACAATATTATATCAATGCTCCATAGTATCTTACAGAAGACAGAAGCAGGAGGAATACTCCCCAACTCATTCTATAAGGTCAGCATTACCTTAATATAAAAATTCAAAGACATTACAAGAAAATAAAACTATAGACGAGTACCTCTCATGAACATAGATAAAAAAATCCTCAACATAAAAGTGTATACTTTTATACATTATTGGATTCAATTTGCTATTGGAGATAGCACTTATCATCTACACCACAATCAAGTGGATTTTATTTCAGGTATGGAAAGCTGTTTTAACATTGGAATATCATTTAATCCGTCACATCAATAGGCCAATGAAGAAAAATCACACAATCATATCAATAGATGCAGAAAAAGCATTTGACAGCATTCAACACTCATTCATGATAAAAAAATTTAACACACTAGGAATAGAAAGGGACTTCCTCAACTTGATAGAGGACATCTACAAAAGTCCTATAGCTAATATCATACTTAATAATAAGAAATTTGAAGGCTTCAAATTTCAGACAAAGCAAATATCATACTTAATAATAAGAAATTTGAAGGCAAATTTCAAACAAAGCAAAGCTATCCCCCTTCACTTCTGCTTTCAACATCTTACTGCAACACTTAGCTACTGCAATAAGACAAAAAAAGGAAATAAAATGTATACAGATTGGTAAGAACAAAATAATACAGTCTTTGTTTGCAGATGATATAGTTGTTTATGTAGAAAAATTTTTTAAATCTGTGAAACAATCTGATAACTAATAAGTTATTTTATACAAGTTGCAAGATACAAGAGAAATAAGTCAATCACTTTTCTATGTACCATCAATGAACAAGTGAAATTTGAAATTTAAAACTCATTGCCACTTACATTAGCAGCCCTAAAAATAAAATACTTAAGTGTAAATCTAAAAAAAAAGTCCAAGATACATATGAGGAAAACTACAAAACTCTGATAAATAATATCAAAAAAGAAAAAAATAAATGGAGAGATATTCCAGGTCATGGGTAGAAAAACTCAATATTGTCATGATGTCAGTTCTTTCCAAATGAATGTACAGACTCAATGCAACTCCAATCAGAATCCCAGGAAGTTATTTTGTAGAAATTGACAAATTGGTTCTAAAGTTTATGTGAAGAGGAAAAAGACCCAGGAGAGTAAATTCAATATTGAAAGAAAAGAGCAAAGTTAGAGGACTGACAGCACTCAATTTCAAAACCTACTATAAACATACAGTAACCAAGACATTATAGTATTAGTGAAAAAACAGACAAATAAATCAATGGACCAGAATATTAGCTCAGAAATAAACTCACCTAAGTATAATCCATTGATGTTTGACAAAGGGGCAAAGGCTATTAATAAAATGGAGCAGTCTCTTTTCAACAAATGGTGTTGAGACAACTGGACGTTCACATCCTCACCCCTAACATTAATCTAGACACAGACCTTGAACCTTTCACAAAAATTAGTTCAAAATGGATCACAGACTTCAATGTAAAATGCAAGATTACAAAAATCCTGGAGAATGACATACGAGAAATTCTTGGTGAACCTGGGCATTGAGATGGCATTTTAAATAAAATACCAAAGGCGTGATCCATGAAAGAGGTGATTGATAAGCTGAACTCCATTAAAATTCAGAACTGCTTTGCAAAAAGCAGCATCAGGAGAATGAGAAGACAAGCGACAGACTGGAAAAAAATATTTACAAAGGACATATCTGATAAAAGAATATTACCCAAATTTTATACAGAACTCTTAAAAATCTAAAATAAGAAAATTTACAGCCCAATAAAAATGGGCAAAAACCCTGAATAAGTACCTCAGCAAAGAAGATACACAGATATCTAATAAGCATATGAAATATTATTCAACAGCATATGCCATCAGAGAAATGCAAATTAAAGAACAATGAGATACTATGACACCCTATTAGAATGGCCAAAACCCAAAACACTGACCACACTAAATGCTAACAAAGATGTAGAACAAAAAGAATTTTCATTCATTGCTAATGGGAAGGTAAAATGTTACAGCCACTTTGAAAGACAATTTGGTGGTCTTCTACAAAAATAAACAATCTCTTATCATTTAATGCAGCAATCCTTGCTATTTACCCAAAGGATTTGAAAATTTGTGGCCACACAAAACCCCCATGTGAATAATTATAGCGACTTTGTTCATAATGACCAAAACTTGGAAGGAATGGATATGTCCTTCAGTAGGTGAATGAGTAAGTAAACTGTAGTGCTTCCAGACAATGGAATATTTTTTTCAGTTCTAAAATGAAATGAGCTATCAAACAATGAGAAAACATGGAACGACCTTAAACGCATAATACTAAGTGAAAGAAGCCATCTGAAAAAGGCTATATACAGTTTGAGTGCAACTATGTAACATTCTGGAAAAGGTAAAACTAGAGACGGTAAAAAGATTTGTGGTTTGTCAAGATTTAAGAGGGAGCAAGTGGATGAATAGGAGAGGCACAAAGAATGAACAGTGAAGTTGTTAGGGCAGTGAAACTATTCTGTAATATAATTTGGATTGAAGACATTTGGCAAAACCCATAGAATGTACAACACCAAGAATGAATCTTAATTGAAACTATGGACTTTGGGAGACAATGATGTGTACAGTCATTGATCATAATAAATGTACCACTGTGAGAGCGACTGTTGATAGTGGGGAAATGTGTCTGTGGGGACAAGGAGTATATGGGACCTCTGTACTTTCAGCTCAGCATCCTATGCCTGTGCGTGTTAGGTGTGCAGGCATAGAAAATATACACATATAGATGCATATATAGGGTTTTATGAGGGTATTTTCCTTTTTCATTTTGTTAAAAAATAGGATCACGGTGTATACATCACACTTCGATTTTTGTATCATTCTCACTTTATATCATGACCATCATTCTAGGTCAAACATACTAAAACAATTTTTTTGTAACTGCATAATGTTCCACATTAAGTGTATTCCACAAATTATTCAATACTTCTCTTATTGATTAATAGTCAAATATTTGCTCCTACCAACAATTCTATAACATACATCTTTGTATGTATATCTGCATGTGTTTGTTATCTTATTTTATATTAATGCTTGCATTTCTGTAGACTTAGTTCCCAAAAGTGAGATTTGCTGAATAAAATAGTATATGTATTTTTAAAATAATTTGTGCTTCTACCAGCATATAAAGGAGGCCATTCTGTAACATTCTTACTTGGATCAGATGTCATCAGTCTTTACCATTTTTACCAATCCTGAGAAGTGAAAAATTATGCCTCATTATAGCTTAGATTTGCATTTTTGTAACTACTTGAAGATGAACATCATTTCATGTTAATTAACAATTTGCATCTTCTTTTCTATGAATAGTGTGTTCTTACCCACTTTCTTATATGTTTTTTGTCTTTTAATGATCAGTTGATAATTTTATATAAGCAATTAAAAAACTTTCACTATTTTACTTTAGGTTTATCTCTTATATACTGCATACAGTGTGAGAGTGAGTGAGTGTGTGTATGTGTGTGTGTGTGAATAATCAGGTTAATTTTGGGGCTTAACATAGTTTATATTTATTGTCAGTCATTCTATTTCTTTTTGTTCCTTTTCCTTTATTTTATAATTTTAGTATAATTTTAATATTTAAGTGACTACATTGTATTTTCCTTTTCCTTTGTAATTTGAAAGACTCTAATTCTTTTAAGAGTGTTTTCCAATAATTATTAAAATTATATTCTCTACCAACCTAATTAGTATACATAACCACTAATCATTCTAATATAAGGGAGGGATTTATCATCTTTTTAACTTTCTCAGTCCTTCTATAACCACATACTTTTTATATTCTTAGATCTTAGGCGAAACATGTTATGTTTGTGTTTCAATATTTACAACAGTTATATAGAAATCACCAAATACTGCAGCATTTAATAGTGATTGTTTTATATCACTTTTTCTCTATTATTGATATTTATTAATATCTTGTTCAAATGGAGTAATCTTAAAGTCAGGTTTTTATGAATAAAGAAGCAGTACCCTTGCTGGCTTATGTGTGTCTTTATTATTCTTGGTACATTCAATAAAATTTGCCTGGATCTAAGACTGTGAACCCACAGTCACAAAACTTAGTAGTTATCACAAAATTCAGTAGAGCTTGGTCAATTGGAGCTAAACATTGGTAAAAAAAAAAAAAAAAAAAAAAAATAGAGGTTAACCTAATTGTATCCTTTTGTCAACATGTTTCCCCTCTCTTGCAGGAAGGATGCTTCCTTGAAAAAATTCACCTTGATATATCCTAGTGTTTGTCTCTTACTGTTGAGTCATAATCAACAAGTTTAAGATTTTAATACAGAAATAGATCTCCTATTCTGAACTTTTGCTTCTAGTTTGCTGGGCTATTTTCTCTTCAGAAACACTTATTATTTATAGATTAGCTCTCTGCTCTGTCTATGGTATCAATCATCTTCTCTTAATTATATATACATATGCATACACAGACCAATATGCAAAGACACACACACACACACACACACACACACACAAGTGAGACAGGTCAGAAGATTGTATGTAGACAGATACACAAATTATTTCCTTTTGCTTTATAGGAGATCTTTACACTTTTGTCTATCAAGTGATTATATCATAAAATCACTCTTCTTTTTTTATACACACATTATTATAATTTAAGCCTTTAACTTCCTATCTGATGGAGATAAACTCCTCTGAAAGCACCACGTAATTTCTGAAAATTCCCATAGTGTTGTCTAATGTGTGTTCTTTAATAAACTCTTCAGGTTCTTCTCCTTGGTCTCCACAACTTGCTGTCATAGAAATGATGAACTTCATGAAGCCACCACTTTCCTAGGTAAAGCTACTTCCCTAGTGGGAATCACTAATGTTCCCACTCCAGTTGTGGAGAGGGGACAGATCTTATTGTGTCAGAAAGTGTTTTCCTAGCTGTTTCCTGGCTGTTGGAGCTCCAAAACCTCCCAGTGCAATAGACATTCTGGTTTTCATTCAATATCTTTCCTGTTTCTCTCTCTCCATTATTTAGTAGTCATTTTTTAATGAAAGTTAATACTACTTCCATCTCTGACCTGAGCTTTGATTGGTCTAAGACTTAGATACTAAGCTAATAAAGGTTATCCCAGCTCTCTGTCCAAAGCAACTTGCTCAATTAAACAAGGTCTAAGGCAGTTGAGACCTCAGACTTCCACTGACATAGGGATTTTTTCATAGATAATCCAATCAGAGTACATCTAAGACCTTAGTTAACTATAAGCAAGGGAATTATCATTCTCCTAGATATGAAAGAAGAAAAACCCTGGTGGCTACCGGTAAGCCACAACATGAAGATTAATGCCACATGGAGAAATGCAGAGTCAAAAACTTGCAAAGAAATAGAGTTGAAATTCTAAGCCACAATTGAAAGCGTTCAACTGGGGTCTTTTCAGTTACACAGGCCATTAAATAACTCTTTAATGTTTAAGTTCATTTATGTTCAGTTTTCTACTAATTATACATGAAAGCATACTGACACAAATATACATGCTGAGGAAGCACACTTTCTTGAGCCTGGAGGGTTCAAAAACGAATACCTTGTGTCCGGCTGCTCTAAAACCTGCCCCCCTTTCTGTTGCAGCCACTGCTACAAATGAAAGGCTTGCTCCTGCTGTACCTTCACATGGTTAGGGGAATACAATCATAGCACTGGAACAGCTCTAGTCCTCTCTTAACTGAGATTTTTAAAGTAAGTCATTTCTAGTCCCAAAGAGAGGAGGAAGTTCCTTCTTCTCCTGTGGGAAAACAATCAGTCGTATTTCCTATCCCAGGAACCCTTCTTCCTAGAATAACGGACAGTGCAAGCAATATCTAACAACTATCACTACCATTACACTCCATGCTATTTTGGTTGCTGTAGCCTTGTAGTATATAGTTTGAAGTTGGATAGCATGGTGCCTCCAGCTTTGTTCTTTTTGCTTAGGATTGTCTTGGCAATACTGGCTCTTTTTTGGGTCCATATGAATTTTATGGTAGTTTCTTCTAATTCTGTGAAGAATATTAATAGTAATTTAATGGGAGTAGCATTGGATCTATAAATTACTTTGGGCAGTATGGCCATTTTCACAATGTTGTTTCTTCCTACCCATGAGCACAAAATGTTTTTTCATTTGTTTGTGTCCTCTCTGGTATACTTGAGCAGTGGTTTGTAGTTCTCCTTGAAGAGATCTTCATTCCCCTTGTTAGCTGTATTCCTAAGTATTTTATCCTCTTTGTAGCAATTGTGAATGGGAGTTCATTCATGATTTGGTTTTCTCCTTGTGTATTGTTGGTGTATAGGAACGCTTATTATTTTTGCACATTGATTTTGTATTCTGAGACTTTGCTGAAGTTGCTTATCAGCTTAAGAAGCTTTTGGGCTGAGACAATGGGGTTTTCTAGATATAAAATCATGTCATTGGCAAGCAGTCTGACTTCCTCTCTTCCTATTTGAATACCCTTTATTTCTTTCTCTTGCCTGATTGCACTGGCCAGAACTTCCAATACTATGTTGAATAGTAGTGGTGAGAGTGGCATCCTTGTCTTGTGCTAGTTTTCAAGGGGAATGCTTCCAGCTTTTATCCATTCAGTATGATATTGGCTGTGGGTTTGTCATAAATGGCTCTTGTTATTTTGAGGTATGTTCCATCAGTATCTAGTTTATTCAGAGTTTTTAACATGGGGGGTGGGATGTTGAATTTTATGAAAGGCCTTTTCTACATCTATTGAGATAATCATGTGGTTTTTGTCTTTAGTTCAGTTTACGTGATGAATTACATTTAATGATTTTTGTAAGTTGCACCAGCCTTACATCCCAGAGATGAAGTCAACTTGATCATGGTGGATAAGCTTTTTGACGTGCTCCTGGATTTGGTTTGGCAGTATTTTACCGAGGATTTTTGTATTGACGTTTGTCAGAGATAGTGACCTGAAGTTTTCTTTTTTTTGTAGTATCTCTGCCGGGTTTTGGTATAAGGATGATACTGCCTTCATAAAATGAGTTAGGAAGGAGTCCCTCCTTTTCAGTTGTTTGGAATAGTTTTGGAATAAATGATACCAGCTCCTCTTTGTACCTCTGGTAGAATTCAGCTCTAAATCTGTCTGGTCCCAGTGTTTTTTTTGTTTGGTAGGCTATTTATTACTGCCTCAATTTCTGAACTTGTTATTGGCCTATTCAAGGATTCAACTTATTCCTGGTTCAGTCTTGGGAGGATATATGTGTCCAGGAATTTATCCATTTCTTCTAGATTTTCTGGTTTATTTGCATAGAGGTGTTTATGGTATTCTCTGATGGTTGTTTGTATTTCTGTGGGGTCAGTGATGATATTTATCTTATCATTTTATTGTGTATATTTGATTCTTCTCCCTTTTCTTCTTTACTAGTCTAACTAGCAGTCTATTTTATTAATTTTTTCAAAAACCAGCTCCTGGATTCATTAATATTTTGAAGGGTTTTTTATGTCTATATCTGCTTCGATTCTTCTCTGATCTTGGTTATTTCTTGTCTTCTGCTAGCTTTGGGGTTTGCTTGCACTTGGTTCTCTAGTTCTTTTAGTTGTGATGTTAGGATGTCAATTAGAGATCTTTCTGGCTTTTTAATGTGGACATTTAGTTTTATAAATTTCCCTCGTAACACTGCTGTCACTGCATTCCAGAGATTCTGGTACATTGCCTCTTTATTTTCATTGATTTCAAAGAACTTCTTGATTTCTGCCTTAAGTTCATTATTTACCCAGGAGTCATTCAGGAGCAGGTTGTTCAATTTCCATGTAATTGTATGGTTTTGAGTGAGTTTCTTAAAATTGAGTTCTAATTTGATTGCGCTGTGGTCTAAGAGACTGTTTCTTGTGATTTCAGTTCTTTGGCATTTGCTGAGGAGTGTTTTACTCCCAATTATGTGATTGATTTTACAGTAAGTGCCATGTAGTGCCAAGAAGAATGTACATTCTGTTATTTTGGGGTGGAGAGTTCTGTAGATATCTATCAGGTCCACTTGATCCAGAACTGAGTTCAAGTCCTGAATGTCCTTGTACATTTTCTGCCTCAATGATCTGTCTAATATTGACAGTGCAGTGTTAAATTCTCTCACCATTATTCTGTGGGAGTCCAGGTCTCTTTGTATGTCTCTAAGAATGTGTTTTATGAATCTGGGTGCTCCTGTATTGGATGCATATATATGTAGGACAGTTAGCTCTTCTTGTTGAATTGGACCCTTTACAATTATGTAATGCCTTTCTTTATCTTTTCTTTTTTTTATCTTTATTGGTTTAAAATCTGTTTGGTCAGAAACTAGGATTGCAACCCCTGATTTTTTTCTGTTTTCCATTTGCTTGGTAGATTTTCCTATTTTGAGCCTATGTATGTCTTTGTACATGAGATGGACTCTTAAATACAGCACACCAGTGGGCCTTGACTCTTTATCCAGCTTGCCACTGTGTGCTTTTTAATTGGGGCATTTAGCCCATTTACATTTAAGGTTAATATTCGTATGTGTGAAGTTGATCCTGTCATCATGATGCTAGCTGGTTATTTTACAGACTTGTTGATGTAGTTGCTTCATACTATCATTGGTCTATGTACTTCAGTGTGTTTTTGTAGTGGCTGGTAATGATTTTTCCTTTCCATATTTAGTGCTTCCTTCAGGAACTCTTGCATAGAAGGCCTGGTGGTGACAAATTTCCTCAGCATTTGCCTGTCTGGAAAGGATTTTATTTCTCCTTTGCTTATAAAGCTTAGTTTCACTGGATATGAAATTTTGGTTAGAAACTTTTTTTTTTTTTTTTAAGAGTGTTGAATATTGGCCCCCAATCTCTTCTGGCTTGCAGGGTTTCTGCTGAGAGGTCTGCTGTTATTCTGATGGGCTTCCCTTTGTAGGTGACCTGGCCTTTCTCTCTGGCTGCCCTTAATATTTTTTTCCTTCATTTCAACCTTGGAGAATCTGATGATCATGTGTCTTGGAGTGGTTCTTCTCATGGCTTATCTTACTGGGGCTCTCTGTACTTCCTGATTTTGACTGTTGGCCTGTCTTGCTAGGTTGAGGAAGTTCTCCTGGATGACATCCTAAAGCATGTTTTCCAACTTAGTTCAATTCTCACCATATCTTTCAGGTACCCCAATCAGGCATAGGTTCTGTGTGTGTACATAATCCCATAGTTCTCACAGGTCCTGTTCATTTCTTTCCATGCCCTTTTTTCTCTAATTTTGTGTTTTATTTCAGCAAGATAGTCCTCAAGTTATGAAATGCTTTCCTCCACTTGATCTTTTCAGCTATTGATACCTGTGGTTGCATTGGAAAGTTCTTGTGTTGTATTTTTCAGCTCCATCAGGTCATTTATGTATCTCACCAAACATTATTCTGGTTAACAGCTCCTATAATGTTTTATCATAGTTCTTAACTTCTTCGCACTGGGTTAGAACATGCTCCTTTGGCTCAGTGAAGTTCATTATTACCCACCTTCTGAAGCCTACTTCTGCCAGTTTATCCATCTCAACCTCAGCTCAGTTCCGTGCCCTTGTTGGAAAGGTGTTGCAATCATTTCAAGAAGAGGTACTCTGGCTTTTTGAGTTTTCAGTGTTTTTTCATTGATTATTTCTCATCTTGCTGAGGTTATCTACCTTTGATGGAGTTTTTGTGGGTACTTTTTTGTTGATCCTGTTGTTGTTGCTTTCTGTTTTCTTTTCTTTCAACAGTCAGGCCCCTCTTCCATAAGGCTGCTGTCGTTTGCTGGGGGTCCACTCCAGACCCTATTTGCCTGGGTCTCTCCCACCCCTGGGAGTGTCACTAGTGGAGGCTGCAGAACAGCAAAGATGGCTGACTGCTCCTTCCTCTGGGAGCTCCATCCCAGAGGGTTACTGACCTCATGTTAGTGGGAATGTTTTTATATAAGGTATCTGGTGACCCCTGTTGGGGTTGGTCTCACCCAGTCAGGAGAACAGGATCAAGGACCCACTTAATGAAGCACTCTGGCTGGAATCCCACTCGTCTGAACTGCCTGGATTCCTCAGAGCCAGCAGGGGAAAAGACTAAGTCTGCTGATCCATGGAGACAATAGCCGCTCCTCCCCACAGAAGCTTCATCCCAGGTGTATCAGAGCTTTGTCTGTAAACCCCTGGCTGGAGATGATGAAATTCCCAGAGGGAGGCCACATGCAGTAAAGAGGGATGGGTTCAGGTGCAGCCTAAAGAGGCAGTCTGGTGATATCTGCCACAGCTGCTGTGTTGTACTGTGGAGAATTTCTCCTGAATCTGAACTACCCAATATCTCTGGCACCAAGAGGGGAAAAGGCAGACTGGAGGCTGCAGTGATGGTTGCTGACCCTGTTCTAAGTTCAGTCATCTTAGGCAGCAGGTAGCCATAGTGATGGTGGCTGCCCTTCCCTCTAGGAACTCTGTAGTCTTAGGCAGCCCCCAGTCCAGTGGCCACTGAGAGAATATGCACCGCTCTGTGTTTGGAACCCAAGGCCCTTTTGCATGGGAATCTCCTTTATGGGAATCTCCCTTATGATGGGAATCTCCTGATTTGCAGGTTGCACCCATCCATGGAAAAAGTGTGGTTTCCTGGGCAGGGTAGCACAATCACTCACTGCCTCCCTTGGCTGGGGATGGGAGTCCCACTTACCCCTGCAGCCCCCAGGTGGGCCATTATTCCACTCTGATTTCTTTGCTTTCTGTCAGTTGCGCCAACCACCTAGTCAGTCCAAATAAGAGAACCTGGATACCTTAGTTGCCAGTGCAGGATTCTCTTGCTATTTTTGTTATTTCGGTGGGTGCCTCCAACTGCAGCTGTTTCTAGTCAGCCATCATGGCCCAGCTCTCACTCATTAGTCTTAAGGTTAATATACAGTAATGGTTATATACTATCCTACAAGCAGCAATCTAATTCCCATTAACATTCTTCACAGAATTAGAAGAAACTACCATAAAACTCATATGGACCCAAAAAAGAGCCAGGATTGCCAAGAAAATCCTAAGCAAAAAGAACAAAGCTAGAGGCACCATGCTACCCGACTTCAAACTATATACTACAAGGCTACAGCAACCATTGGTCTACGTGTTCCATTGGTCTGCGTGTCTGTTTTTGTACTAGTACCATGCTATTTTGGTTGCAACTGTAAATTTATAATCACAAGTGCTTATATGCTGTACTTTATAACTGTCTTACTATTTACTTGAACTTTAAATATCAATTTCAACTATAGAACCTATAATTAATGAGACAATTTGAGAGACGAAGTATAAGATGGATATATTCGAACATTCTGGTGAGCTGAAGTGGGGTGGTAATAGGCAGATCAAAGATAAAGATTTACTAAAGAAATATGGAAAGCAAAGCAGCCAAATATGATAAACCAAACTGTCAGAAGAGAGTGTTTTGTTTCGAGAGCATAACTTTAAACACCACCTGGTTAAGCAAAAATAAGGAAGCCATTAGGTAAACTGCAAGTAAATATATGAGTAGCACATAAACCAATAGTGAGAAGTCACTGATAGAGCCAACATGGTGAAGACTGTAAGTCATATAATGATTTTACAATATCACTGTTATGAACTGAATATTTGTGTCTCCTCGAAATTCATGTGTTGAAACCCTAACCCCCAATGTGCTGGCATTAGAAAATGAGGCCTTTGGGAGGTAATTAAGTCATGAAGGTGAACCTCTAATGAATGGTAGTAGTGCCTTATAAAGAAACACCAGAGAGTTCTCTAGCCATTTGAAAATTTCACATTCTGCCACAAGAAGATATGAGAAGCTGGCAGTCCATAACCTGGAAGAGGTCCTTCACCAGAACCCAACCGTACTGCCACCCCAATCTTGGACTTCCAGCCTCCAGAACTGTGAGGAATAAATTTCTGTTGTTTATAAGCCACCAAAGTACCAAAGTCCATGGTTCTTTGATATGGCAGCCAGAAGTGTCTAACACAGTCACTTATGTATATCAACATCTTTACAACATAATTTTGAATTATACAATATACATGACATAACATATAATTTTATGCTACACTGTAATTTTATAACTTTAAAATAACATTTAAGTTTTTAAAATGTAAACTATGTTCATTCACTCAATCAGTCAATAAATATTTATGAAGGGTCTTGTCTGTAACAGGTAACATTCTAGATGCTGGGGATACAAGGGTTATCAAGACAGAGAGTCTCTGTCCTAAAAATATGATAATTTCAGACAGTAGCAAGAACCATGAGGAAAATTTAAAAATAAATATATTTTGAAGAGGCCACTCCAATTTTACAAGGAAGTGAGTTCTGTGCCATCAATTGACCTTTTACTACAGTGTCTGCATTTTTCTCTTGGTTGGTTGGATTTTATATTCAGTAGCTCCCCCCACCCCCTACCTTCTCCTTGAAAAGGCTCATGAGTGCTCTATTGCCTAAATTCTGACATATATAAGTTTCTGCCTGTGCACTTTATATTTGAACAATAATTTGTCTATGTATAAAAATCTGAGTCACATTTTTAATCTCTCAGAATTTTGTAGACATTATTCCATTATCTTTTGCATTTAGATGTGAAAAATCTGAAGCTACTCTGATTCTCCTCCAAATGACTTGCCATTTCCACCTTTAGAATTATTCTTCCTTGCTCTTGAAATTCAGTCACTTTTCCAAGATGTAACTTAGTAACAATCATGTTGAATCAATTTTTATAGTACATGATATACTACTTAGCACGCACGGTTCATTCCATTTTTGCTTTAATTTGTGTAAAAATTTTCCTCCATCATAGGTTGTTTCACTCTTCCATTTCGATGAATTTCCTTTGGTAGGAACAATTATTCATAAAATGGCTCACTATCATCTCTTCTTATATCTTATTGTTTCAGCAACTGTTTGTAATTTGTATTTTTACTTTGCATTCATGATTATTATAACAAATCTATTTCATATTTTTTGTTTATTCTTCTTGTTATTGCTAACATTTTTGTCAGGTCCAAAATGGAGGGAGTGCATAATTTTGTATTTCAATGTATTTCCTTGGTTGTATAATATACTTTTTCATCTCATTGCATTCTTTTATCAACTATTCTTTGATATTCTTTCGTAAAATTCATGTATACTTTAAAACTATGGTGTGAAGTACAAATGAAGGTTTTTATTCTATTTCTTGGTGTCTGTCCTCTTCCAGAATGGACTCTCATATTCTAGGTTTCTTTTAGTCTTTTTATTTTGCTGTGGAATTTCTGTGCGGTTATCACAGAAATTCATCTTAAATTTATTTTCATCTTAAATTTATTTACATCTTAAATTTAAAGTGGACCACTCTGTGCTGATATTTATTTGACTCTACATCTCATGATCCTCTTCTCACTTATTATAGTCTCTTCTCTGTTGAATTTTAAGTTAAGCCACGGTATTATCTGCTCTATGTGCTCTTAGAAAGCCTGGGAACACAGCTATATGGGAAGGGGTATGTGGCAATGGTAGTGCACTGAGAAGTGGGAAAATCTGTGGTCAATTTTATTGGTGAACAGGGACTGTCCACTTTCTTTTTATTAAAGACTATTTTACAGAGTGGTTTTAGGTTCACAAAAAAATGAGAAGAAGGTATAGAGATTCCTCATATACTTGATGACACTGTGAAATACAGTTATGTGTCACTTAATGATGGGGGATATGTTCTGAGAAATGTGTCATTAAGTAATGGTGCCATTAGATGATTTCATCGTTGCACAAACATCATAGAACCCAAACCTAAATGGTATAGCCTACTACATACCTAGGTTATAAGGTATAGCCTATTGCTCTCAGGCTACAAACCTGTATAGCATGCACTAAATACTATAGACAATAATAACACAATGGTAAGTATTTGTGTGTCTAAATGTATCTAAATATAGAAGAGGTACAGTAAAAATATGGCATAAAATATTAAAAATAGTACACTTGTATAGGGGACCTTCCATGGATGGAGCTTGCAGAACTGCAAGTTGCTCTGGATGAGTCAGTGAGTGAGTGATGAGTGAATGTGAAGGCCTAGGACACTACTGTGTACACTACTGTGCTATACCTTTATATGGCTGGCAGTGCAATGGGTTTGTTTACATCAGTATCATCACAAACATGTGAGTAATGCATTCTAAGACATTACCACAGCTATCATGTCACTAGGCAATATGAATGTTGCAACTCCATTATAATCTTTGGGGCCACCATGGTATATGCAGTCCCTCATTGACTGAAACATTATGTCATATGACTGTGCATGTTTGGTCTTTTCCCAGATTCCTGACACACAACCGATAAAATCCTTGAAACCTCCAAAGGGATGTCTTTTTCAGTGTTAATGAGATGACTGGTGACTGGCAGCCCGTAGGTAGCCCCCAGCTCCAGCCCCAGTCCCAGCCCCTAGGATAACAAAGCGTAAATAGAGGGTTGGGACTTTCAGCCCCACCCCCATCCCCCAACTTCTGGGGAGGGGAGAGGGGATGAAGCTTATGTTGATCACCAATGGCCAATGATTTAATCAGTCATGCCTAACTCTCCAGAGAGCTTACAAATAGCTGAACATGTGGAGGTATTTGGAGGGTGGCACACCCGGAGAGGGCATGAAAGCTCCAGACCTGCTCTCCCATACCTTGCCCATGAATCTCTTCATCTATACCTTTGTAATATTCTTTATAATAAATGATAAATATTAGTATTTCCTCGTATTCTGAGAGCTGCTCTAGCAAATTAGTTAAACCCAAGGAGCAGGTTGTAGGATCCCCATTGTACAGCCAGTTGGTCAGAAGCACAGGTTAGACAACCTAGGGTTTGTGATTGGCATCTGAAATGTGGGTGGAGGGGGAAAGAGGAGTCATGAAGACAGCCTCAACCTGTGTTATATGATGTTGTCTCCAGGTAGATAGTGTCATAATTGAATTGACAACCAGCTTGTGTCCTTTGCAGAATTGATTCCTTACTTAGAATATGGGGGAAAAAATCTCCCACACATTTGGTCACAGAAGTCTTCTGTGTTGATTGTTGTTGAAGGAGAGAATAAGAAAACTTTTTTTTCTACAGATACTCTCTGTCCCCACACATGCATAGCTTTCCCTGTTATCAGCACTGTGCTCTTTTTAACAATTTACCTTTTGTTAAAGTGCATCATGGTGTATGGTGAGCTGGCCTGCATGAAGAAAGTGTTCTCATTTGGTCTTCAAGTTTCCTCCCAATTGAGAAAGAGGTGTTTTGCTTTTCATAGAGACTACCATATTTAGGGGTCATTTTCCCAATTCACTTGCTTTTCTCCAGTAGACATTTCCACAACCTCTCTTCAAAGTGTAGTGTTAGTGAATTTTTTTTCAGGATGTTGTCCACTTTTGTCACCACTTATTTGAGTTTCCTAGGGCTTCTATAACAAATGTCCAAGAACAGAGTGGCTTAAAACAACAGAAATTTACTCTCTCACAGTTCTGGAAGCCATAAGTCTGACATCAAAGTGTTGGGAGGGTTGTCCTTTTGGAGGCTCTGTGGCAAAATCATTTCATGACTTTCTCGTAGATTTTGGTGGCTGCTGGCAATCCTTGGTGTTCCTTGGCCAAGCTAAGTTGATGCATAAAATTAACCATCAAAATACTATTACCTCATTGTCTTTCTAACACCCATGGAATCAGTAGTGATGACTCTCTTTTCACTTCTGATAGTAGTAATTTGTGTCTTTTTCTTATTTTCAGGGTCAGCCTGGCTGGAGGCTTATTAATTTTATTGATCTTTTCAAAGAACTAGTTTTGCTTTCATTGATTTTCCTCTATTAATTTCTTGTTCTCAATTTCATCTCTAATTTCATCATTTGTTTACTTCTGATTAATTTAGTTTTAATTTTCTCTCTCATTTCTGTTTTCCTAAGGTAGAAAATTAGACTATTGATTTTATATCTTTTTCTTTTCTTTCTATGCATTTAATACCCTAAGCACTGTTCTCACTGTATCACACAAATATCTATTTTCTTTTCATTTAATTCAAAATATTTTAAAATTTCTTTTGAGACATTTTGTTTGACCCATATGTTATCAAAAATTATGTTTTTAATTTCCAAATATTTGGGAATTTTCCATCTATTTTTCTTATTTTATTGATTTCTATTTCAATTACATTTTGGTTGAGAGAATGCTGTGCATGACTTGTACTTACAAAAATTTGTTAAGGTGTGTTTTATGGCTCAGTACATGTTCAATCTTGGGGAATGTTCCATGTGAGCTTGAGAAAAATGTGCATTATGCTGTTGTTTGATGAAGCATTTTATAACTGTCAATTAGATCCAGTTGATTTATGGTGATTTCAAGTTCATCTGTAACCTTATTGATTTCCTCCCTGCACAATCTGTCAGTTACTGACAGAAGGCTGTGAAGTTTCCAACTATCATAATAGATATATGTATTTCTTGCAGTTTATCAGTTTTTGCTTCACAGAGTTTGATGCTGTTGTTAGGTACATACAGAGCAAAGATTCTTATGTCTTCTTGGATAATTAGCCCTTTATTATTATATAATGCACCCTCTGTATATCCATAACAGTCTGCCTTGCTCTGAAGTTGACTTTGACTGAAATGAATATAGCTACTACCATTTTGATTAGTGTTAACATCGTGTATCATTCCCCATCATAATACTTTCAATCTATGTGTATCTTTATATTTGAAGTAGGTTTCTTTTAGACAACATAGGTTTTTAAAATCTACTATTTTTATTTAATTTTTATAACTAGAAAAAAGTGATTCATAAAACAAAATGCCTTGCCTCTTAAAAAGCAATGTCTCTTGTTAAATTGCAACTGATTAGTCATGCTACTGAGTCATATAAACAGGAAATTTATATTTTAGCATAACATGATGTTAAAAAACTAATTTTTATTGTAATCAATTTACATTTGCTTTTATTTGTTAACTACAATTATTTAAACATTGTCCATTTATTTACACATATTTTTGAAGTAATATTTGAAAAGAATTTGATCCTTCTTTGGCTACTTCTGTTAGCAAACCAATAAAATGCAAGACCAAATCCTGATAGGTGCTGGGGGAGAGATACTTTATTAAAGAGTTTAAAAAGAAGAAAAATGGTACCAGATTTGAAATGGGACAAATAACTCAAGTGTCATTAAAAAGTTCAGACACACAGGGGAGGCAGGAAGGTTAGTCAGGGCCCACTGACGGCTGCAGAAGTGGTCCCAGTGAGATCTGGCAACTACTTGAACTAAGACTAGTAGTAGAAGTCTATAGAATAAATGGAGAATACAGGTGTTAAGATGATATACTAAACTATAGAATTTGGTGATGGATGAGATGAAGGCTTTCAGAATTCAAAGACTGGGAAAATGCTAAGATTACCTAAGATAGAGAATACAGAAGCAGGAACAGGCTAAATGTGATGATAAATTAGTTCACTATTAGGCATGAGGTGCCATAGTACATCTGGGTAGAAATATCTACTTGATATTCGAATTAAATGGTCCTAGAGTTCATGGAGAAATGTAGACTTCAGGCTATATGAGAGCTGTCAGTGCAAAGACAAAAGTTGAATCTGTGAAAGCCTCTAGAATAGAGTCACAGTTAAAAATATTGGAAGTTGTGAAAGCATATTATAACTGATTAATCATTAGATTTATAGGTTTATAATTTAAAATAAAGGGATAGCCCTGTATTTGCCTACAATTAGACTGAGTTATTTCTAGAAAGGGTTTGGTCATTTCCAGCAGCCTTTATATTTTGAAACAGCCTTTGCTCTGGTGACTAAGAGTTATGTAGTTCAACCACATGAGTTATATTTAGGTAAAATAATTTTTTATGGACAAAAATATTGTACAACATCCAAAACTAGTTCATATTGATATCAAAAAGTACCTGACATTTGACTCATAACAAATTTCCAAAGAAACATATGTTCAAAAAAACAGGCTTCCTAGATTATTCAAAATTAGCTCTGGGTTCTCATTAATTTATGGTGTTAACAATCCGTAAACTATTTATTAAACATTTGAAAAACCACTACATTTAAGATGCTGGGCTAATAGTCTGTGAGATACAAAGATGACTCAAACATAAAATCTGTCCTTACTATATATATATAGACTAGTATGGGGAAATAAGATGCATACTTAGGTAAGTATACAAGGAGTGGAGAGTTAGAAATCATAGATAATTTTAAAATAAAATAAAGAAAAAATTCCATTTGCAATAGCATTAAAGAGACACAAGATACTTAAGAATAACTTTAACAAAAGAAAGGTAAAACCTATATTCTGAAAACTATAAAATATTGTTAAATTTTAAAAGATACAAATAAATGGATAAAGGATTCCATGTTCATGGGCCACAAGCATTTTTGAGCATTATTAAGAAGATGATATTCCTAAATTAATTAATGCATGAAACAAAATCCCTATCAGAATCCCAGTTGACTTCTTTGTAGAAATTTGACAAGCTGATTCTAAAATCTTCACGTGGAATTCCAGGGGACCTGAAATAACCAAAACAATCTCAAGAAAAAAAAAAAACACACACACACACACAAGTAGAAGGATTCATATTTCCTGATTTCAAAGCTTATCCAAAGAAAGAGTAACAAAGACAGTCTGGTACTGACCCAGGACAGATATATAGATAAACAAAATGGAATTGCAGAGTCCAGAAATAAACCCATACATCTCTGGTGAAGTGATGTTTGATGAGGATGCCAATATTATTCAAGGGGAAAAAGAGGTTCTTTCTTCTCCAAGTGTCACTTATTTGTGGCTTTATAGGAAAACTATTTCTGTATAAATTTCACACCAGCCCCTGATCTCTCCCACCTTGGTGCCCAAATTGAACCCTCTGAAATTTTATTATATAGATGTCACTACATAAAAATAAAATTATCTATCAAAAGTAAGAAACTAAGGGAATTATGAATGGAAAGATGTTTTAAACAGATAGGACAATTATAGAGTTATACTTAGGCCAAGCACAGTGACTCATGCCTGTAATACCAGCACTTTGAGAGGCTGAAGCAGGCAGATCACTTGAGATCAGGAGTTTGGGAACAACCTGATCAACATGGCAAAAACCTATCTCTACTAAAACTACAAAAATTAGCTGGGTGTGGTGGCGCATGCCTGTAATCCTAGCTACTTGTTAGGCAGAAGCACAATAATTGCTTGAAGCTGGAAGGTGGAGATTGCAATGAGCTGAGAACACACCACTGCACTCCAGCCTGGGTGATGGAGTGAAACTCTGTCTCTAAATTAATAAATTAAGTTATACTTAATATATTATAATGTACTCTTACCAAATGATGAGAATATCATCAAAATCTAATGGGAGAATGAAAATGGATCTTGAAGCTCCCCACCACTTCTCTACAGTCTGTCATTGCTTCTGTCCATACCACTCACTTGACCATACTTACTAGTATATAGAGTCACATGGTTTAGTAATTGCTCAGAGATACGACATCACCAGAGAGATTTAGATTGCATTTAAATTATAAAGCTATTTAATTTACTAATCCCTAAAAAAAAGGTAGTCAATCCATAAAAAAAAATCAGTAATTTCATCAGTATAAAAGATTTTAAGGAAATAAAAACACAAGTGAAAGACAAAACTGATTTCAAAACTAAATACCAAGCTACAGTAATTGAGACTGTCTGGTCCTGGCATAGGGATTATATATCAATGGATTACCATTGAGAGGTCAGAAATAAACCCATACATTTGAGTTCAGTTTATTTTCAACAAGGGTATCAAGACATTCAATGAGGGAAAATATAATTTTCAATATCAGATGCAGGATCTATTGGATAACCACATGAAAAAGAATGAAGTTGGACCCCTACCTCACACCATATACATAAATTAACTCAATATGAATCAAAGACCAACATGTGAGACTGAAACTATAAAGCTCTTAGAATAAAACATACCTGTAAATCTTTGTTGTCTTGGATTAAGCAATCGTTTCTTTGATATGAAAACAAAAACATGAGCACAAAGAGTAAATGAATTGAACTTCATAAAAATTAAAAATGTCCTTCAAAGGACACTATCAAGAAAATAAAACATAATACAAATGATGGGAGGAAAAATTATAATATCTGATAAAGGTCTAGGATACAGAGCATATAAAGAACTCTTACAAATATAAAACTGAAAAAACAAATAACCCAATTTAAAAGTGGGTGAAAATTTTGAATAAACAATTCTCCAAAAGAAGATATGCAAAATGGCTGATAATAACAGCCAATAATGAAAAGATGCTTGACATCATTAGTCATCAAGGAAATGAAAATCAGTATCACTATGAGATACTATTTCACACCCACAGAGATAGCTAGAATAAAAAAGTTAGATGACAACAAGTTTTGGTGAGAATGTAGAGAAATCAGAGCCTTAACAAACTGCTGGTAGAAATGCAAATGGTGCAGCCTCTTTAGAAACAGTTTGCAGTTCCTCAAAAAGTTTAACAGAGTGACCATATAATCCAACAACTTGACTACTAGGAACATTCCAAGAGAATTGCATAAAAACTTGCATAGTCAAAGAATGGGAAACCCAAATGTCCAAAACTTGATGAATGAATAAACAAAATGTGGCATATCCACACAACAGAATTGTATTGATCCGTGAAGAGAAATGAAATACCAACTCCTGTTATCATATGGATTAATCTTAAAAACATTATGCGAAGGCAAACAAGATCAATACAAAAAGTTGCATATCATCCATATGAATTATATACAAGACTTATATGAAATGTCCAGAATAGGTAAATTCCTAGAGACAGAAAGCAGAATGCAGAATAGTGGCTGCCAGAGGCTGGTGATGGGGAATAAAGAGTTACTGCTAACAGGTAGAATATTTCTTTTGGCAATGATGAAAATATTCTAGAATTAGATAGTGATAATGATTGCATAATTTATTGCAGGCATACCTCAGAGATACTGTGGGTTTGGTTCCACTGCAGTAAAGCAAATATCACAATAAAGTGAGTCACACAATGTTGTTTGGTTTCCCAGCATATAAAAGTTATGTTTACACTATACTATAGCCTATTATGTGTACAATAGCCTTATGTTTAAAATAACAATGTATATATCTTAATTTAAAAGGACTTTTTTTGCTGAAAAATGCTGACAATCATCTGAGACTTCAGGATACTGTAAACTTTTTTGCTGGTGGAGGGTCTTGCTTCAACATTAGTGGATGCTGACTGATGAGAGTGGTGGTTGCTGAAGGTTGGGTGGCTGGAGTAATATTTAAAATAAGGCCACAATGCAGTTTGCCACATAGATTAACTCTTTCTTTCACAAAAGATTCCTCTGTAGCATGTGATACTGTTAGAAAGCATTTTATCCACAGTAGAACTTCTTTTAAAATTAGAGACAATCCTCTCAAATCCTTCCATTGCTTTAACTAATTTTGTGTAATATTCTAAATGTTTTCTTGTCATTGCAGCAATGTTCACAGCATCTTTACTCAAAGTAAAATTATTTCAAGAAACCACTTTCTTTGCTCATACTTGAGAAGCAGCTCCTCATCCATTCCAGTTTTATCCTGAGAATTCAGCATTTCAGTCACATCTTCAGGCTCCACTTCTAATTCTAATTCTCTTGCTATTTCCACCATATCTGCATTTGCTCTCTCTATTGAAGTCTTGAACCCCTCAAAGTCATCTATGAGAGTTGGAATCAACTTCTTCCAAACTCCTGTTAATGTGGATATTTTGACCTCCTCCCATGAATCACAAATGTTTTTAAGGGCATCTATTACAGAACAGTGAATCCTGTTCACAAGGTTTCAATTCTTTGCCCAGATCCATTAGATGAATCATTATCTCTGGCAGCCATAGCCTTACAAAATATATATCTTAAATAATAAGACTTGAAAGTTGAAATTACTCTTTGATTTACAGGCTGAAAACAGATGTTATATTAGCAGTTATGAAAACATTAATATCCATCAGTATTCTTGGGTGACCAATTTTGCACTGTCAATGAGCAATAATATTTTGCTGAAACTTAAAGTCACCAGCTGCATTTCTCCCTAACAAGAGACTCAGTTTGTCCTCTAAAGCTTTGAAGCCAGACATTGACTTCTCTTCTTTAGCTATGAAAGTTCTAGATGTCACCTATTTCCAGTAGAAGGATGTTTCATCTACATTGAAGTCTGTTGTTTAGTGTAGCCACTTTTACCAATTATCTTAGCTAGACCTTCTGGATAACTTGCTGAAACTTCTACACAGGCCAAAATTGCTTCTTTACTACTTCCAGAACACCATTTACATCTTTTTGTTTCTGAGTTTGGTTTACAACCAGTCTATTTGTTAGATGATAAGCAGACATCTAACAAACAGGCAGTCACTCTTCCTACTTTTAAAACTGTAACTTGCATTATACACCACCAACCTTTAACCCTCACCAAAATGTAAGCTTCTTAAAAGAAGGATCTGTACTTGGTCCATCATTGTATTCACACCCAAACCCAACATCACCCACATAAATGGGTTTTTCATAGTAACTTGTACATATCAGGCCCTAAATAAATGTTCGCTGAATGAATAAACTATCACAGAGATTGTCCTTGGGAGGTAGGAGAGTCGGGTAGAGAGCATAGAGAAAGATTCTGGCTCAGTCACTTATAAACTGGGTAACCCTGGGCCTCAGATTCTTCTGTTTTGAAACAGAGGTAGTAAGAATGCCTTTCTCAAGGGATGTTGTAAGGATTAAATTAGTTAACACGTGGAAAGCACTAAGAACATAACAAGCACTTCATAACTATTAGTATTGTGGTCTCCCCAAAACTTAAACACAGTAATGTCTGCAAAGCATCTAGTCCACACTGAGTGAATGAGTAACTAAATCTGCTCTACCAGTCATGTTGATATTAATAATTCATTCAGACTTTCTCCTTACCTTAAATTTATCCCCTTCTATGTATAGAAAACATTCTTACAGTTACTATGGAACTACTAAGTTGGACTGACTAGCTGCATTCTTTTCCATGTCTTGTGAATTAACCTCCTTAAGAAGAGTAGCTATGTTTTGTTTTTTGAAAATAGTATTATTATTGCTGCTGACGTACTTGTTCTTGTTTTGTGTGTTAATGAGATAAGCTCCTCTATATTCTCCCACCAAAAAAATGTGTCATGAGTCTGTTGGATAAAACTCTCCTTTTATGGAATTTTAATGGCATATTCTTTTGAAGTTTTATACACATATAGTTATCTATAAATGTTGAACTAGCACTAGTTTGTTCTCTGCCCAGATAATAAAATTAAATGAGAAATATTATCTTGACTCAAAAGATTAATTTAGTAGCATCATCTAATGCAATGTCCAAATTAGCAAGAAATCTAAATTAACATTTACTATGCCCTATTTTTTTTCTTGTCAATGGGCAAAATCAGGGACCTCTGGATTACAAGGTACAGTGTAGCACAGTATCTCTTTTTAGTTTCCATATTCCTACAAGAGGTATAACACTAAATTCCTCAAGGCATCATGCCACTTCAATATGAGTACGTGGAAGAGACAGTGGAGTAAAAGGGGGGACAGATTAGACAATTTCTCCCATCTTATGAACATTTGAGAGAGTTTTCCATTGCTATTCAGAGTTTCAATCCAATTGAAAAAAGACTAATTATCTGTTAAAACAATACATCAATCACATTGTATTGATACAGCTCTGAAACCTTGGAAAAAATTAACTCTTGCAGATGACATGTTTGTCTATGTAGAAAATTCCTAATAATAACAGACTTCTAGAACAAACAAGTGATTATAGTAAGGTTGCAGGACATAGGTTAATATACAAAAGTCAATTGCTTTCCTATATATCAGCAATAAACAACTAAAATTTGAAATTAGAAACACACCATTTACAATAGCACTAAAATATGAAATACTTAGGTATAAGTCTAATAAAATATTTACAGGATTCATATGATGAAAAGAACAAAGCTCTGATGAAAGTTTGCATTTTCAACCACATCTTCTTTTGCAGAGTTTTACACGCATATAATTATTTACAAATGTTGCCAAACTAATACTCATTTGTTCTCTGTCCAGATAATAAATTTAAATGATGAAAAAAATTAAAAAAGAGATAGTACATGATAATGGCTAAGAAGACTCAATATTGTTAAGATTTCAGTAAAGATGTGAGTTCAGACACCTCAGCAAAGCAGATATACAAATCGCAATAAGTATCTGAAAAGATGGTCAACATTGTATGTCATTATGGAATGGAAAATTGAAACAACACTGAAATACTATGGCAAGCCTATTACAATGGTTAAAATCTGAAACACTGACAATACCAAACGCTGGCAAAGATGGACGTCATTAGGATCTCATTCATTGCTGGTAAGGAGGCAAAATGGTACAGCCACTTTGGAAGAAGGTTTGGCAGTTTTGTACAAAGCTAAACACAGTCTTACTATATGATCCAGCAGTCATGCTTGTAGGTATTTACCTGAGTTGGAAACTTATGTCCACAAAAAACCCTGCATGTATATGTTTATAGAAGTTTATTCATAATTTCCAAATATTGGAAGCAACTGAGACACATTTTTAAATCAGTGAAAAAATAAACAAGTTGTGGTATATTCACTCAATAGACTGTTATCCAGCAATAAGAAAAAATGAAATATCAAGCCACAAAAAAGTATGGGAGATGCTTTGATTCACATTGCTAAGTGAAAGAATCCAGTCTAAAGAGGCCACATACAGACCGCATGATTCTAACTACATGACATTCTAAAGAAGGCAAAACTACAGAGATATAAACAAATCAGTGGTTACTAGGAGTTCAGGGGTAAAAAGGGAAGGATGAGTTGGTGGATAGATTTTTACCATATGATTTGTATGATATGTAATCACGAATATGTGATGTTATACATTTATCAAAACCCATAAAACTATAAAACATAAGGAATGAATCCTAACGTTAAATATGCACTTATGTAATGTATTAATGCTGGCTCATCAATTGTAATAAATGTACCATACTGATGTAAGATAAGGGAAAGAGTGCAGAGGGAGAGAGAGCATATGGAAATTTTCCATTTTCTGTTCAAATTTTCTAGAAACCTAAGCTGGCTCTAAGGTATAAAATATATTAATTAGAAAAGCTTTACCCATCAAAAATAGAAAATTTAACTCACAACAAATTATTGATTACACACAGATATAAAATACACACATAAATAACTATGCATCTACATACACACATCCAAATAAAACACATCTATTCACCATACGTTTTAAATATTTACTCTGTTATTTTCCCTCTCTTAATGTAATGCTTCTACAGGGACTAACATGGTAAAGGAGAGGTGAGGAAATTTAGGCGGTGATAATGAATTATGCTTACAAGAAATTTACTAGTGAATAGGACTGAAATGAATAGTCGTGAGCATCTTAGAGTCTAGGAAAGAATTATTTTTAAGCTACATAATTATGTCAGCTATAAAAATATACAGTTAGTAGCTCATTAAATTTTATTCTGTAGTTATTTCACTTTCCTGTCAAGAAATATGAATACTTGATTATAAAACTACATACCAAAAAAAAGTTCAAATTTTCCCAATGCATGAAAATGTGAGTAAAACAAAATAAGCACATACCAATAATTGATCGATGCTGACCATTAGAACACTCTCATATTGTTTGCCATCTTTACCTTCAATATCACAATCAGATGATGCTACTGGCAACAGAACAAGGATCAGGGGAGGAAGTCCAAAGATATACCTAAAAGAAACTGAATTCAACAGTAAATAAGAATGTGCTAAATGTTATATCATATTGCATTTGATTGTGGGGTTTCAATGGACTGGACCAGTTATTTCTAATAATTTTAAAAATACATCTTGATTTGGAGATACTACAGGAAGAACCCCAAAAGTTGAACTTATGTAACAACCAAAATGGAACAGTATTTTGGAGTGTAGCATCCTTTCACTTTTTTATTTTGCAATTACTCTTTAGGAAAGTGTAAAACAAGGGTGATGAAATCAGAGACTGCTTCTGAAAAACACTCAAGGGTGTTAATCAATTTGAATTTATGTTGAACATCCCCATAAGAAAAGGCATCCACAGGTTAAGAGATGCACTACATTTCAAAGAGTTACATATTGTTGAAATTTTATGATGTACTGCACGTAATTGTATATTTTTGTAAAACTTGATGGTAGTTTGTATGTCTATTTGATTATTGGAGGCAACACTGTGGGAGGGATTGCACTGTAACTACTGTAACTGCACGCTTTCTTTTTAATAATGAACCCTGAAGGGTTTACATTCCCAAAAGTCTTACAAAGTTTATGTTTGTATTTTGGGACTCCTCTCCTATCCTTTCACTATCTTCTGTCTCTGAATCCCCAGAGACTCAGAATCCTTTCAAACACAGCGCTGTCCAGCTTCTTGTCATGTTAGAAAAACTCAATAAATAAATTCACATCCTCAGATAGAAACCAATGATTTCTATCTGATTTTTTTGTTTTGTTTGTTTGTTTGTTTTTGTTTTTTTTGTTGTTGTTGTTTTGTTTTTGTTTTTTTTGTTTGTTTGTTTTTTGAGACGGAGTCTCGCTCTGTCGCCCAGGCTGGAGTGCAGTGGCCGGATCTCAGCTCACTGCAAGCTCCGCCTCCCGGGTTTACGCCGTTCTCCTGCCTCAGCCTCCCGAGTAGCTGGGACTACAGGCGCCCGCCACCATGCCCGGCTAGTGTTTTGTATTTTGTAGTAGAGACGGAGTTTCACTGTGTTAGCCAGGATGGTCTCGATCTCCTGACCTCGTGATTCGCCCGTCTCGGCCTCCCAAAGCGCTGGGATTACAGGCTTGAGCCACCGCGCCCGGCCCCCTCTACCTGTTTTTGATAACTCTTCCCAATTAGGAGCAATTGTCTAATCAAAAGGACTGAAATAAATGGTATTATTTCAGGCAGAAAAATGGAAAGCCAGTGGTTCCCACAAACATTAAAATCTGATCATACAGGGACCTATTTCTTCATAAAACTGCCATAGTGTTTTATTTATTATCTTTTTGTAAACTCTGAGGCATGTTGATGATATATTTCCTGTGAATTTCCCAAATGAACTTTAATTGTACTCGAATGCAAGACATTTCACTTGTGTGCCTTCTCTGATTACGAGTACAAGCAGCACTCCTTCAAACCCAAGGAACTAATATTGTGACAGCCTGAAGACTGTTAGGGATATCACAAAGTTTCCAGTAACACTGTCATCTATTATATCATGATCTGTCATATTAAACAATCAATAACACCTCCCAATAAATCAAATGACCCATGTTATTACAAATAGAGAACATTGTCTGGGTAGCAGTTATTAAAACAAACAAAAATCTAACTTCTCATCTGCATATGTGACAAGAAAATAAGAGAAACAAAAATCCAATAATTTTATTTATACAAATCTATTCATAACTCTGGCACTAAGTGCCTATATGCATGATGAGCATGAATTAACTCAGGAGACAGATAATGATGATGATGCTAGTTACCTTTAATTGAGTACCTGCCATGTGTCAGGAACTTTATATATAAAATCTCTAATACATATATATATATATATATATATATATATATGGGAGTGTGTATGTGTGTGTGTGCGTGTGTGTGTGATATATATATATATAATTATATATATATATAATTTGTAAATATCCAAAAAGATCTGCAAATTAGTCTTTCTGTAACACATACATAGTAGGTGCCAGGTATGGATGCTAACTTGAATTTGTTGCTTTACCAGGATTTGATTAGCAATGGCCATAATCTATTGATAACATGTAATCACATTTGTCTTCTGAATGAAGTTTTGCCTCTCTCTTCTACTCCTGTCCCTTCATCCTAAAGATCCTCAGTGATTGATTGCTAATTTAAAAAAATATTTTGGCAATTAAAAATGTACACTCAGATTTAAGGGGGACCAGAGCAGATTTCTTAATAATACATATTTAATATACTGTACAGTGGTGAAGTCTGTGTATCTATCACTTGAATAGTGAACATTGTACCCAATGGGTAATTTTGTAATCCTTATCCTCCTCCTGCTCTCCCACCTTTCCGAGTCTCCAATGCCTATTATTCCACTCTGTATGTCAATTTGTACCACTGTTTAGCTCTCAGTTATAAGTAAGAACACGCAGTATTTGGCTTTCTGAGTCATTTCACTTAGATAATGGCCCCGAGTTTCATCCATTTTGATGCAAAAGACACGATTTAACCCTTTCTTATGGCTGAGTACTATTCCATGGTATACATGTACCACATTTTCTTTTTTTTTTCCCCCTCTCTTTTTGAGATAGGGTCTCACTCTGCTGCCCAGGCTGGAGTGC
Source organism: Macaca fascicularis (assembly GCF_037993035.2). Lineage (NCBI taxonomy): Eukaryota > Metazoa > Chordata > Mammalia > Primates > Cercopithecidae > Macaca > Macaca fascicularis. The sequence continues at coordinate 88,578,085 of NC_088382.1, forward strand.
AGTGGCACGATCATAGTTCACCAAAGTCTCAAATTCCTGGGTTCAAGATATCCTCCTACCTCAGTGTTTTGAGTAACTAGGACAACAAGTGTGCCCCACCATGCCCAGCTAGTTTTTTAAAATTTGTTTTTAGAGGACAGCTCTTACTCTTTTACCCAGGCCGGTCTTGAACTCCTGGGCTCAAGCAATCTTCCTGCCTTGGCCTTCTTGAGTGTCAGAATTACAAGCATAAGCCACCATGCCTGGCCGTACCGCATTTTCTTTATCCAATCCTCTGTTGATGGACATTTGGATGATCAATTGCTAGTTATTCATCAGATTCTGACCTTGTAATCAGATCTGTATAGATTGTATGGAATCATACTTTTATTTTTTCTGTCATCTTACAGGTGTCCAAAAGATATACTTCAGGAGGAGTAGATGACAGAGGAAAAATTATATAACATATCACTTGAAATGAGCTTAAAGGAGAATATAATAAAATGATTAAATGCTAGAGTGAAAGGGATACTTTTACCATTATCATAAATATTATTTCAAAGGTCCACCTTTTGTTTTAATACGTGAGGTTGTTTTACTTTCTGTGAGTACTAGCTGTCTTCTTCACCCCAATTTTCCGTAGTTAAGTGCTCCCCAAATTTAAATCAACCTATTTATTCACTGGATAGCATTTTGTCCATTCTTTCCAATGATAGTTGTTGGAAAATTCAGTCTTTTTGTGTATTACACATACTTTCTCAATTTTGAAACATAATTTGTCTTGCCTGTTAAGAGTGTTTTCTGTTGCCATTGTTGTCATTGAATAATTAGTCCCAGACAGACTGTGGCAATGTAAAAAGCACAGAGGTTTTGGAATATAGACACTTGAGACTTTTGACTTGTAAGACAATGGTTTGTGTGACTGTGTAAATGAACAGCATCTCTTAAGATCACTTACCTGATTTCTAAAATGAAAACTTTAGCCTAAATGATCTTTTTCATCTCGCAGACACCTTATTCTAAGAATCTACCTGGCCATCCAAATGCAGAAACTCTTTAGATCTGAAATTGCCTCAGGGACAATGCTGCAAACATACCTAGGGCCTTGGACCCACATCTCATAGGTCCCCAGCTCTCCCATTAATGATGTAGCTTGGTAGTTTGGTCTGTAATTGAAGACCTTTCTCCTACATCACATAGAGAGTAACATATTAAGATTGGCTGGTTTGAGAGTGCTTTGGAGATTGTTGTCACACCCACTCCCCACCATCCTGAACTTTTAATTAGGTTACCAAAAAGATAAATCATAAGAACAATGCAAGGCAAGCGTGGGCTTGTGGGATTGCCCTTACTTCCCCTGAAGAGGCTGAAATTGGAGAATTTGTTTTCAGTAGGGAATTTGGTTAAACCAGAATGAGGTCTGTCTAAAAATTCTTGTTGGTTTTTAATGTAAGCCAAATAATACATTCAATCCTCAGATGCTTAAGTTATGGGGGTAAAAGTGAACATAAATAGTTTTCTACAATCCATCAACTACAGTCTTTATCAGTCTTTAAAACCAGTTTTTACTGAATGTCCATTGCATAGACCTATTTTCACGGATAATTTGATTCCATAACCACTTCATGAGGAAGTAGGTAAGTACTACAAGTTATTCACATTTATAGATGGAGAATCTGGGGCACAGAAAGAGTTATGTAGGAAAACTCCAGGCCGGGCACGGTGGCTCACGCCTGTAATCCCAGCACTTTGGGAGGCCGAGGCGGGCGGATCACGAGGTCAGGAGATGGAGACCATCCTGGCTAACACGGTGAAACCCCGTCTCTACTAAAAACACAAAAAATTAGCCGGGCGTGGTGGCGGGCGCCTATAGTCCCAGCTACTGGGAAGGCTGAGGGCTGAGCAGGAGAATGGCGTGAACCCGGGAGGCGGAGCTTGCAGTGAGCGGAGATTGCGCCACTGCACTCCAGCCTGGGTGACAGAGCCAGACCCCGTCTCAAAAAAAAAAAAAGAAAGAAAACTCCTTTTGTATCTTTCTTTCTTTCTTTTTCTCTCTTTTTTTTTTTTTTTTTTTGAGATGGAGTCTCATTCTGTCACCTAGGCTGGAGTGTAATGGTGCGATCTCGGCTCACTGCAACCTCAGCTTCCCAGGTTCAAGTGATTCTCCTGCCTCAGCCTCCTGAGTAGCTGGGATTACAGGCGCTAGCCACAATGCCTGGCTAATTTTTTTTTGTAGTTTTAGTAGAGACAAGGTTTCTCCATGTTGGCCAGGCTGGTCTTGAACTCCTGACCTAAGGCGATCTGCCCACCTCAGCCTCCCCAACTGCTGGGATCACAGGTTTGAGCCACCACGCCTGGCTGGAAAATTCCTGTATATAATATAGATATGGAATTCAAATCCAAGTCTGTCACGTTGAAGAGTCTAGAACCTCAGCTTTTAGGCACTGAACTACATTGCTTTCTTAAAAAATAACCATATATGTGTAGTCAAGGGGATTGTACAAAAACCTATCTCCCTGTGCATGAACCTCACTAGGGTACTTCCTGGCCAAACTGGGATACTGCATCATATGATCTTATTTCAGAAAAAGACTAAATATTTGTTCTTATTACAGTAGGTTATGTGTCAGGGTTAAAAGCAGAAAAAAAAGTCACATACATGAGTGTGAATATGACATGTAAGTTCGTTCTATGAAATGGCCTTTTCCATGTTTTAAAAAAATATTCAAACACTAATGTGATGCAGTTTGTAATTCTACTTTATACCTGTTCAGGGTTTCTAATGTTAGTTCTCTATTATTAGTTTTTGAGACAGGGCATCACTCTGTTGCCTAGGCTGGAGTATAGTTGTAAGATCATGGCTCATGGCAGCCTTGACTTCCAGGTTCAAGCAATCCTCCTGCCTCAGCCTCCCGAGTAGAGTCTGTTTTTTATTGCTATTCAACTTTTTGGTCCTCAAATATGATGAAATTACCCTAACCAGATAACCACATAATAGATCCTCAACTACTTCAACTCTCAAAAGAAATGGCAAAGACAAAGGGTAAAGAGTAACCTTATGTGCACTCTTGATGGAACAAACTTCTAGTGAAATCTCTTGAAACAAACTGCAGGAAGCCATGCATTATAATCATTATTATTAGAATTTTAATATTTTGTCTGCTAATGAAAACTTATAACCCATGATTCATATAGCTGTACTTCAGGAAGTAAAGGCTCTTTCTGAAAAATGCACACGCTTGCTTCCTTTTCTTGGTTTACCTTTCTACTTTAGGGCAGAGGTGTTGCAAGGATTAGAATCAAAGGTGATCCAGAAAGAAGAAACTGCAGGAGAACTATGGGCATTGCAAGGAAAATAGGGTTGTGCTCAATTTTTAGTTTTACATTAAGCTCCGGGAGGACACTCCTTAGAAGTCTTCCATAATTATGTCGGCTATTCTTTCCGCTCTCCCTATCTGTGTTTTGTTACTGAGCTGGTACTCCTTGGTTGTGTCAGTTCTTGATTCTTTACCCACGGGAGTGGAAAGAAGTCTTGATCTAACGGAGTAGCCATCAAAAGAAAGAACAGTCAGTTTCCTATTCCTGCACGCTCTCCCCAGCTGTCTTCTTGCTTGAGGAAGTAGTTACTGTAAAGCATTCCAATTTTCCTAAGCAGATCTTTTCCCCTCACATCCCTTTTTCCTCTTTTTTTATTCCAGTAACATTTTTGCTCTTTCATTGGTCATACATGACTGCCATCCGAATCCAACCCTCCTGAATTCTGTCCCTGTCCATTCTAAATCCGTATTCTGCACAAATAAGACATATTAGGTCTCAACACTGGTCTAGAAGTCAGAGTCATGCCTATTTCATTCTGCCTCCATCGAGAAGCGCCCGTAGGAAAAAAAAAAAAATAAATAACAACAACAATAAAACAGAAGCTGGCCTTGTCTCAGCGCCAGCCCCAGGACTGGTTTCCCAGCAATAGGCGCACGGTACAGCCCTTGTCGGAAACTCCCAGTCTCACTCGGGGAAAAATGGGGTTTTCCGGAGACCTGTTTCCCTAGGGTTTAAAAGCGCGTCGCGTGGGAGCTTCGCTTTCACTTCTCTAGGGAGTTCTGAGCTGCAAGAGCCCAGCTACTCGCCGAACCCGGGTCGTCTGCGTGAGTAACTTGGGGCGTCCAGGAGCACGGGAAGGGCTCCAGACAGACAGAGAGCCTTTGGCTGCCTCTGAGACCGGCTGTAGGCTGCCACCGCTGAGCGGCGCGGAGGCTGCAGCGTTCCGTCTCCGGACAGAAAGCAGGCGTCGGGGACTGCTACTCGCAGCCTGCCAGGGGCAGCAGCAGCGCCAGGTTCAAGTGACTATGGGCCAGGATACTCAAGCGCAGCTGGCGGCCGCCCGTGGGAGAGCCAGTGCTCTCCGCAAGTCCAAAGTGCAAGGCCGGGCTATTCCCGGACTTGCCTAGGCGCAGGGGCCCCCAACGTGTCCCGGATTGCCCCGGCGCGCCTGGCGCGCGAACTTGTGCGCAAGGGAGAAGAGTGCTTACCATGGAACATGGTCTGCGGGAGGTGGGCGTAGTCATGATGACCGCAACTGGAGCAGGAGCAAACTCTCACCGCCCATAGTCACTCCCAGGACCCTGGTCTTCCGCGGAGTTGCCGAGTCTGCGTTGGGCAGGATGATCTCTGAAACTGGTTCCTCTTACCCACGCCGCGCCTGCTGTTTCATCCATCCCAGGGGGGGCGGCACACACCACGGCCTGGTTCTGCGCTTTGCCTTTTCCATAACTTCCGTAGGATCCGCCAGCAATGTACTTTCAGTTTCTACTTTGCGCTTGGTCTGCAGGTTCAAGTTTTGGGGTAATCAGAATGGAACCTTCATTATCCCCTCTCTCCTGGGCACCTGCTTCCCGCGCACCTGGACAAGGACCAGAGGAGGGCGCGAATTTCCAAATCACCGCAGGAGAAACCAACTGGCCTGAATCAAAGCGATTCTGGGTAAAAGACTTTCCAGATGACCTCTCAACGCCTTGGCAACGCTTGGCGGCTGGGAGCTAAAACCATGAGTTGTTAATATGTGCACGGAAGCCACAAGTGTGCAAGACGCAAGCTGGGTTATTGGAAGCGGACGACACCAAGGAGGCGTTGACGCGGATGTGGTGGACGTTGCCAAGTCGTCTCTTAAAAAAAGGAAGTGAAGAATGATTAAGAGGGTCACGCCCTCTACCACTCCAACCTCTCTAATCAGTCTCTTTCTGTTCTGTCTACTGTACATGCACCTGCTCAGGTGAGACCTCAAGGAAAAATAATCCTGTGGGTCCACCTAATCTGGTAAGTGCTACATTTAGAAAATCAAACCCCGAATTAAATGGAGGACGTGGAAACTGACAGTAATATTTGACTATGACTTCCACGTGCACATTTATCTGAATTGGTTAATAAATCAAACTATCCATCTTGAATGCGTGCCACTGAAATGTTAACTTTTTCCTGGGCTTGAATTATGTAGCTTATTTGCTACATTAGTTTGGTTTCTGCTATTCTGCAGAAACCCTGCTTAGATGAAGGTGGATAATGTAAACCAGTAAAGACAGCGATAATAATAACGACTATCATTTATCTAGCATTTGCTCTCTGCCAGTGTTGTGCTAAGTATTTTATGTATATCATCTCTGGCAAAACTTTGTGTGAGGTAGACCATTTTCTTATCTGCACTTTACAGATGTGGGGACTGAGACTTCCTTAAGTAACTTTCGAAAGTTCACTTAGCTAACTGAGCTTAGACACAGACTTGCTGCATTTGGGCTGTAGAAACTCCTGCTTGGAACTCCTGTGAATAAAGTAATAATGTGCACACTGATGCCGGGAGGGAAGACAACAGGACGTGTGTGGCTTTGCCCCAGTGTGGGGACTTCAGGAACAGTTCCTGGAGTTTGTGACTTCTAAATTGACACTTGAAGAGGAATGAACTTGGGGCTGTAAGGAGTATGTCACATTCTGTCATAGTGTGAACAAGGAAGAGGAAAAGAGGAGGGAAAGAGAAAGGAAAAAAAAAAAAAAAAGAATGGCAATGAACTAGTGAAAACAGAGTTGCTCAAGCCTGAAACTTGGGTCTCTGATTTCCTTTTTTCGTCTCACTTCCCACATCAAATCCATAGACAAGTGCTGTCTGCTCCATCTCCAAAATTAACCCTAAGGTGACTATAGACTGTCTAAGGGATCTTCCGGCTTTCACTTTTGCCCACAACCCTTCATTCTTCTCAGAGCAGCAGGATATCTGATTCCACTTTGTGCCCCGCCCTCTGGTCACTTCCCACTGGGTACCAGGCCCTCAGTGCCCTGGCGATCTGGGCCCTGCTGCCCTCTCTGACGTTTCCTGGCACCATGTCACTATCCTCCAGCCACACTGGCGTATCTCTTGCCACCCAGTGTCCACTTAGTATGGTCTCTAGCCCATGGCTGGCACAGAGGGAAAGAGTAAGAGAGAACAGGTGAGTGGGAATGCATGAGTGAATATGTGTGAAAGAGAAAGTGCGTGAAAGCAGAAGGAAATAGAATGAAAGAGGAAGAGAAGGGGGTAAGTAAATGGAAAAGAGAGACAGAATGGAGTGAGAAAAGCCACATATTTCCATTTGACTGGAACCTAGAGTGGGAGGTGGGGAGGAGGACAGACATGACACTGGAATGAGCTTTAAAAATGATTTCTATAATGAAACATGCCTAGCTTGGGGATTTATTTATTTATTTTAAATCCCTGAGAGCAGCAGCATTGAAGTATGTAACTGTTCACTGTTCATAGCCTGCACCTTTTTTGTTTTTTTTTTTTTAACTTTCCAGGAACAAAGTAAAAGAGCATCCATCAATAATTTACACAAAAGGAAATCCGTCTTCCTTTTTATCACAATCACCATAAATCCAGGCAGAATAAGGGTTGTACATACCTGAACTTTTGGGAAGCCTGAAAGGAAGTTATTCAGAGCTGCAGGAGAGGCAATGTAAACGTTACACTGGATTCTGCCCCCAACTATAAAGAATCTGTCTGAAGAGAATATTCATAAAGCTTTGGGAATTGTTATGGTTATATGAAATGGGCACATTCTAACAACATCAAGTAATGATTTATTTTTCTGTCTATGAGATAATTAGTGCCATTTAGAAAAAAATCCAAAATGAAGTGTTAAATTAGCTTTTGATATTTTGATAAACTGAATATTATTTTTTATAAGATAGATGAACAAGGATAAAATGTTTTATAAATTTTTAAAATGCTAATGTTTTATGATTAAAGAAATGGAGTGGTTACTATTTTATTTGCTCATCGACTCAATGAACCGGACAGAAAAGCCTTTAAGGGGACAAAATAGTAAATACATTTTATGAATTATGGTAAATAAATGTTAAAAGAGAAGACAACATTCTCAGAATGATCAATATAATGTAATAGAAGTTCAAATAACATTATATGATGTCAATATAAAGAGAAAATTATTGAACATTAACCAATATCTTTTTAATGTTCTACAGTCTTCAGTCAGAATAGTCAATAATTATAAACCAGAAAATATTTTTTGATTAATATCTGAACTATTTTTACCCAACTTAATATGACCACTTTTTATAGTCTGTGATCTGAATTCTATCTATCATTCTATCTATGGGTAGGATGAAGTTCTTTTTACTTAACTTTCCAGTAATAATATTCAACATATTTAAAACACATACACAGCCAGAGCCAACATTATGGATATATGATCTGTGTAATTGCACAGGGCCTTGTACTTCATTTGATGTTCTGCTGTCACTGTATTGAAATTCCTCATTTTTAGATAAAGGGACTCTTATTTTCATTTTTCACTGGGTTTCACAAATTCTATAACAGTCATGCACACTCATACATGTTAAGTTACACATTGTGGATAGCAGTGCATGTCTTTGAGGTGATTTCAGTTTGGTGGGAAAAACAGATATTAAATATCTAATTTCAAAGATGAAAAATATTATTAAAAGAGAAACATGATATATTGTGTGAATCAGAAGTTTAAAGTAGTATGGGCCCGTTTTTATATTTAAATGCAGATCCATAAAGACTAATTTACCTGCCCAACAAACAAGCAGCTATGAGAGGATGACCTGTAATTTGATAAAATTTAAATCTTACCGAATGACTAATGAACATCTATTTACATGATCATGGGTTTTTTTGCTACATTCCTAAATAAACCATAAATTTAACATAATGCAACATTCAAACTGGTAATATTTAACCTAGAATTTTACAGTTGTAGTCATAATTGGGTTATGTTTATTTTTCATTTTATATTCAACTGATATTGGGCTAGTTTTGTCAGGTTATGCTAGTTTCATAAAATAAACTGGGAATTGTATTGTTTTCTAAAACTGTCAACTGTTTAAACGTGTGAAATATGTGTTTAAACATATTTGTTTCTGACAGACTTACTGGAGTTCAACAATAAAACTTACTTGATTCCATGGATGAAGCCCAGGGATAGGATGAGACTGTCAGTTTTGAGCATTACAAGTATGAAAACGAAAAAGGGTTTATTTTGAAGGCTGAATCAAAATGGCCATGTCAGACTGTCAGAACTTTGCTGGAGATGGGTGTGTTAGCATATCAGTGATGGCCAGAGCCATGGAAATGAATGCAGATACTCAACCTGCGTGTTAGAAGACAGAAGAGAGAACTAATGCTAGCAGGAACCTTGGGGCATGAGCAAACCTAAAAAGTTGAGAAAGGGGTGGAGAAAGGGGTGCCCATCAACAAAACAGACAAATACATAGTAGGTAGCAAAGTGGAAAAGTCAGAAGTCAGTGTCCCAGAAGGCAACGGAAAATAGAATTTCAAGATAGAGTAAGTAGCCGGTATTTCCAAATGTCACAAAGAGGTTGAATAAGATGGAGACTGAAAAGTGTGTCTATTAAATTTGGCAGAGCAGAGATTATCCATGATCTTCATGGCAACAGTTTGAGAAGAGCAGTGTAGATGCAAACAATATTCTAGTTTGCAGGGGTTGAGAGAAGAAAGAAATAAAGTAACAGAGTACAACTTTTACAAAATGTTTGGTAATAATAAAAGGGATAGGGTAATGATTTGAGAGGCATGGAATTTTTTATTTTCAATTATAAGAAACACTTGAGCATATTTATATATTAATTGATAAAATTAGGTTCTGCAGAACGGAGAAAGCATGGAACCTAGAAACCCAAGAGACTCCGTTGATTTTTTTTTCTTATTTTCTCTTCATTTCTCCCTCCTCTTTGATTTCTGACCCAAAATTCTATAATTCTGAACAATCAGAATCCACTCTCTATCTGGGACCTAAATTTATGTTTCTTACTGAAATGTTCCCATTGGCACTCGTCTAATTCTGGATTGAGTATTGGCTTGTCTAAGAAAGAAGTCTAATATTTCCCAAATCGCCTTTCAGAGAGGGCAACTGTAGCTTTTACATAGATTGCATTATCCAATCCCTTTATATGCTAATGTTGCATTGTTGGCAATCAGGGCTTTCTTTTATATACAGTCTGGCATTGCTTAACAATATATTCTGAGAAATATAATAAATTAACCTTTGCTTACTGTAACTTTTTTACTTTATAAACTTTTAATTTTTTTTCAACTTTTTGACTCTTGTCATAACATTTGACTTAAAACACGAACACATTGTACAGCTGTTCAAAATATTTTCTTTCTTTCTATCCTTATTCTATACACTTTTTTCTTACTTTTTAAACTTTTTTGTTAGAAACTAAGACACAAACACACATATTAGCTTAGGCCTACATGGTGTCAGGATCATCATCACTGTCTTCCATTTCCACATCTTGTCCCACTGGAAAATTCTTCAGGGACAATAACATGCATGAGCTGTCATTTCTTATGATAACAATGCCTTCTCCTGGAGTACCTCCTGAAGGAGCTACCCCAGGCTGTTTTACAGTTAACTTTTTTTTTTTAATAAGTGGAAGGAGTACACTCTAAAATAGTGATAAAAGTATAGTAAAAACATAAACCAATAACATAATTGTTTATTATCAAGTATTGGGTATTGTACAGTACTGCATGTGCTATACTTTTATAGGACTGGCAGTGCAGTAGGTTTGTTTATGACAGCATCACCACAAACACATGAGTAATGGGTTGTGCTAAAGTTGTTAAAATAGCTACAATGTCACTAGGTGATAGGCATTGTTCAGCTCCATTATAATCTTAGACCACTGTCCTATATGCAGTTCTTTTTTTTTTTTTTTTTTTTGAGACGGAGTCACGCTCTGTCGCCCAGGCTGGAGTGCAGTGGCGCGATCTCGGCTCACTGCAAGCTCCGCCTCCCGGGTTCACGCCATTCTCCTGCCTCAGCCTCCCGAGTAGCTGGGACTACAGGCGCCCACAACCGCGCCCGGCTAATTTTTTGTATTTTTAGTAGAGACGGGGTTTCACCGTGGTCTCGATCTCCTGACCTTGTGATCCGCCCGCCTCGGCCTCCCAAAGTGCTGGGATTACAGGCGTGAGCCACCGCGCCCGGCCGCAGTTCTTTTTTATACAATGCATGATTGTGCTAGATTTTGGAGGGACTATGCTTTTAACCATTGCCTTTATAGAAGATTAATTAGAAAAGTATACACCTACAACAAATTTCTTCATGCAAACTGAAAAAAATGTAAACATATTTTGTTTAAATCACTGGATAGATTCCCTTTATATGATCCAGTTACTATATGAAGATGTCAAACTGTTCTTATGAGCTCTTGGAGAGCAGTTACTATCTTATTCAACCTGGAATTCTCTGTAGTCAACAGAATACCTTTCAATTTACAAATTCTACGCAAGTATGACTTGTGGAAAAGGGAGGCATCAGACTGCACAAGTAACCTGGAATTCTCTGTAGTCAACAGAATACCTTTCAATTTACAAATTCTATGCAAGTATGACTTGTGGAAAAGGGAGGCATCAGACCGCACAAGTCTTGACTTGCTGTTATTACACAAAACCAGTATCTGAGGGAACTTGTGATAACATCCAAGAATGTTACAAAACCAACTACTGATTGATATTGATATATTTAAAGTTCTGATAAGCTTGTTAAAATTCTAATATTTAATATAGATTTAGACTTCTTTTCCTGATATGGAAGACTTACTAATATGGAAGTCTGTCTTGTTGAAATCCTTTTATTGTTAGATTAGAAATTAATCCAAACTACCTTTCCTTCAGGCAAGCCAGGTTTGGTGCAAGTCAGGTTTCTCATTGCCTTAGACTATGATTGGACTCTTAGTACATCCATTAACTCATATACGATGTAAAATCATTAGGTTTATTGCAACAGTGATGAAATCATAATCTAGAAAGATATTGTATGTCCCTGAGTTTCTGGGGTATCAGTCATTGTTCTATGCCAATAATGTGTCAATTAACTGTCATCCTACAAGCCTGGAACTACCATTAATGTTTTCTCCAAATAATTTAATATATTATCTGGCAGTGACATATATATTTCAACGAAAATAGCACAAAAATTGAAATTTTTAAGAGACGAAAACACTAAGTCATGGAGTTTCATGTGCCGGTGATTTCTTCTTCAAACCACGGAGCAGTGTGTCATCTATGTCTTGAGTAACGATTTATTAAATGTCGGCTGTATGCTTTCATTTCCTTGTTTCTTTTTCTAACAAGTCTCCCCTATGCTTTACTAAAATGTTTTTCAATTATGTCTTTCTCATTTAATGTTTTCAATTTTTTTTATATTGACTGATAAAATTGTCTGATTTCAAGTATATATAAATTGTGAAATGAATAATCTAGTTACCATATGCATTACCTCACATAGTTATCATTTTTATGATAAGAATACTTACCTTCACTCTCAGCATTTTTCAAGAATATAATATATTGTTATTAACTATATCACCGTATTGTACAGTAGATCTCTTGAACTTATTTATTCTGTCTAACTGAAATTCTATATACTTTGACCAACATCTCCTCTACTTCCCCAACAACCACTCCAGCCCCTGGTAACCATAATTCTTCTCCTTAATTCTAGATCAGCTTTTTTAGATTCTACATATGAATGAATAAGATCAGGCAGTATTTGTCCTTTGTACCTGGCTTATGTCATTTAACATAATGTCCTCCAGGATCATCAATTTTATTGCATACCACAAAACTGTATTCTTTTTATGGCTGGATAGTATTCCATTATGTATATACACCACATTTTCTTTATTCATTCATCCACTGATGGACATTTAGATTGATTCTACATATTGGCCATTGTAAATAATGATGCTATAAACACAGGAGTGCAGATATCTATTTGAAATACTGATTTCATTTCCTTTGGATGTATACAGGATTACAGGGTCATATGGTAGTTCTATTTTTATTTTGTTGAGAAACTTCCACACCATTTTCCATAATGGCTGTATTAATTTACATTCCTACCAACAGTGTTCAAGTGTTGCCTTTAATTCACATCCTCGCTAAAGTTATTATCATATGACTTTTTCATAATGAACATTCTAACAGGAGTTAGGTAATGCCCCATTGTGGTTTTAGTTTGAATTACCCTAATGATTAGTGATGTTGAACGTTTTTTTCATATATCTTTTGATTATTTGTATGTCTTCTTTGACGAATGTCTATTCAGATCCTTTGCCCATTTTTAAATCAAGTTATTTACTTGCTATTGTGTTGTTTGCATTCCTTATATATTTTGGATATTAACCTCTTAACAGGTCTATCATTTACAAATATTTTCTTCCATTTTGTAGGTGTCTCCTCTCTCTGTTGATTGTTTTGTTGTCTGTGCAGAAGGTTTTTAGTTTGATGTAGTCCTATTTTTTGATTTTTGCTTTTGTAGCCTGTGTTTTTGGAGTCATATCCAAAAAGTCATTGACCTGGTCCATGTCATGGAGTTTTTCTCCTATGTTTTCTTTTAATAGTTGCACCGTTTTAGGTCTTACATTTAAATCTTTAATCCATTTTGAGTTAATTTTGATATATGATCTGAGATAAGAATCTAATTTCATTCTTCTGCATTTGGATATCTAGTTTTCCTGAAATCATTTATTGAAGAGATTGTCTTTTCCCTGTTGCATGTTATTGGCTCCTTTGTCAAAAATTAGTTGGTTATAAATGTGTGGAGTTTTGCCTGGGGTTTCTATTTTGTTCCATTGGCATATGTTCTATTTTTATGCCAATACCATGATGGGTTTTAGTTAATAGAGCTTTGTAGTGTATTTCGAAGTCAGAGAGTGTGATGCCTCTTGCTTTGCTCTCTTTGCTCAAGATGGCCTTTGCTCTTTGGGGTCCTTTGCGGTTTCATACAAATTTTAGGATTTCGTTTTGTATTTCTGTAAAGAGTGTCATTAGTGACTTGACAGAGATTGTGTTGTATCTGTTGATTGTTTTTAGTAGTGTTGATATTTTAACAATGTTAATTCTTTCAACCCATAAACATTCAATGTATTCCCATTTATTTGTGTCTTCCTCAATTTATTTCATCAGTGTTTCATAGTTTTCAGTGTAGATACCTTACACTCCCTGGATTAAATTTAATCCTGAGTATTTAATTCCTTTTGTAGCTATTGTAAATGGGATTGTTTTCTTGATTTTTTAGACTGTTTGCTGTTAGTGTATAAAAAATGATTTTTGTATGTTGATTTCGTATCCTGCAACTTTACTGAGTTTCTTTATTAATTCCAATATATTATATGTGTATAGTTTCTATATATAAGACCATGTCATTTGCAAAGGGAAAATTTGACTCCTTTCTTTCCAATTTGGATCCTTTCATTTCTTTCTTTTGCCTAATTGTTCTGACTAGGACCTCCAGTCCTATATTAAATGGATGTGACAAGAATAAGTATCCTTGTCATGTTCTAGATTTGGAGAAAAACCTTTCAACTTTTCTCCATTAAGTATAATGCTAGCTGTGGTTTTGCCGTATGTGGCCTTCACTGTATTGAGATACATTCATTTTATACCTATTTTTTAATGTATGTTGCATTTTGTCACTTTTTCTGCCTCTATTGAAATGATCATATGGTTCTTGCCTTTAATTCTATTAATGTGATGTACCACAATTACTGATTTATGAATGTCAAACCATCCTTGCATCCCTGGGATGAATCCTAGGAGATCTTGGCAAATGATGTTTTAAAATGTACTATTGAATTTGGTTTGCTAGTACTTTGTTGAGGATTTTTTGCATCTATGTTCATCAGGGATATTTGTCTGTAGTTTTCTTTTTTTGTAGTGTCTTTGTCTGGTTTTGGTATCAGGGTAATTCTGGCCTCATAAAATGAATTTGTAAGTATTCCATCCTCCTCGTTTTTTGGAACAGTTTGAAAATAATTGGTATTAGTTCTTCTTTGCATGTTTGATAGAATTCAGCAATAATGCCACTGGTCCTGGGTTTTTATTTGGTGGGAGGCTCTTCTTTATTGCCGATTCAATCTCCTTACCTGTTTTTGATCTGTTAAGATTTTCTACTTCTTGATAATTGATAATCTTGGAAGGAGGTATGCATCACGGAATTCATTCATTTTTTCTAGGTTATCCAATTTGTTAATGTGTAATTCTTCATAATAACCTTGTATGATCCTTTGTATTCTTGTTTTATTGGTTGTAATGTCTCTTCTTTTTTATTTTGGATTTTATTTGAGTCTTCTTTTTTTTCTTACTCTCTTACAGTTTTGCCTATTCAAAAAAACTCTTTATTTTTTCTAGTCTATATTTAATTTACTTTTGTTCTAGTCTTTGTCGTTTTCTTCCTTCTCCTAACTTTGGACTTAGTTTGTTCTTCTTTTCTAGCTCCTTGAGAGACAATGTTAGGGTATGTATTTGAGATCTTTCTTCTTTTGATGAAGGTTTTATTGCTATAAACTTCTTTCTTAAAACTGTTTTTGCTTTATTCCATAGGTTTTGGTATGTTGTGTTTTCACTTACATTTGTATCAAGACATTTTTAATATCTCTTTTAATTTTTTCATTGACCCATTGGTTGTCCAGGAGCGTGCTGCTTAATTTCCATGTATTTGTGAATTTTCCAAAACTCATTTTGTTACTGATTTCTAGTTTTATGCCATTGTAGTGAGAAAATAAACTTGATACAATTTTAGTATTTTAAAATGTGTTAAGACTTGTTTTCTGGCCTAACACATCATCTATCCTGAATAATATTCTATGTGTAGTTGAGAAGAATGTGTATTTTGCAGTTGTTGATTGGAATGTTATGTATATGTTTGATAGGTCCGTTTGATCTACAGTATAGTAGGTTAAGTCTTAT
The DNA here is from genome assembly GCF_037993035.2 of Macaca fascicularis. Classification (NCBI taxonomy): domain Eukaryota; kingdom Metazoa; phylum Chordata; class Mammalia; order Primates; family Cercopithecidae; genus Macaca; species Macaca fascicularis. The sequence goes on from NC_088382.1 coordinate 88,593,350, forward strand.
TATTCCTAATTAATTTTCTATGTGAATGATCTCTATTGCTGAAAGTGGGATGTCCCTATTATTATTGTATTGCAGTCTATATCTACCTTAAGATCTACTAATACTTGCTTTATATATTTAGGTGCTCTGATATTGTGTGCATATGTATTTACAGTTGTTATATCTTCTTACTGAAAATGCCATTATATAATGCTTTTTTGCCTCTTTTTACTAAAGAGGTCATTTACATAATGACCTCTGTAAAGAAGAGTCATTAATATAATGACCTTCTTTGTCTCTTTTTACAGTATTTTACTTAAGGCTTATTTTATTTGATAGAAGTATAGCTACTCCTGCTCTCTTTTGGCTTCCATTTCCATGGAATATCTTTTTGCATCAGTTTGCTTTTAGGTGAAGTGATCTTCTTGTAGACACAAAATAGTTGAGTCTTTTTTTATGCATTCAGTCACTCCATATCTTTTTATTGGATGATTTAATCAACATAATTATTAATAGGTAAAGATATTGCCATTTTCTAGTTGTTTTGTAGATCTTTTGTTCTTTCTTCCTTTCTTGCTGTCTTCTTTTGTGGCTAAGTGATTTTCTCTAGCAACATGTTTTGACTCCTTGCTTGAGCATGTGTGTATGTGTGTTTGTGTGTGTGTGTGTGTGTGTGTGTCTGTTTCTACTTACAGGTTTTTGCTTTGTGATTGCCATGAGGGTTACAAAAAACTTCTTGTATTTATAACAGGTTATTTTAAACTGATTAAAATAAAAAAAAGAACAAGAAAACCAAAAGACTTCTATGATTTTACTCCATTTCTCCCTCCACATTTTAAATTTTTGTGTTGCAATTTACATCTTTTCGTATTGCACATCCCTTAACAAATTCTTTTAGCTATTATTTTTAATAGTGTTATCTTTTTACCTTCATCCTAAAGATACAAATAATTTCCACACCATTTTTACAATATTAGAGTATTCTCAATTTGTCTACTTTTTCCCGTGAGTTTTATACTTTCAGATGTTTTTGTGTTACATATCAGCATTCTTTTCTTTCAGACTGAAAAACTCTCTTTAGCATTTCTTATAAGACCATTCTGGTCTTATAACACCTTCAGCTTTTGTTCTTCTGGGAAGGTCTTTATAACGCCTGTATTTCTGGACAACTTTGATAGGTGCAGTGTTTTTGGTTGGCTAGCAGGCTTCTTCTTTATTATTATTATTTTTTCCTTTGTATAAATAATCCTACTCTCTACTGGCTTTTGTAAAGTTTTAATTGAGAAGTCTGCTGTTAACTCTATTGAAACTTCCTATATATTATTTGTTTATTTTCTTTTGCTGCTTCCAAAATCCTCTCTTTGTCACTGATTTTTCATAGTTTTGCCATTTATGTTGGGGTAGTCTTATTCACATTGAATCTGATTGGAGACCTTTGATCTTCAGTGTCTAGATATTTACAGCTATGTTCAGGTTTGGAAAATTTCCTGCTACTATTTCTTTAAGTAAGGTTTCTGCTTCTTTAATTTTTCTCTTTTCCTTCTTGAAGTCTAATGCCTTGAACATTTAATGTTCTTTCGAGACTATTCCATAAATGCTGTAAGCTTTATTTATTTATTTGTTTATTTATTCTCTGACGGTATATTTTCAAATAACCTAATTTTGAGTTCAAAGATTCTTTTCTCTACCTGAATAATTCTGCTGTTCATGCTCTCAAGTGCACTTGTTATTTCTTTTATTGTATTTTCAGCTCCAAAATTTCTATTTGGTTTTTTTATTAGTTCAATTTTTCTACCAAGTTTTTCATTTTGGTCACATGGTTTTCCTCATTTCATTGACTTGTGTTTCTGAATTTTCCTAAAGTACTCCAAGCTTCCTTAAAATAGTTATTTTGAATTCTTTGTCAGGTGGTTAATACATGTCCATTTATTTAGCATCTATTACTGGCACCTTATTTTGTCTCTTTAGTGATATATTTCGTTGATTGTTTGTGATCTTTGTGGTTGTGTTTTGAAGTCTGTGTATTTAAAGTAGGTACTCATCTTATTCTTTATAGACTGGTTTTTTTGGTTTGTTTGTTTGTTTTTCTTGCAAAGCCCTGTGATAAGCATAGCACTGATGTATGCCAGAAGTTGGGGAAATTGCGACTAGCTTGCTGTTTCCAGAAGTTTGGAGTCCACTGTGGTGGGTGCAGCACTGGCATGGACTAGAACCCAGGGGCAGATGAGGCCAGTGCAGTGCTGTAGTAGAGCAGAATTCCAATGCAGCTATGGCTGACATGGCACTGCCAGAAAACTGGAACCTGTTATGACAGGCACAATGCTGGAATGAGCTGGAAGCCCAGGGCCATTGAGGCCTGACTGCTACAGAGGGCTGTGTGGAGCCTGGATCTCCTGACATCAGCCCAGTGGTGTGGGACAGACATTAAATATGCCACTTAAGACTGAAGCCTTAGCCTGTGTGGTCCCACTGGTTATGAGGGAAGGCAGGCCTATAAGTTAATTTCAGGGGTACAAGTCTGGAATATGGGACCCTGGGGCTCTCCCAAGTGCTGGATTTGCTGTGGTGGGCCCAGTGTTGGGGTTCAAGGTAGAGTCCTGTGCTCACTTCCCTCTGTTTCCTCCAAGTGTATAGTATCTCCCTACATGCTGTGCTGCCTGGTTTTGGGGGAGCGGTGATGTAAACAATCCAAAACTGTTCTTCTAACCCTCTTCAATGCATCTTTTCTTATTGTTGTGCCACAATCAGGAACTATGATCTCTCACCTTGCTTCCCTGGCTCTTATGAAAGTATGTTCGTATGTGAAGAGTTATTCAAATTGATGTTTCTGCAGAGGGATTATCACTGGAGAGTTCTACTCTGCCATTTTGTTCCCTATCTGGATACATTATGAATAATTATAAAGCCATCCTTTAAATGAAAAATCAGCAGAAGAATGCGATTGTGGAGGCTAAGAAGTTCCACAATAGGCCATCTGTTTGCAAGCTGCAGAACTAGGAAAACCAGTACTACGGCTTAGTCCAAGTCTGAAAGCCTCACAACCAGGGAAACTAATGGTGTATACCTATCAGTACAAGGCCAAAAACTTGAGAACCTTGGGGCCACTGGTCCTGGACTCTCAGTCTCGGAGTCCAAAGTCTGATGAACCTGGAGTTCTCATTTCCAAGGGCAAGAAAATAAGTCTGTCCTAGTTACAGAAGAGAGAAAGAGATAATTTGTCTTCTCTCTATTTTTTGTAACCACATAGTTTTTTGTTTGTTGTTTTTTTTTTCTGATCTTCCTTGGTAATACATTGCTTTAATCAGCATAATGTAAAATTTTATATTTTCTGTTATTTTCATCATTTCAAAATGATATTCTGAATTATTTTCATTCTCTGAGACCTTTAAGTTTTTATCTAAATTAGGAAAAGGAGATCGTTTTGATTCTATCTCTAAACTAATAGAAACTTTGATAACTTTCCTATTCTAAAATACATTTCATGAAATTAGGGCTTTTTTTTTTTTTTTTTTGGCAGAGTTTCACTCTTTTTGGCCAGGCTGGAGTATGGTGGCACGATCTAGGTTCACTGCAGCCTCTCCCTCCTGGGTTCAAGCGATTCTCCTGCCTCAGCCTCCCAAGTAGCTGGGATTATAGGCATCTGCCACCACACTGGGCTTTTTTTTTTTTTTTTTTTTTTTGTATTTTTGGTAGAGATGAGGTTTCACCATGTTGGCCAGGCTGGTCTCAAACTCCTGGCCTCAGGTAATCTGCCTGCCTCGGCCTCCCAAAGAGTTGAGATTACAGGCATGAGCCATTGCACTCGGCCGAAATTAGGGCTATTTACCAAACAAATATATCTGTCTATATTAAGCTATTTGAGTTTTATTTTTAAGCTTTTCAGTACATATAGTCTTCCCTTTATTTGAGTGGTCTTATAACCTACAATGAGATCTAACTGAAAAGCAAAACAAGAGCAAAATATTGTGTGTTCTGGTGTATCGATCATTTAAGAATAAGCCAATGGTTGAGACTAGAGGTTTTTGCAGTCATTCTCCAATAATTACCAGATTTAAATAAGTGATTTAAAAATAAAATCCAAAACCAACCAAACCCCCAAAACATAAAACAATAGAATGGAAGACTTTCAACAGCCACATGGATCAGTATTAAAAGGCAAAAAAAAAAAAAAAAAAAAAAAAAAGAAAAGAAAAGAAAAGAAAAATTCAAGGAAAACCCCAAGGGTTAAATCTAGAAAAGATCAGGAGATACCAAGCAGGGCAATTTCCTGTTTGTTGTTGTTTTAATCTTGACTACAACGACTGTCTTCTTTATGACTTTAAATTTTTTATGAGTCTTTATAGGCCCTTAATACCCTCAATAAATATTTGTTTTCTTGGCCCGAATTTGAATTAATACAACTTCTTCTTTTCTTCATCCTGTAACATCTTTATTGAATATTAAACTGCAAAAGAAAATAATTGAATTCTATCACAAAACTGTTCTTGCAAGTACACTTCTTTGGAAGTTCTCTTTCAGTACTTTCCCACTGTTTTGGTGCAGCTATTTCAATATACTATATCAGAAAATGGAATTAACTGGAATTTTGATTATCATGATAATAAGTAGTGGTTCAAACATTGTGTGTTTCCCAAACATTATTGCCAAGACAATGAGTTTCTTTCTCTGAAAAAGCACCACCACAATTTTTGCATAGCTATTTGTTCTAGCAGTGTGCATCTTTCATTACTAGAAATAAAGACCAGGCTGGGTGCAGTGGCTCATGCCTGTAATCCCAGCACTTTGGGAGGCTGAGATGGGTGGATCACAAGGTTGGGAGTTCGAGACCACCCTGGCCAACATGGTGAAACTCCATCTCTACTAAAAATACAAAACATTAGCCGGTGTGGTGGCACGCACCTGTAATCCCAGCTACTCAGGAGGCTGAGGCAGGAGAATTGCTTGAACCTATGAGGTGGAGGTTGCAATGAGTCGAGATTGTACCACTGCACTCTAGCCTGGGCAACAAAGCAAGACTCCTTCTTGAAAAGAAAGAAAGAAAGAAAGAAAGAAAGAAAGAAAGAAAGAAAGAAAGAAAGAAAGAAAGAAAGAAAGAAAGAAAGAAAGAAAGAAAGAAAGAAAGAGAAAGAAAGAAAAAGAAATAAAGGCCAAATGGCAAAGACACATAATGGTAATCAGTTTTACTCTTTACTGGCCTATAAGATTTCCTGAACAGGTTTTATCTGTTTACTACTGTAAATATACTATATATACTGTCTGAAGAATCAAAGGAAATCTCATAAGGATTGCTCTGTTGTCCTGCACTTCATTGATGAGACTCATTCTTCTTTCTGGAAATAGTAAAGATTAGCTTATAAATGTGCTCAAGTCTCTCCAATCCTAAATAACTTTTCTTTTAATTCAACACACAGTTATCAAGTAATCTTATGTGCCATACAGTGTTCTAGGTACTCAAGATATATCAGTGTCCAATATCAAAAAATAATTTCTTTGAAACTGAGTTCACCTATTAGTGAAACAGCTACACAATATATAGTAAAGAATATCAATTGTATAAAATGCTAGATAGTTATTAAGTTCTATGGGGAAAAAAAGTAGAATCGGGGTAGAGAATTTGCGTGTGAGGTGTGGTGGAAGTGTTATGATTTTAAATAGGCCTTAGTGGGAAAGTAACTTTTGAGTGAAGATGTGAAAAACATGAGTGAGTGAGCCATGTGGATGCAAATAAAAAGTGCCTTCTGGAGAGAGCAAAGGCAGCACTAGAGTCCTAAGGCAAGTGCCTGCCTGGAAACTTCGAGCTGTCCGCTCTCAGTTACTTTCCTTTCTCTTTCTGTTCTTACATACTGGGCTCATTCTGCATAGTTTTACACTTACTGTTTCTGCTCCTATTATTCTCCACTCCACTGCACTTTGACTTCTGTCTGCTGTGTCTGAAATCACCAATGAACTAGTTGGCTAGTTGTTTTTGATGTTACTACTTAGCCATTTAAAAATTATAAAACAGAAACATGCAAAATGTAAATGCTTAATAAATGGAATTAAAATTTTAAAGCAAAACTTCATATAATTTGTGACAATCATGCTGTTAATACCCTACTACATAATTGCTCTCTGCACACATAAATGTTTATGTGCAGTATGGTACCACATAACAGTATTTCGGTGAATGACAAACCACATATATGACAGTCTGTCCCATGAGATTATAACACTGTATTTTTACTGTACCTTTTTTATGTTTAGATACACAAATACTTACCATTGTGTTACAAGTTCTTACAGTATTTAGTACAGTAACATGTTGAACAAGTTTGTAGCCTAGGAGCAATAGGATATGCTTTATATCCTAGGTGTGTAGTAGGTTCTACAGTCTAGGTTTGTGTAAGGACACTCTGTGATTGCACAATTACAAAATTGTCTAATGAAGCATTTCTTAGAACAAATAGCTGTCATTTAGTGATGTATGACTGTATATACGTATTTTCAACCCTAATGAGATAATACTGTATATATTGTTCTGCAACATGGTTTGTTTTCTGTCAATGATCTCCAATTTATATTTCAATAAGTTCTTTATCTAATAGTCAATGGTTAAATTTCCAAAATTGCTCCCAAAATGTTAATTGCATTGGAGATCTGTTTCTGGGCCATTTCTGTGGTTATAGCTAGAAAAGTTATGAGCTTGTATTCATGTTTCCAATTGTATTTTAATAAATAGTTTAGCTTTTTTACTTTATTTAAATAAATAACTTTGCTCTTTTCACTTTCATTGAAAATATTGACTTAATTACTTATTAATAATAGATTCTTAGAAATAAAGTTCTTATGAAATATCAATACTGATATTACACCAAACGATATAACTTATAAGGGAAGTTTAAATTGTCTTCATAGTTATTTCTGTTCTTTGAATGCATCTGATATGGTTTGGCTGTGTCCCCACCAAAATCTTATCTTGAATTTCCATAATCACCACATGTTGTGGGAGGGACCAGGTGGAGATAATTGAATCATGGGGGCAGTTTCCCTCATTCTGTTCTTGTGATAGTGAGTTCTCACAAGATTTGATAGGTTTGGCCGGGCGCGGTGGCTCAAGCCTGTAATCCCAGCACTTTGGGAGGCCGAGACGGGCGGATCACGAGGTCAGGAGATCGAGACCATCCTGGCTAACACGGTGAAACCCCGTCTCTATTAAGAAATACAAAAAACTAGCCGGGCGAGGTGGCGGGCGCCTGTAGTCCCAGCTACTCGGGAGGCTGAGGCCGGAGAATGGCGTAAACCCGGGAGGCGGAGCTTGCAGTGAGCTGAGATCCGGCCACTGCACTCCAGCCTGGGTGACAGAGCGAGACTCCGTCTCAAAAAAAAAAAAAAAAAAAAAAAAAAAAGATTTGATAGGTTTATAAGGGGCTTCCACCTTCGCTGGGCACTGATTCTTCTCCTTCCTGCTGCCATGTGAAGAAGGATTTGTTTGGTTCCCCTTCTGCCATGATTGTAGCTGTCCTGAGGTCACTTCAGCCATGCTGAACTTTGAGTCAATTAAACCTCTTTGCTTTATAAATTACCCTGTCTTGTGTATGTCTTTACTAGCAGTATGAGAATGAAATAATACAATAAATTGGTACTGGCAGAGTGGGGTGCTGCTGTAAAGATACCCACAAATATGGAATTGACTTTTAAACTGGGTAGCAGACAGAGGTTGGAACAGTTTGGAGGGCTCATAAGAAGACAAAGATATGGGAAAGTTTGGAACTTCCTAAAGACTTGTTGAATGACTTTGACAAAATGCTAATAGTGATATCGACAGTGAAGTCCAGGTGAGGTGGTCTCAGATGAAGATGAGGAACTTGTTGGGAAATGAAGCAAAGCTGACTCTTGTTATGCTTTAGCAAAGAGACTGGGGACATTTTGCCCCTGCCCTAGAGATCTGTGGAACTTTGAACTTGAGAGAGACGATTTAGGGTATCTAGCAGAAGAAATTTCTGAGTGGCAAAGCATTCAAGAGGAAGCAGAGCATAAAACTTTGGAAAATTTGCCTGACAAGGCAACAGAAAAGAAAAACCCATTTTCTGGGGAGAAATTCAAAACAGCTGCAGAAATCTGCATAAGTAACAGAAACAATTAGGTCTTTATTCTCTCAAGTGCTTATTGGATATAGTGCAGTTGTTTTGACAATTTTATCCCCACAATGTGGGATCTTTGAAAGCACAGACTTCCCTTTTGTTTGTGGTATCTTTTGAATCTAGCACAGTACCTGTCTTGCCTTAAGTGTTTAAGGTAAGTTTGTTGAATGAATGAGTGGCTACTTCTACTGTTACATGTCAAATTGTTATACTTTCACAGTCTCCAGAGGGCAGATACATATCTTATTTGTGGTTCTATTCTCAATTTAGTAGAGTCTCTGGATATCATGGTTATTCAGTGATGGTATAATCAATATCACATTTAAATGTATTATTTCATTCTGTATCATCGGCTGACAACTGGGATATAGATTAGAGTAACTCACTACTAAGAAATTCTAGATGTAAACTGACTCCCCCTTTTAGACATATTCAATTTAGTCATACTTTAAACAACAAATCCACTATTATGATTCCATCATGCATATCTAATATCAACAGTGGTATCTAGCATATATGGCTATGTTCAAAAGGCAGCTCTAAGTATAAGAAATAGTTCCTATCTTGGGGTATTTAATACTCAGAAATATCATACAATCTAGGTAGGGCAACACTATCAAGGTAAAATAAGACTTTATTTTTAAAAATGGTCTCCAGATGGATTTAATGTTAGCTAAATGTGTGTGTGTGTGTGTGTGTGTGTGTGTGTGTGTGTGTGTCTGTGTGTTTTGTTCCAGAGTGAGAAAAAGATATAATAACATAGGACTGTGAGGAGGAACAAAATTTAGCTAAATATAAACTAGCTTCTTATGTTAAACATTTATTTAAACGTTTTCCTTTAAATTGTATGATTAAATTGAAAAAGATTTTAATTATTAGATCAGCTTTAGATTTTATTTTCTTCCTATTTCTTCTCAAAAACAAACAAACAAATCATTTTAAATTGAGGATACTGGCCCTAGAAAGTATTCCAGAATCACTTGTTTTTATTTGCCATGTTCAGGTTGTGGGAATTATTTGTTATAACAATATTTATGATGACTAATGGTGGTTTCTAGGCAGCATTATAAATAGAATTTTGTGTCTAGGCAGATGGAAGGTTATGTTGCATGAATTGAGTCCAAAAAATATGTTCTATAAATTAGTGAAGGTGTTGGTTTTGAAGTTTATTTATATTTTAGAATTGTGAATTTAAAATATTCTAAATGTAATACAACAATAGTATTGTATTACATTTGCTGGCCTTGACAAATGAGTTTGGAAGTTTTCCCTCCACTTCAATTTTCTGGAATAGTTTGAGAAGAATTGGTATTAGTTCTTTAAATATTTGGTAGAATATTTAAAGGGGACTTCATAACCCCACTTTCAACAATGGATAGATCATCTAGACTGAAAATCAACAAAGAAGCATTGGACTTAAACTGCACTATAGACCAAATGGACCGAGCTGACATTTATAGAACATGTCATCCAACAACTGCAAAATACACAATCTTCTCGGTAGTACATGAAGCATTCTTCACAGCAGATCATATATTAGGCCATAAAATAAATTTTAACAAACTTAAGAAGATAGAGATCCTGTCAAGAATCTTTTCTGACCACAATGGTATAAGATTAGAAATTAATGACAACAGGAAACTCATAAATTTTATAAATACATGGAAATTAAAGAACATGCTTTTGAATAACCACAGAGTAAATGAAGAAATTAAAAGAGATATTTTAAAAATTATTGAGACAAACGACAATGAAAACACAGCAAACCAAAAGCTATGGGATACAGCAAAGCAGTTCTAAGAGGAAATTTTATAGCAATAAATGCCTACAGCAAAAAATAAGAAAGATTCCAAAAACAAACTAACATTACACCTCAAGAAACTAGAAAAAGTAAACCCAAAATTGGTCAAAGGACAGAAATAATAAAGATAAGTGCAATAATAAATGAAGTAGAGACTAAACACGTACAAAAGATCAACAAAACAAAGAGTTGGCTTTCATAACTCAGGGCTAACGATAAGATCAATAAACCCTTAGTTAGAATATTTTTTTTAAAAAAACAGCATACTTAAATAAATAAAATGATAAATGAAAGAAAAAGACATTGCAACTGAAACAACAGAAATACAAAGGATTGTAAGAGACTGTTATGAACAATTATATTCCAACAAATTTAATAACCCAGGAGAAATAGATAAATCCCTGGACACATATAACTTAACAAAGTTAAATTATGAAGTAGAATAGACTTGTAATAAGTAAGAAAATTAGTTCAGTAATTAAAAGTCTCCATCAGAGATAAATCCAGAACCTAATGGTATCACTGCTGAATACTACCAAATATTTAAAGAACTAATACCAATTCTTCTCAAGCTATTCCAGAAAATTGAAGTGGAGGGAAAACTTCCAAACTCATTTGACAAGGCCAGCATTATTCTGATACCAAAACTAAAGACACAACAAGAAATACTGTAGGTCAATATACCTGACAAACGTAGAAGCAAATGTCCTAAACAAAATACTAGCAAACCAAGTTCAACAGTACATTAAAAATGTCATCCACCATAATCAAGTGGAATTCATCCCACAATGCAGGAATGATTGAATGGAAGTAGTCAATATATGTGATACACCACATTAATAGAAAAAAAGGACAAAATCACATGATCATTCTAACAGATACAGAAGAAGTATTCAACAAAATTCAAAACCCCTTCATAAAACTCTCAACGAATTGTGTAGACATAATGATGGCCATATGTGACAGACCCATAGCTAACATTGTACTCAGTGGAGAAAAGGTTAAAGCTTTTCCTCTAAGATCAGGATAAAAACAATAATTTCCACTTTTACTGCTTCTATTCAACATGTACTAGAATTCCCTGTCAGAGCAATTTGGCAAGATAAAGAAATAAAAGTCATCTAAATTGGAAAAGATGAAGTCCAATTGTCTTTGTTTGCATACAACATACCATATATATAGAAAACCCAGATAGATAGATAGATAGATAGATAGATAGATAGATAGATAGATAGATAGAGTCTGTTAAAACTAATACAGAAATTCAGTAAAGTTGCAGGGTAAAAAATCAACATATAAAAATCAGTAGGTTTTTAATACATTAGCACTGAACTATCTGAAAAAGAAATGAAGAAAAATCAACCCCATTTACAATAGCTACAAAAATAAAATAAAATAAAATACCTAAGATTTTTGTTTGTTTGTTTTTTGAGGCAGAGTTTCACTCTGTTGCCCAGGCTGGACTGCAGTGGTATAATTCCAGCTCACTGCAGCCTCAACCTCCCTGGTTCAAATGGTCCTCCTACCTCAGACTCCTGAATACCTGGGACTACAGGCAGCCACCACCATGCCTATTTTTTTAAAGTTATTATTATTATTATTTTAGTAGAAATGAGGTCTCATTATTTTGTTCAAACTGGTCTCAAACTCCTGATCTCAAGCACTCCTCCTGTCTCAACCTCCCAAAGCGCTGAGATTACAGGTGTGAGCCACTGTGCTCAGCCCCCTAGGAATATATTTCACTAAAGAGATGAAAGATTTCTACAATGCAAACTATAAATAATGAAATAAATTGAGGAAGACACACATAAATGGAAAGATATCCTGTGTTTATTGATTAGAAGAGTTAATATTTTTAAAGTGCCCATACTATCCAAAGCCACCCACAGATTCAGTGTAACCCCTATCAAAATGCTGATAACATTTTTCACAGAAGTATGAAAAAAAATCCTAAAATTCATATGAAACCACAAAAGACCTGAAATATCCAAGCAGTCCTGAGCAAAAAGAATGAAGCAAATCACACTATCTGACTTCAAAATATATTACGAAAATATAGTAACCAAAACAGCATACTGAGACACACAAAAAACAGACATATAGACCAATGGAACAGAATAAAGAGCCCAGAAATAAATTCATATACCTACAACAAATTTATTTTCAACAAATTTCCAAGAACATACAATAGGGTAAGGACATCTTCCTCAATAAATAGTGTTGAGGAAATTGGATCTCTCACCATATCTAAAAATCAACTCAAAATGAATTAAAGACTTAAATGTAAGACCAATAACTATGAAACTACTAAAGAAAATATAGGGAAAATGCTTCTCAACAATGCACTGGGCAAATATTTTTTGACTAAGCCCTCAAAAGCACAGGTAACAAAAGCAAAACATAGACAAATGGGATTGTCTTAAACTAAAAATCTGTTGTGCAACAAAGGTAATAGAGTGAAGAGATAACCTATACTTTGGAAGAAAATATTTGCAAACTATACATCTGGTTAATATCCAGAATATATGAAGAACTCAAACAACTCAACAGCAAAACAAAACAAAAACCTGATATAAAAATGGAGGGAAAGACCCTAACAGAAATTTCTCAAAAGAAGAGATAAAGATGGCCAAAAGGTATCTGGAAAATAATCAACATCACTGATCATCAGGAAAATGAAAATCTATAACCACAATGAGATATCACTTCACTCTGATTAGAATGGCTATTATCAAAAAGGTGACAATGAGTGTTGGTAAGGATGTGGAGAAAAGGAAACCCTTTTACAGTTTTGATGGGAGCGTAAATTACTACAGTCATAATGGAAAGCAGTATGGAGTTTCCTTAAAATATTAAACATAGAAAAATTATACAATCCAGCAATCTCACTACAGTCTATATATCCAAAAGAAATGAAATCAGTATGTCAAAGGAATATCTGCACTTCCATGTGCATTGCAACACTATTCACAATAGCCAAGATACAAAATCAAACTATGTGTCCAACAATGGGTAAATAAAAAAGATAATAAAATCTTTACACAAAATGGAATACCATTCAGCCATAAAAAATGAAGTCATGTTATTTGAGACAACATGGATGAGCCTGGATGACATTATAAGTGAAATAAGCCAGACACAGAAAGACAAATACCACATGTTCTTACTCATCTGCAGAATCTTAAAAAGTTGGCCTCGTAAAGGTATTGAATAGAACAGTGATTACTAGAGATTAACAAGGGTACAGGAGAGGGGGCATACAGAGAGTTTGTCCAGTGGGTATAAAGTTAAAATTAGAAAGGAAGAAAAAGTTCTGGGATCAATGGCACAGTAGTGTGAAGGACTACAGTCAACAATATGGTATTATATATCTCAAAATAGCCAGAAGGGAAGATTTTGAATGTCCCTAAAGAATTGATAACTGTTTGAAGTGATGTATATGTTAATCACCTTGACTTGATTATTATGCAATGTATACATGTATCAAAACAACACCTTCTGCTCCATAAACATGTACAATTGTTATATGTTATTGAAAGATAAATATTCTACCAGAATTGGATGAATGATGATTTGATAATTTTCACATTACACATTGATGAATAAATATTTGCATTGATTTGTAATTAATCTGGTCATATTTCCCCACATTGTCCAATATATGTTAAAAATTTTCAAAATATACAATGTCATTCATATTTTATTTCTGTATGCTGATAGTGTAGAAATGACCACAAGAAGAAACCGTGCTCTAAAATGAGCAAATGAACAATATATGTCAGGATAGACACACATTAAACAATAATATAAGTATCTGCATAATATGTATCTCAAATTATCATTATAAGTTATTATGAGTATTTTAACACACTGGAAAATTCACTTGCTAACAGTTTCTTCCATTCACACTGCTTACCTTGTGAATTTATACTTTTGTACTCATGCTACCATCCCTCAAAATGTTTCTTGGAAACCTCTCTTAGAGTAGGTTTTAGAGCCTCCAGCATGTTATTTTTAAAATTCTTGCACATGGATCATGAGTTTGATTTTTGAAAACAGTTGGAAAAAATTCAGAAACAAAACGAAATAATGGAATTCTGAAAAAATTATGAATTAATTTTGGTAGAATTATAAATTCAAGTGCCTGCATGTGCTGGATAGGTAATGTAAAGTGAGTTCAGACAGCCTGCTGGACAGTGTAGTAGCTGGAGAGCTCGGGCTACGTCTAAAGGATGCTGGAATGCAGGATCAGCATAGCCTGGTTTTCCAGTCTTGCAGACTAAGCTGAAAATTTGCATACTCTCTGGACCATCTCAGTGTTTTAAATGTTGCCTCAGTTCTTTCAACACTTGATTTGCAATCTCTGCTTTACAATAGTACATTTTCATAGTGATTATATTCTATGCAGATTTTACTTAAACTTTTCATAAATATAAATGTCTTCACACCATTTTTTTCTCATTAATTTATCAATAGCATATGACAAAGAGTGAGAGGCAGAATGGAAAGATATAACATGGTCTTCCCCCATATAAAATAGCATTTTCCTTCTACTTTACCCTCACATATTTTCGCCATCACATTATCAGCATTTGACAGATTGTGTATTTACTTATTTGTCTTTTTCACTACTACAACCTAAGCTTTATGAAGATTGTTGTTGTTGTTGTTGACTGATTTATCCTTATATATTAGAATATTTATTGGCAAATAATAGACTCTTAATAAATACTCATTGAATGAATGAATGACTATTACACAGATAGGCAACTATATAGAAGAAGTGACCGGGGAATTACGGATATTTAACTTCGACAAGAAAATACACAATCAGGAATACATCCGATTGTATGTTGGAGCTGGCTCATACTGGCCTGCAAGAGGTGACGGTGTGCATCTCTTCTCAGCTCTGCATACAGTGGCGCCCCGTTGGTTGGTTGAAGTAAGGCATGGTGAGATTAACTGCACCTCAGAAATCAGCAAATGATACAAATACTGTCTCATTTACCAGCATACTATTGGATACAAGAGTTATGATATATTGACTTAGTCAAAAGAAGCACTTTCTAACATTTAGAGCTATCTAACAACAGAATGGCCTATCTCACAGTGAGTATTTGGTCCTGCATTAAAGTTTCACTTATTGAAACTATACATCAGCGGTCCCCAATCTTTCTGGCACCAGGGCCTGGTTTCGTGGAAGACGATTTTTCTACAGATAAGGGAAGCTGATGGGTTTGGGATAAAACTGTTCCACCTCAGATCATCAGGCATTAGTTACATTCTCATACGGAACGTGCAACTAGATTCCTCACATGCGCAGTTCACAATAGCGTACTGCTTCTATGAGAATCTAATGCTGATCTGACAGTAGGCGGAGTTCAGGTGGTAGTGCTCTCCTGCCAGCTGCTCGGCTCCTGCTGTGCAGCCTGGTTCCTAAGAGACCAGGGACCCATATCCTTCCGCGGTCTTGGGGTTGGGGACCCTTGGTATACATCATAAACTTATTTGAGCTTGTAGAATCGCTGGGACCGTAAGATATTTTGCTCCTTTGAATATAGTGTCATTTTTCCTATGGCTGCTTTTAAGATTTTTCTAATCCTCATTGGTTTTTCTAATGTTTTAATAAGGTATGTCCAGTTTTGGAATTATGTTTATAATTTTTAATAATATTTTATTCATTTACTTTAGATTCTTGGAGCTTCTTGAATTTGTGGTTTGGTATCTTTTATCAGTTTTAGAAAATCTCGGTTATTATTTCTTTAAATATTTTCTCTGCCACATTCACTTTGTTCTATTTCTGAGATGTTATACTTTCTCATTGTACTCTCAAAGTCCCTTCCCCTTCCTTTATGTTTTCCATCCCTTTTTCTACCTTTTAGTTTCTTCTAATCTTTCTTCTAGTTTATTAATTCTTTCTTCAACTGTGTCTAATCAAATTATAAATCCCATAGAATTTTTTTGCAAAGTTATTACTTTTTTCTGTTATTTATTTTCTATTTGGTTGTTTTCCAAATTTGCTATGTCAACTTTTATAGTTTATAGCACCATACTGAAATATTTATACTTGATATTTTATTTTTTGTGAATAATATAAGCATGTATGTTTTTATAGCCTTATACTTCATTTATAACAAGGCTAGTATATCAAGAGTAGTATATATCAGGCATTTGTGGGTATGTTTCTATTTGCTGTTGTATCAGTTTGGTTTCATTACTGGATTCTTATTTCTTGTATGCCTGTTTAAGTGTGCTGGACATTGTTTTTGAGCATAATATGTAAGAATAATTGGAAATCTATGATGACAAGCATATTCCTTCAAAGAAGACTTTTTTTTTTTTTTAACTTTTTCCAAGTAACTGGAAATAATAGTCTGGGACCATTTTAATCTCAGTTCAAGCTTTAAGATTTTCTGGATTATCCAAATGACAAACAACCAGGCTAAAATTCTATGGAATCATTCATTTATTTTCAGTTACTATTTATGATGGAAGTACAACATTTTTATGTCTCAGTTTAATGAAATAAATGATTAATTAGAGTCTCCATTTTAAGTGGAACCCAGGCTTTGACTCTTGCCTTATAGCCCCATGACATTGCAGAAAGCTTAGCTCAACTTCAGAGCCTTTTCTCTGCAATGTTAGAATTTGCTTATTTTGGGGTTCTTGTCTTCCCACTGGCTCTGTGCTGTTAATTCTCCACCTTCTTGTTAACTCATAGCTGCTTTTAAGATTTTATTTTTATCTCACATAATTTGTTGTTTTCCTCATTTAAAAAGTTTTTCTGAATTCTGAGTTCTCCATCACTCTAAATTGAACAGTGATTAATATTTTGAGAATTTGTATGTCTTAAAATACTCTTATCCTTATTTCACTTTTATACTTAATGAATAGTTTGGTTGGTTATAAACTACTGTGCTAAAATAATTTTTCTTTGATTTTTTGAAGGCATTCTCCATAGTTTTCTAGATTCCAGTATTGGTATTGAGAATTCTAACTCTAGTCTTAGTTCCAATACTTCGGCTTTATTTCTTCTTAGTGTAAGCTATCAGGATTATACCTTTGTCCTTAATATTTTGTAAGCACTCATGATAATGGGCCATTCTATGGATTTCATTTATTGTGCTTTAATCTCTCTAAGTGTGGAGATTTATGTCCTACAATTATGGCAAGCTTTCTTTGTTAAATTTTTACTCTCCATTTTCTTCCTCTCCTCCCCTGAATCCTCCATTAATCAGATAAAGAGGCTTCCTAGGATGATTTTCTAATTTTTTATACTTTCTCTTCTATTACCCACACTTCTCTTTTTGTTTTAATGTGTGAGAGGGTTCCCTGATTTTATTTTCTAATTCTTCTACTGGATTTAAATTTCTGATGTATATTTTAATTTCCAAGAGCTCTTCTTCTCTATTCCTATTTTTGTATATCAATCTGCTTTGTTTTTTGGGTTTTTTTTGTTTGTTTTTGTTTGTTTTTTTTTTTTTTGAAAAAAAAAATTCTGTTGCCCAGGCTGGAATTCAGTGGCACAATCATGGCTCACTACAGCCTTGACCTCCTGGGATCAGTTGATCCTCCCACCTCAGTAACCTGTATAGCTGAGACTACAGGTATGTGCCACCACGCTCCCCAAATTTTTTTTGTACTTTTTTTGTAGAGATAGGGTTTCGCATGTTGGCCAGTTGGCCAGGCTTGTCTCGAACTCCTGTTCTCAAGCCATCTGACCACCTTGGCCTCCAAAAAGCTAGGATTACGGGTATGAGCCACCATGCCCAGCCAATCTGCTTTTGTTTTATGGCTGTGGTATTTTCCTTTGTTGAGAGAGAGAGAGAGAGAGAGAGAGAGAGAGATTTAAATGCCAATTTTGTGTTTGTATTATCTCCTTATATTTGTCTTTTTTTCCTCTTCCTTTACTTTTTCTGTTTCTGTGGTTAAAAGCAGAGAAGATTCTTCCTGTCTCTTAGAAGGGGGTAGTTGGGATAAGCCTAGCTATCAATGGTGGGAGAGAGGAGTCTGAAGGCCTACTCTTCAGCATGCAGACTTTCCTTAACCCCCTTGATTTCTTCTCTCCACAATTGTCCTCTTGCACTCTTCTTGCTATTCCGAAGTTGAGTCTCTCAGGTTCTATTTTCCCCTAAATTTCAGACTCCTGTGAGGCAGTTGGGAAGATGAATGGAAACAGTCATAGCTTATTTTTGTATGGCAGAGTTGTGAGAATGGAATCAAAACTAAGTTGCATCGATACCTGTGTTAAGAATCTCGATTTTTAGCCACAATCCTCACTCCCACCTTCCGTACAACCTGAAAAATGGCTTTTTGCTAAGAGAAACCCATTGTCTTCAATTAGACCACCTCTGAAGGCACTTTATAAAAGTCACTTCTTTTACTAAGTCAGTTACCACTCTCATCTTTCAAAACTTTGTTGACATCCATTCTCCCCGCTTCTGTTCTCATTGCCTCAGTGGAATTTTACAATTTTTATTTCTTTAAATTTGGGGTGGTTTCTAGACATAGCAGAAATAAAGGTATATTTCAATTTTCTATCAAGGGATATAAAGGACCTCTTTAAGGAGAACTACAAACCACTGCTCAAGGAAATAAAAGAGGACACAAATAAATGGAAAAACATTTCATGCTCAGGGATAGGAAGAATCAATATCCTTAAAATGGCCATACTGCCCAAAGTAGTTTATAGATTCAATGCTATCCTGATCAAGCTACCATTGACTTTCATCACAGAATTAGAAAAAAAGCTACTTTAAATTTCATATAGAACCAAAAAAGAGTCCATATAGCCAAGACAATCCTAACCAAAAAGAACAAAGCTGGAGGCATCACACTACCTGACTTCAAACTATACTACAAGGCTATACTAACCAAAACAGCATGGTACCGGTACCAAAACAGAATATATATCAATGGAACAGAACAGAGACCTCAGAAATAACACCACACATTACAACCATCTGATCTTTGACAAACCTGATGATAACAAGCAATGGGGAAAGGATTCCCTATTTAATAAATAATATTGGGAAAACTGGCTAGCCATAAGAAGAAAACCAAAAGTGGATGCCTTCATTATACCTTATACAAAAATTAACTCAAGATGGATTAAAGACTTAAATGTAAGACATAAAACCATAAAATCCCTAGAAGAAAATCTAGGCAATGCCATTTAGGACACAGGCATGGGCAAAGACTCCATGACTAAAACACCAAAAGCAATGGCAACAAAAGCCAAAATTGACAAATGGGACCTAATTAAACAAAAGAGCTTCTGCACAGCAAAAAAATAAAAATAAAAAAAAATCTATCATCAGCGTGAACAGGCAACCTACAGAATGGGGGAAAATTTTTGCAATCTATACATCTGACAAAGGGCTAATATCCAGAATCGACAAGGAACTTAAACAAATTTACAAGAAAAAGCAAACAACCCTATCAAAAAGTGGGTGAAGGGTATGAACAGACACTTCTCAAAAGAAGACATTTATGTGGCCAACAAACATGAAATAAAAGCTCATTATCACTGGTCATTAGAGAAATGAAAATCAAAACCACAAAGAGATACCATATCACACCAGTTAGAATGGCAATCATTAAAAAGTCAGGAAACAACAGATGCTGGAGAGGACATGGAGAAATAGGAACACTTTTACACTGTGGGTGGGAGTGTAAATTAGTTCAACCATTGTGGAAGACAATGTGATAATTCCTCAAGGATCTAGAACCAGAGATATCATTTGACCCAGCAATACCATTACTGGGTATATACCGAAAGCAGTATAAATCATTCTACTTTAAAGATGGATGCACATGTATGTTTATTACAGCACTATTCACAATAGCAATGACTTGGAACCAACCCAAATGCCCATCAATGATAGACTGGATAAAGAAAATGTGGCACATATACACCATTGAATACTATACAGCCATAAAAAATGGATAAGTTCATGTCCTTTGAAAGGACATGGATGAAGCTGGAAACCATCATTCTCAGCAAACTAACACAGGAACAGAAAACCAAACACCGCATGTTCTCACTCATAAGTGGGAGTTGAACAATGAAAACACATGGACACAGAGAGGGAAACATCACACACCAGGGCCTGTGAGGGAGTGGAGGGATAGGGGAGGGATAGTGTTAAGAGAAATATCTAATGTATGTGATGGGTTGATGGGTGCAGCAAACCACCATGGCACCAGAGGTATTGTTATATACCTATGTAACAAACCTGCACGTTCTGCACATGCATCCCAGAACTTAAAGTGTGTACACTTGTGTGTAAATATGTATACACACACATATATATACACACACACATGTGTGTATATATATGTATATATGTATCTATATGTGTGTGTGTATACATATTTGTAAATCCTATTGATCAATAAAGAAAAATTAGATGAAATTGGCTCTTTAAATGTTTTCTCCTAGCTCCTATCCATTGTCATGTTTTCTGTGGCCACATTAAGGCTTGTTCTCAGATCTGTATTTCCAATCTAAATCCCATTTCTATTCTATTATTATTAGTAGTACAAAAAATAGTAATAAAAACAAACATTTAAATACAATCTAATAAATACCAACTATCTTCTAAGAACTTGACATGTGCAAACTCATTTAAGCCTCAACCCTGTGAAATAGTGTATCAGTTATGTATTGCCACAATAATGCTACATAGCAAACTAGCCCAAAACATAAAACTGTAAAGACATAATTACAACAATGAATCTTTGTATTCTTTCTCACAAGCCGCTGTTTCTGCTGATCTTGGCCAAGTTCAGAAGACACTGACTTGGCCCACTCACCTGTGTACAGTCAGCTGCCTTGTTGGATGGGTGCTGGGAGTATAAGATGGCCTCAGTTAGGACTGCTTGGCTGTTCTCTAGATGGTCTCTCATTTTCAAAATGCTAGCCTAGACTTATTTCCATTGCCATAGGAATGTTCTAACAGAGAGAGAGAGAGCGGAAGCAGACAATGCTTCTTAAAGCCTAGGCTTGGACTGCACACTGTTACTTCCCACATATACTATTGGACAGATCAAGTGAAAACACCTAGGTCAAGAGGTAGGGTATAGACTTTGCTTCTAGATGGAAAAAATACACAAAGTGCCAAGTGTATGCATCCAGGAAGGGGTAAAGAACAGGACTAGTTTTGCCACTTATTAGGGTATTATTATTAATCCTTCTTTTAAAAGAAACTAATATATAGTGGGGTTAAGCAACTTGCTCAAGGTCATGGACTAATGAGACGATGGCACTAGTATTTAAATACTGACAGTCAGGGTTCATTCTGCACTGTTAACTTCTACATGGTGCTGTCTCTCAGTTGAAGGAATGATAGAGGGGGAAAGGCAAAAGGCAACAAATGGGCTTTGAAGTAACTCTACAGAGATAATTAAAAGACCACATAAAAGAAGGAAAAAATATCTTACTTCAGGAATTCAACGCTAAGAATCCTACTCCCTTCATGAAATCAGAAAATGTTTGCATGAACCCTGTGGGCCTTTGAAAGAGAGAAGGCATACTGTTGATGGTCACCAGCTTACTTAAGGCTGCAGCTTGCAGGAATCCATCTCATCAGAGTAACTGGAAAGAGGCCACAGTATCCAAAAACAAAAACAACAAAAGTCATGTGCTGGGATAAGTTCTTGATAGTATGAATAGCCAGGAAAAAATAGTTTGAATCTTCTTGTCCCAGCTGCGATATTAACTTTGAATTTTGTCATGTGGTTAATTAAGTTGCTTTATAAGACTAAATTTTTATAAGATGTGTACATAGGAATATGACTTCCCTCTCCTAAGTTACCGTAACAGATATTACCAAATGTGTTGTGAAGTTGACATTCTTAAGTTTTAATTTATAGTTTTATTGCTCCCTGCAATAGCATCTTCTTTCATTTCCTAGTCCCCAGTTTTTCCATTTTGTTTGCAGTAGCCAGATAAATCTATCAAAATGCACATTTGATTACAGCATTCTTCAGTAATCACCATTATCTTCATACTGACAAAGGTCACTCTTTAAGGACCTTTAGTTCCACAACCTATGTCTTACCATTGTTTATCCCCCAGCTAAATACCTTGGAGAATTCCAAGTGTGTCATCCACTGTATTACTCTGTTCTCAAGTTGCTAACAAAGGCATACCCAAGACTGGGGAATTTATAAAGGAAAGAAGTTTAATGGACTCACAGTTCCACATGGCTGGGGAGGCTTCACAATCATGGTGGAAGACAAAGGAAGAGCAAAGGGAGGTCTTACATGGCGGCAGGCAAGAGAGCTTATGCTGGGGGAACTCCCATTTATAAAACCATCAGATCTTGTGAGACGTGTTCAATACCATGAGAATAGTATGAGGGAAACCACCCCTATGATGCCATTATCTCCATTATCTGGCCTTGACACATGGGGATTATTATAATTCTAGGTGAGATTTGGGTGGGGACACAGGGCCAAACAGTATCATCCACCTTCATGTCTCTTTCTCTTTACTCACCTGCTTTCTTGACAAGAAAAATCTTCATCAGCCCTTCCTTCCTTTCCTCCCTCCCTCCTTTCTTTCTTGCTTGCTTGCTTTTCCTTCCTTTTTCTTCTTTATTTTCTTTGCCTATTTGAGAGATTGGCAAGGAGAGTAATGCTGGAATTGGAAACACATGTAACTAATACCAGCCGAAATAATTGTGAGCAGAAGCGATATGCCTTCTGAGCCAAGGCAGAGGAAAGACTATATGTGATTCTCAGACTTCTTCTCATCCTCATTGGCTAAGAAGGGCACAGGTCCCAGATGGAACAGCTATAAGTTAGTGGGGCCTTCCTCCATCTGGATCCCTAAGTAACTTTGTGAAACAGAGCCCCTCTCCAACCTGTGATAAACTTGTACTACAAAGGAGAACTCAATTTTCTTGTGCTAAAATACTGAGATTTGGAAATTAATGTGTGCTGTGTTATAACCTAGCTTGTTAGAAATATATTATTGCAAATTACTTTTAATATTCATTTTTGTCATTATCAGTGAATTTGAAGTTTCAGATAATTATTGAACATTTGTGTGTCATTTATATATTTATTATACTTAGTTCTTTGGTAAAATGCTATTTGTGTCCTTTGCCTATTTTTCTACTAGACTGTTTATGTTGATTTATAAAACATGTTTATATATTAGGCTACAGTAACCCTTTCATGTCATTGGTACTGAAATACCATTTCCAATTTATTAACTGCCTTTTATTATCATTTTATGATATATTTTATGTCTAAAGGTTTAAAAATTATATACTGAGTAATCTATAATTATTTAAAACTTTTGTTCTTATTTTACGAGAAAGGCCTTCTAAAATCTGATAGATTGGTTTTTCTCTGGATTTACTATTTTCTATTTTTAAAAGATGAAATTATATATTCCATTATGATTTATGTTGTTGCATGCTATCTGGTAGGAATATAGCTTTGTAATTAGTACATTCATCTTAAAACTGACTTGACTCTTTCTCCTAAATTAAAAAGACAACTCTGATGATCTGCTTTTGAGTTATTCCTTAAGCTACCTTCTCTTGATGTTAAATATCCATTCAGAGGATTCAGAACACCTTGGCCACTTGGCCTCCCCCTGGAGATCTGTCCACTCCAGAGATGCAGAGCTCACCAAAGGTGTATAGGCGGGAAGCAGGGACCTCTGTGGAAGTCAAAAGGGGAAATGCCTGACTCAGCAATGCAAGCAGGTTGTGAGTAGAACAGGAAACAGTTCTCTTCCTCAGTACCTCTTTAGTTAGCAATTTATTTATTCACTGAGTCATTCAGACTTTCCTGTGGTAGTAAAATAAATTGAAAATTGAGAAGCATTTTGCCAGGCAAATGAGAAACACCCTTGAATTTTTTTTCAGTTGTATAAGTGAAACAATAAGTAATTTACAGTCATTGAGACTTCCACTATGCTTAGAGACAAACACACCATAGGTAGTAAAAACTTACCTCACCATGTTTTTCATTACATTACATGTGTTCTAAAATTTATATTAGGATATAATACTTGGTTCTCTCACTAAGTACATGTAGATGTTCCTCCTTTAACACAAAGGTCTAATGAGAACCACAAGATCTATAAAAGCCTATAAAACTGAGATTCTACAAATTTCATTCAGATATGTGTAATTAGAAGTATGTCTGAGTTATGGTGGTGGAGTTTGGGTTTGTATGTGTACGCTTTCATGAGAAAGGGAGCGAGAGAGAGAGAGAAAAAAAGGAGGTAGAGTGAAAGGAAGAGAGAGATATAAATAGAGATGATAGAGAGAGACTGAGAGACAGAAACAGAGGGGACACAGAGGGGGAATTAGAGAGAGACTGAGAGAAAAAGCTAGAGACAGACAGAGATAGGCAGCAAGAGAAAGAGTCAGACACACACACACACACACACACACACACACACAAAGAAACAGAGAGCGGGGAGAGAGAGAGACGTTGAGAGAGCTAGTGACACACGTATACACACAGGGGACCCAACGAGATGCAGCTTGGTCAGAGGCAGGTTTACTTACCAAGTCAATAGCCTTCTGCTTTAAAAGCAGGTATTCCTCATTGATGAAATGGACCATCCCACCATCTTACCTTAGCCTGACTCACCTTACAAAGAATTTTTCATGGCGCTGGGCTGTGATAGTTCTGGAAAGAAGGAAGATGGATGTTCTTAGTACCACCAATACAGAGAGCTGATAATAGCAACCACATTACCAGTGTTTTTTTGCATTTGTTTTCTACAAACAGGTCCTATGATGCTAGCTCAAAGCTCTAATCTTTATTTTGATTTCCCAGGAAGTTGCAAATGAAACTCTACATGGAATTGGTCTGTTGGTTTAATATTAGAGAGAAGTAAAAATGATGGGCATTAACTCTATCAGTCATTGATTTGTGAATTTCCTTGTGTTTTAACATCTAGAGGAAGGTGACAAAAACACTTACATGAGAAAATGATATTTTGTGCATTAAATACAAGTTTTCCAAATATTGAAAGAGTTATATTTCTAAATTTCTTAATGCACAAACCATTGTTTAAAGGTTTTATTTTTCCAATTTTATCTTTTTGAAGATTATTAATTATCTACTATGTTTCAGGTATAGCCCTAAGCAGTGGGGATAAATCAGTGAACAAATCAGCAAATATTTGTGCCTTTATGGAGCTTCTATTCTGGTATGGGGAGATAGACAATGAAACTTAATAAATGATTAAGCTGCATGGTATTTAAGAAGGTTATAAGTACTATGAAGAAAAATAAAGCAACCTAAGGTGGCTAGGGAATAACCAGAGGGTTAAGGGCTGCAATGAGGATTCTGGAGTTAACTGAAGGTAGAGTCATAAGGATTTGTTAACAGATTGGTCGTAGGATATAAAACAGCAAGTGCAAAGGCTCTGAGATAAAAAACATCCTCATTTATTTCAAGAACACCAGGAAATCCATTGTGATTGAAGAAGAAAGATCAAAGGGAAGAGAATTAGTAGAGGAGATCAGAGGGGTAATGGTGGGGCCGGAAATATAGGACTTTCTAGGCAATTGTAAGAATTTGAGGGGGGAGGTATTTATTGCACTGGTTTAACCAGAAGAATGACACGATATTACACTTTAAACTGATCACTCTGGTTGTGTTGCTGAGAACAGGCTGGAGTGGGTAAATGGTGAAAAGCAGGAAAACCAGTTTGGAAAATGGTGTGCTAATCCAGTTAATAGAAGTTAGTGCTTATTCCAGGGTAGTAATAGTGAGAATATTAGGAAGAGGCCAGATCCTATGATTATTTGAAGGTAGAGTAACCAGAATTTGTTATCAGATTGGATGTAGGGTGTGAAGAACAGAGAGGAGTCAAGGATAAGTCTACGGTTTTATATGTGAGCAGTGGAGTGATGGTAATTTTATTAACAGAGATGAGAAAGGGGAGCAGCATTTGGGAGAGAAGAAAATGTTTGTTTGGATATGTTCATCCAACATGTAGGTGTCATTTTAGGCCTTCAGATATATGGATGTGGCATTCACGGGAGAATTGTGAGCTGCAGATAGAAATTTGAAGATTGTCCATGACTGGGTGATGTTGAAAATTGGGAGTCAGGATAAAATGACCAATGCAGTGAAGGTAGTTAGAGGAGTGGCTAAAGGACCGAGCTGTGGGGCACTTGGGCATTAAAATGTCTAGGAGAAGAGGAAGGGCTTACACAGGAAACTGAATAAGAGTAACCAGTAGGGGAAGAAGAAAATAAGGAGTCTGTCTTGAAAGCCAAGTAATGAACCTTTTAAAATGTTTCTAGGTAGTCAAATAAGGTGAAAACTAAGAATTTGCCAGTGGTTTAGCAATATCTACATCACTGAAGACTTTGATCTAGCCATGGTTCAGTAGAGTGACAAGAGTAGGAGAAAGGGAGGATATGAAGGTACAAGGAACAGATAAATGATTATGTTTCATTTAAAAAATTAGTTTCAGCTGGGCAAGGTGACGCACGCCTGTGATCCTAGAACTTTGGGAGGCCAAGGAGGGTGGATCACCAGAGGTCAGGAGTTTGAGATGCGCTTGGCCAACGTGGTAAAACCCTGTCTCTACTAAAAATACAAAATTAGCCGACCCTGGTGGTGCACACCTGTAATCCCCGCTACTCAGGAGCCTGAGGCAAGATAATCACTTGAACTTGGGAGACAGAGGTTGCAGTTAGCCGAGAAAGTTTCATATGGTAGACGTAACAGTACACTTGTATGCTGATGGAAGTGATAAAATATAGAGGTGGGGAAACTGATGTTGCAAGAGAAAGAAGAGAGATTTGGGGAGCTGGTTCCTTGAATAGGTTAACCATAACCTAAGGCAATATAGTGAATGATTGAGGAGTTTGCCCTTGGGTAAGAATGCAGGCAGTTTATCTATAACAAAGGAAAACAGAGTGAAGGTAGTTATTAGGTGCAAATATAATGATGAGAGCTTGTTAGAGTGTCTTCTGATTGCTTCAGTTTATTTTTATTATTCTTTTTTTTTTTTTTTTTTTGGAGCAAAGTAGAAAGCAGAGCCATTGGGTTAGAGTGACAATAGGAGAGGTGTTGAGCATGAGGAGGGCGAAAGACATTTATGAAAATAGTCATCCAGAGAATGGATTAGATAATCAGCACGTACAAATAATGTAGAGGTGGGGCTGCATGAGGGGTGTCCTTCTGACCATTGTTGCTCAGGGTAGTTCAGTACTTCTAGGCTGGTCAAAAATTAGTAGAGTTCTACTCTTAGTCTCTATCCTCTTCTGCCTCTGCTTCCCAAGAAGTCCAGCCAGAACTTGTGTCTCTTTTTCTACCTAAACTGAGCTGCTTGCACTCCTGTGATTTATATACCATCCTTGTCTCCAGTTGTCCATACTTTGTATCTTACTGTTATTAGTTATTATATTAAGAATTG
Organism: Macaca fascicularis; assembly: GCF_037993035.2. Lineage (NCBI taxonomy): Eukaryota > Metazoa > Chordata > Mammalia > Primates > Cercopithecidae > Macaca > Macaca fascicularis. The sequence goes on from NC_088382.1 coordinate 88,620,666, forward strand.
ATGTTGTCCATGGAGGTTATGATTGGCTAAGCTTGGATATATAACTAGATTTAAAATAAGGAACTGTTGTCTCTGAATCAAGTTTGCGGATTGGAATTATGGAGACTTGATTATAAGTTAATGTAAACATTTTAAAATAAGCAATAGATAGCATCTGGCCATAAAAACCTTTTATTCTGGATATTTAATGAATGGGCAAGAAGGATATATACTTTTGTGAATGTGTAGGAAATGTACCTATTCTGTTCTTATTTGAACAGGAAAGAAAGTGAGGGCTAGAGGAGCCCCTGGAAAGAGGAGCATTTTCCCATTCTTACTTTTATCAACTTAGCAGAAAATAAACGCCTTATGGCTATGGCGGAATAGTCAGTGCCAGATGAGCAAAGCTAAATGCAAGAATCTGCAGTGCCAAGCTCCACGGAATCCCTAAATAGTCACTGACAGATCTTGATTCCAAGTTCAACATATTAGTGTGAGTTAAATGAGTGTTTCATTAATACTCTAAAATCCAAGTCAGATTGAAGAAAGATCATGAATAGCTAAGAATTACTCTTGTAAATATAATGAGGAGTAGAATGGGTAAGAGAAGTCAGGAAAAAATAAAGAAACTATGGACTCAAAGTCAGAAGTCCTGAGTTTTAATCCTGGTTTTGCCATTGCCTAGAAACCTTAAACAAATCCTGTAACCAGTAAAGCCCTGAACTTCTTATTTGAAAATGCAGGCTTGAGTTAGATGTCTTCTAAAGACTCTTTTAGCATAAAAAAGTAATTCTATCAAGTTAATCTTTATTAAATTGTTTGATCTATTAAAATATGATAAAATATCTTGATGTTTATCTTAATGTATCTAGTTTTTTTAATTTTTAAGGAAAATAGGTATTTAGTTTTTGATAATATGTTTTGTTTTTGTTAATAAAATTAACACTTTTTAAAAAAAATATAGAAATCTAAACAATAAGAAAGTGAAGGAAGAAAGCACATCCAGTCCTATCTCTCCCTAGTAACATTTCATGTCTGTAAGGCTACCATATAACAGTTGCTATTGTGAATGAAATATCTTTGTTTTGTTTTAAATAATTGTTTACTTATTATAGAAAAGCTCCATTTAAAAATACTAATTTCTTAACTGATTGTCTTTGCTGAACACACTATCTTAAGTTACTTTTAGTCAATATTCTTGTTTTCTTTATGTAGCAAACTATTTTGTCTACAAATAAAACAACAAATATTGAGTCTTTATTAAAATTTTGTTAAAATTTAACAAAATTTGAGTCCTTTTGATTGTTTATACTTAATATTCTTAGAAAACATTTTTTAGTGATTCCTTTGGCTAGCTTTCCTAGAAGAATATTAATAGTAATGGTGAGAGAGAAAATTTCTGGCTGTTAAGTTTTTTTTTCTTTAAAAAATATGCTAAAGGTCTTTATTAAGAAGTTTAAAAAAAATTGAATAGGCGTTTGATGACTTTTTAGAATATATGGTGACTACAGATTCTTTTCCTCTGTCTATTTATGGGAGAAATTATATTAACAAACCTTCTAGCATTAAACCATTTTTATATTCTGCAATGAACATCAGTTGGTCATTAATAGAATTTCAGTACAGCAATGGATTACAAATATTAACATCTTATTACTAAATTTTGCTGTTAAATTTATGTTGAAATGGGTCTGGGGTTTTATCACTTGTAGGTTGTTTTGGTTGAGTTTTGCTTCAGGGTTACATGGATTTTGTATAAAATTATGTGATGCCTTCCTTCTTCCTCTGAGCTCATAGAAGTAAATTCCTTGAAATCTGAAAGAATTCTTCTATAACACTTTGTTGTTCTATAATAGCTTTGTCGGCTTTATTATTGATTTATTTTGGTTCACTTATATTTTTCTAAGAAAAATGTCTTTCAAACAGATTTTTAAACTTATATGCACAGGGTTGAATACTTTACACAGAGTTAATAGCTTTCCTGAGAACTTGAAAAATGGGGAATTGTATGATAATTGTATGACAGTTTGTATTATTGTATAGCTTTGTAATTGCCTTGACACTACAGTTCCTCCTTAAAATTTTCTCCTTTTTCCTGAAATAAATCTATTTGCAAAGAATATGCTTAATCTCTTTCCCATGCTGCACTTTCTTCTGTGTTTTTAAAACATTTTCTTTGTTTTTTTGCTTGTACTCATCTTTGAACAAAGACTGTACAAGACAACTTTTGTTCCAAAAATAGCATGGATAGATCATTCATGGTTTCTCCTGTTTACCTGGCTGCCATTTTAATTCGTCCTTCAAATTTAAATATAAATTCAGTTACGCTGCACCTGGGCAGGTAGGAAAAGATTTGTGGCCATGAAAAGCTTTATTTCTGCATTTTTCTCTCTATATATTTTCTGGGAAAGAATGCACCAAATTTCAGTTCTAGTGTGTTGTGTGAGTTCTAGTGTGTGTGGGTTGGTGGAGGGAGCTAGGAGGAGAAGAGGGGAGTGGGTTGTGTGTAGCCTGGGTTGAAGGTACTAAGGAGTATGCCTTTGATTTTGGATTATTCAGGTATGTTAACTAGATTAGAAGTCAGGTTGGATAAAAGTCTTGGGTCCTATCGGCTTTCAGTGTGCTGAGGCTACATTTTTTTATCGTGTTTCTTGCATAATAACTTTTACCTCTGTGAAAATTGTTCAACCTTGCTTTAAAAGTCTCTAGATTCTGAGGATCCCTTTCCCATTGCCATGTTGGAGAAAATATGTTACTTTTAAGAAGAGCGGCATCAGCGAAGAAACAAACAATAACAATGTACTGAGGAGTGGTTGTCCATTTTCCTGAGTTTGATTAGCTTGGGACAACAACAGTCTATGGCAGAAACCCATTTCCCCCAAAGCTGCCTGTGCTTCCAGCCTGTTCTGCAATTACTTACTGTTAGTGAGAAGTGTCAGAATTTGCTCTAATTACTTCCCTGAAAACTGCACATTTTCAGGAAGGGAAGTTGCATATCAATCTGGTGTTTTTCTTCATGCTGATTCAAATTTAGTGTATCTAGCAGAGATTCCTGCCAGAAAGTTGTGATACAGAGTAAGTGTCCCTTATCTGAAATGCTTGGAACCTCAGCGTTTCAGAGTTCAGGTTTTCTTTTGGATTTTGAAATATTTGAATATACATAATGAGATATCTTGGGGATGGGACCTGAATCTAAACACAAAATTCATTGATATTTCCATATACACCCCATGACCGTGGACTGAAGGTAATTTTATACATTATTCCTAGTAATTTTGTACATGAAACAAATTTGTGTACATTAAATCAGCAAGCAAAGGTGTCACTATCTCAGCCATTCATATAGACAATCTGTGGTTGTTTGGTGTAACTGTCATGATGTGCTCAGAAAAGATACATTGCAGCAGAAGCAGGCTGGGGGGGTGTCTTTTTTCTCTTGAGGATGCTTGGTAAACTGTATGCTGTGCATCTGTGCTTTGACTGTGACCCATCACATGAGTTCAGGTGTGAAATTTTCCACTCGTGGTGTCATGTCAGTGCTCAAAATTTTCAGATTTTGGAGCATTACGGATTTTGAATTTTTGGATTAGGGATGCTCAACTTGTGTATCATTGGCAGTATTTACTGGTTTTAGAATTGATGAACATGTTCTTTCTCATTTGTATTTACGTTTGGTTATCTCTCAGTTTCTTGGAGGAATCCTTTATAAGAAATTCTCATAAGAAGTAACTTATTTTTTTATTTTATGTAAAAACAAGTGAGTAAAACATCTATAGGACGCTTGATTATTTGAACCCTGAGACAGTTAACATCTCATGTAGCAGTTCTCAAAGTATGTTCTACAGAAGTCAGTTCCAAATCATGTTAACAGCATTTATAGGAGCAAAATTTCCATGGTCAAAAAAATGTTAATAACGGAAGTGAAACAAAATTCAACGTAATTCTTTACTGAAGGACTTTTTTTTCAGATATGGAGCTTGGTTGTTATTTTTTTTTTAAATTTTTTAACCTTTATTTTAGGTTTGGAGTTACATATGAAGATTTGTTACATAGGTAAACAGGTGTCACGGGAGTTTGTTTTACACATTATTTCATCACCCAGCTGTTAATCCAGGACCCAGTAGTCATCTTTTCTGCTCCTCTCCCTCCTCCCACCCTCCACCCTCAAGTAGACCCCAGGTCTGTTGTTTCTTACTGAAGGACTTTTCAACACCATGAGTATGCAAAAGAACATTGTGAACTTATAAGACAGACATACTATGCAGTATTTCCTATAACTTATTTAATTTAGTGCCTTTATTTTTTCTATAAATTATAAGAAAGGAAAAATAAGTTAGTATAACAAACACCAAAAATTACTGGTATAACAGCATCATTTCCTAATTATAGGTGAAGCAGTTAAGAAGAAATAAAAAGTCTTCTAAATGTTAGCCTTGCAAATTTCATTATAAAAGTAATCACTGCCTCCCTTTTCCTGTATCCATGCAGCAAATATTTGGCCCATGCTTAATTCATGATCCCATAAATGTGTGAAAGGAAATTTTAATACGAGGGAAATGGTATGTTCACCTGTTACTTTATAAGGATATTGTGAGAATTGAATGAAGAATGCATGTAAAGTGCTATAAAAATCCCATTGCTTTACAATGAAACCTATAGACCAACAGTTTTAAAACATGCTGTTGTAATATACGGATGTATTGTGAATCATTGTGAGATATGTTGCAAGTTACTAATATTTCTAAGTTTGTGATATTATATGATTTTATAAAATACAAAATGTAACGTGTTCTAGGTTATGCTTATTATGATGTCATTGTCACTGATTTCTGATATAATCTCTCAAGTGGGAGGAAAAGGGAAAAAGTTTTAACTACTCTGTTGGAAATTGACCTGGGAATGGAATGTCTTTGTTGTTGCTGTTTAGCATGTGCTGTGATTTGAACGTGTCCCTCAAAGTTCATTTCTTAGAAACAATCCCAATGCAATGGTGTTGAGAGGTAGGACCTTTAAGATGAAACTAGGCCATGAGGAATCTGCCTTCATGTGTAGTTTAATACCGTTATTTCAGGAGTGTATTCCTGATCATAGGATGTGGTTGGCCTCCTTTCCTCTCTCTCACCTGAGTGCTCTTTTGCTCTCCTGCCATAGGATGATGCAGCAAGAGGGCTCTCACCAGGTGCCAGCCTCTTCATCTTGGACTTCTCAACCTCCAGAACTTTAAGAAAATGTATTTCTGTTTATTAAAAATTTTTCAGTCTCAGATAGTCTGTTATAGAAGCACAGAATGAACTAAGACACCATATGAGCTGTAGCCCATAAAGGTTGTGAATTAAAGCAGCAGAACCCTCCACCTTGAAGCAGCAAACAGTCATAGTTTTGATAAATCAAGAGCAGCCCCCTAATTGCCCAATGTGGTGACTGGTAATATTGCTGAGACATGCCTTTGAGTCACATATGTTGTGAGGCTGCATAGTAGGATGTGTCACTTGGCTCTTGGTGGAGAATATGATTTAGGAGAAAATCTGACCCTTATACCAGTAGTCCCGATGAAGGCACTCATTTGGCTACTATATTTTTCTGTGAATAGAATGTGAAAATTTTTAGAAGACAATTTCTGTTTGCATAAGTTCATGTTAACAGAAACCATTAGGCCACATTTTCCACAGAAGGTTTTTTTGTTTGTTTGTTTTTTGTTTTCAGGGGGCTAAAGAATTTTGTATATGGGAAAATTTATAAGGTAGCTGAAGTGAATGGCCTGTGAGGATGAAATCAGACAATACTGAAAAATAGATGTGAACACACGTATACACACATCTACTGCAGAGATGCCAATCTCAGTTTTTAAAGGCATAAAGGCACACTGACTTTTCTACTTAATTGCATTTTAGCAAACTTTGTGATTAAGGGCAGACTTGTTCCATACTTTGACTAACCTAAGTGCCTCTAGACAGAAAAAGAAGGGCATTGTGCATACATATTAGCAGCCCGTTACATTAAACTGTGACATGGCACAACCCCTTTGTACAGATTTCATTAGGGCATAGTCTCTTGCAGACATCAGAAATACAAAGCCAAGTAGAACTTTGTATGCTAATTCCCCATTGTATGCTAATTCTCCATTGCCCCTTATTTATTTTGATTGGCAGATATTCTCTGATACAGTAAAAATGTCAAAATGATGGCAGAATCTTATTGTTTCACACTTTCTCTTTGGAAAACATGTTGCAACAAAGCACCTTTTACCTACATCTACCAAATGCTACTGCTTTGATAGTCAGTTTGACTGGCTATTTGGGAATGAGCTCTACCAAATGCTACTGCTTTGATAGTCAGTTTGACTGGCTATTTGGGAGTGAGCTCTGCCAATGGCTGCTTCAGGATTTAGCACATTTTGATTGAAAAACAACATTCAGTCATGATATTCAGAATCTCAGGAAGACCCACAGATTCTATTTAACACACAATGTTAAATAGAATTGATAGGACTGTATTCATGGATATGCAAAGCTAATTGCTGTTAATATGTAATGTACATGGGCTTTACAGTTTGTAGAATGTTTTTCTCATACTAACTCTCAATGTTGTTGTGGTAGAAATAATTTGGAGTTACATGGTTGGATGCAGGTATCCCAACTGACTCTTTGGCATTAGGCTGGCTGAGGTCATGTTGGAATCTGGGGATTCTGCCAGAGTCTGATTGAGAACACTGACCTCACTGTCAAAACTGCCCCACTGGAGGGTGTTCAGTTGTGACCGGAGTAACTGGAATACTGAATCCCTCTCATTCCTAACTCTGGAGGTATGCACACCAAGTGATACCATCCTACAAGTGGAGTCACAAAAAGTGAGATTCGCAGCATGGTTGGAAAGGTGGTGCCAGGCTGTCAGTCTTTCCTAGAGAGCTAAACCTTGATAGCAGGACCCTCGTCCTATGGCACCGACGCAAAAAGAAAGGGACTGACCTACATATGGTCTCTGGACTCAGGCACATGACCCAGAGTTCAGAAAAGTCTTCAAACCTTAGCGGGAAATGAAGTGTTAGGCAGACAATGGAGTGGGAGTCAGCATTTCAGGAGAAAATCAGATCCTGTGCTTAGATGATCAATCACCAGGGCTTGGCGATGGCAAAGTACTTCCTGACATCATTCTGTGAGTATTCAGTCCTAGGTAGTAATGGTAGAGGCCTATAGGCAATGACAAGACCTGATCCAGTTAAAAGACAGAGGCTTTTAACTCTGTCTTAAAACAGACAGAGTCTCTTTAGGATTCCCCCAAGAGATTTTAGGGTTAAGAAGTGTATCACTGAAATACTTCATTCTGTTTGCTACTCTGCAGAAGAATAGACAGAAGAATTAGGGAAAACAATAAGTTGTTGATACACATTTGTTGTAATAATGAAAATGTTATTATGTAGTACCTTCATTGTTTTGATGCCCTGTTTGTTTGTCGTTTGTTATACTTTGGAATATATGTTATACTTTGTACTGTTTGTGAGTCCTAGGATGTTTTCTCAATTTCCGTTTTACTTTCTAGAGTTTAATTTTAAATTTTGCACTTTTTAAAATACATGATTTGTTTCTAACGAGTTTTGCCTTATCTGCTTGTTTTGCCAGGTTGTTTCCAACCGTATTATCTACTATTGTGGCAATAAACACGAGTCAAGAGTTGAATAAAAAGAATTCTTTTTATCATCATCATCACCATCATCCTCAATCACTGTCATCACCATACCACAAGGTATCATATCTTAAAAATAAGAAGACTTTCATATTCTACAGGAAGTAATTTCAATGTAGATCGTAGCTTTTTATTTTATTTAAACGTTTTTAGCATTACTAATATGAAAATTATATTTTATTCAACCACCAGAGGGAGCTCCCAAATATATGGATTCTAAAAGGGAAGGAGTAAAGTAATTAAGTAGGCAGCTTTGTATGTTTTATGGTTGAAAATCAAAGATTTAGTCAGCTGTGTGTCATGGTTTTGTGGGATCACATGTTGGGTCTTCGTATATCAAATGCTTAAAATTTTATCCTACTATAGACGCCACATCATTTTAATTAATAGCTATGAAATAATAATCTTGTTTTTATGTTTTTTTAAAGTTTGAGTAATTGTGTTATTTTAACTTTATGTTTTAATTTTGGACAATATTGATTGACAACATGCTTTGCAAATATAATTATACTTCACGACCTCCTCTCTTAGGCCCCAATTTTTCTTAAGTTGTGTTTTTATATTGTCCAATTTATAAAACTTATATTCTTCTTTGTAACCACAAATTCAATACTGACACATCTCCTTTTCATGTTTGTTTTGATGTATTGCTTGACTTGCTAAATTTTATTGTCAAATAGTTTATTGAGAAGGGTCTTTGGGTTCTAGAATCCTTGATATCTTTCATGTTTGAGAATGACTGCTTGTTGCTTTACACATGTATGACATATAGAGTGGGTATAATATTGTGAGGTCATATTTTCTTTCTCTCATCTATGATTTAATACTCCCCCTAGGAAAATCAAGTCTTCCAATTTTTTTTTTCACTAATATTATGTGCGTGTGGAAGGGGAAGGAAGGAAATTATCCAACTGTTTCCTGCAGGCAGAGCAAGTCCCTACAGAGCAGGCTGCCCTCAGTGATGATGAGTTTTGTATCTCCCAGAACATCCCACCTCTTAAATGTCTAGCATCTTGTAAGTATCCTTCCCATTCATGTTTCTTCATAGCTTACTGAGTTCTGTCTCTCCTCTTTTAAATGGCTTTGTTGAGATATAATTGATAAATAAAAAACTGCACGTTTGATGTGTGCAGTTTGATGTATTTGGACGTATGTATACATTGGCAATACTATCACCACAATCAAGATAATAAATATATCCATTATCTCCAAAAGTTTCCGTGTGTCCCCTCAACCACTTCCTTTTTTGTGTGGTAAAAGCACTTAGCAGAATGATCTGGGGAGGAGCAGTCCCTGGGATCACTGTGTTTATCTGTTGTCTCTGTACCCCACTTTAAAGCATCTGAAAGTTTTCTCACACAGTAATGTAATCAACCCCATTTTGTGGCTATGGAAATTGTCAGGCACAAAGGTTAAGCAAATTACCCAAGGCCATGGAGCAGATGAGTGAGAGACCTGGGAGTGGATCCAGGACTCATAACTGCTCAGTTGATATATTGCTTTCCATTGCTTGACAAGGCTGCAAGCTGTCCTGCTTCTTCCCAACACACTTGACTAAAGTCAGGTATTTAAATTTCCATTTCTAAGCTGAAGTCAGCAGTATTTCCATAACTAGGATGTTGTCACAACAGAAAAAATGAATTATAAGCAATGAATAGAGGTGAAATATATTCATTCAGAGTCAGTGTTAACACATTCCATCTTTCTTCACTTCCTTTAACCTCTTATTTTCTCCAGGCTGCTTACAAACGTATTCAATGTGTTAACAAAAAAACGTAGTAAACACATTGCCAGAATATCAGCATCGGGAACAAAGAAAAATACTTTCTATTTGGTGTTAGCATAACTGTGCATTTTAACTAGATGTATATCTCTCTGTGGATAATTAACATGCTATTTGTAAATAAAGTAAAATATTAAATATATGAAGTCACCATTCTGACTTATGTTTTTCTACAGAGCACAACCACTCTCTAACAAATATGTATCTGGCAGATTGATAAATTATGGTCTCTGCCAGGTCAAATGAGCTCACTTCCCTTCAAACCTTAAAAGCCTAAGCAATAATGTGGTCTCCCAGACACAAAGAGGAAACAGCAAGCCGCTCTACTCCATCGTGATTGTTTCCTGGGCAAGTGTGTTTCCCAGCTGCAATCACAGATGCCCCAAAACGATGCCAGTGTCAGCCCCTGCCATGCTGTAGCTCCCTTCAGGGAGCATCTCAACTGCTGTTTTCCCCTCCCCTAGTCCTGCACTGAACCTGCCACACCTTCTAAGAAAACCAGAGGGTTGGCTCAGTGCTGAACTGCAGGGGCTCTCACACACACTGTAACCTGCAGGAACATAGGCATTTGACTGCTGCCTCCTCAGCTTACCACAGGGGGCAGACACTGACTGAAAAGAGGTCCAAGAAATAAATTCCTAAGGAAAAGCAGGGAGATACAAAAATGCAAAATATAAATGAATCAAATAAAATTTAAAACATGTATTCTGGTGCCGCCTTTAATACTGCATATCATGAGATGGGGTTTATTTCACTTATTTACAAATAAACAACTCTTCATTATTGCTGAAGATGTATGAATATAAGATTTAAAGCTAGGGTGATTTAAAATTTTTCTGCAGAAAACAACTTATGGTTAGTGTTCTCTTTTTTACATTTTGTATTTCAAATTCAATAATTCTATGAATATGTTCCATTCAAATGTCCCAGCTTTGTTATGATCCCCGAAATGAATAATGCATGTCTTAGAAAGTATCTTTTCCAAAGGAAAAAGCACTATGAACATTCATTTTAACTTCCTTTATCAGTCAATGATTTTTATCCTTCACTATACATTTTAAAAGACCTGACAAACGTTCATAAAACATTGTTATTCTTTATCAGTAGAGCTACAGGCAAAATTCAAAATTCTCAAATCTGTGGGAAAGATTATGAAGAAATATTATGACCGGTTATCAATCTGCACAGACTTGCCTATGTTATCCTAACATTGTTTTTAGCATGGTGAAGACAAGGATAAACCATGAAGCCTACCTGCTGGGATCTGAAATTCTGCTTCACCACTTCCTGTCTTAAGCATGTTACTCAATTTTTCTGTACCTCAGTTTTCTCTTGTCTAAAATGGAGATAATAATACTACTTCTGTTGTCATGAAGACCAAATGAGTTACTATTTATAAATTATGCCCACTAATTAAAAACTAGAACAGTGCCTGAAGGTTTTATTTTAAATAAAATAAAACATATATATTTTTTACAGCATTACTATGCTCCAGGTCAATATTTCCATATTAGTGATCGGGTCTCTTTTCCTTACCTATCCAGAATGCTTGTGTTAGAGTTCCATTTGACAGTGAAAGGCATTAGGAAGCTATCTGGGTTGATTTTCTCATCTAGAAAATGGTGATGATGATCTTGTCTTGGAGGTCTAATGTGAAATGGAGTGAGATTGCATAAATGAAGTCCTTAACAAAGGATCTTACTGGTACAAGGCACTCAATGAATGCTCACTGATAAATAGAAGTAACTATATGCAAAGTCATCATATAAGCTCAAGATTCAAGAAGATAAAATGACTAACATGGAAACAAAACAATTGTTTATTGAAAGGGTCAGATTGTTTTATCCTTTTATTATCAGATTCAAATATTTTCAATTCATACTTTCTAAAGGGACTATTCAGAGAATTTCTGAAAAATTTCATCCCTCCAGGGTTTTATAGACATTTCTTGACTTAAATACAATAAAAATAACAATAAATTTCTACTTACTGGGAAAGTCTTGTTGAAATATTGTTAAGGTTTACTTAGAGGTAAACAAAAGAGATTGAGCTACTTTTTTGTTTCTTGCTTATTTGTGTTACTCAGTGGTGAAGAATAGCACTTATCGTTTCCTTTGTGAGAATGATTAAGGAAAATGAAAAACATTTGTCTAAGCACAAGTCAATTGCTAAAAGCAGGTAAAAGCATTTGGTGTGGAGTAGGCACCATCTCAATTTTAGTAAACTGGATTTTAGTATCAGATAACTGGATTTTAGTATCAGATGACTGGAAATGAGCCTGAAAAACCTCCCCTCATACATTCAGTTAATGCCTTTGCAAATACTTATTGCTGCTGCATAAAATTTTAGATACCCATAGGCAAATCCAGATAATTGAAAATTGCCTTAGTTCTGGTAAAAAAAAAAAAAAAAAAAAAAAAAAAAGTGTGATATTAGAACTGAGGGCTTGGTGGATGGCGGAACAGGTTGGACTTAATAATGTAAGTTCTTAGGAACATATTAAGTCCACTGAGTTATGACAAAGTGTCTGGGAAATCCCCTGCAGTGGGCACTGGGTGGGAAATCCCCTGCAGTGGGCACTTGGTAGGAAATGAGCAGGCTCTGATGAAAGCTATAGCCAATGAGCAAGAAGTGCATGGAGAACGAGAAGCTGAGAAATACCGGCCAGGAAGGGCTAATCTCAGGGCAGTCCCTCTAGCAGCAGATAGAAACCATACTATCACAGAATTTTGAGTTTATGGAAAGTACCCTAACACCCAGGAAGACTGTAAGGACAAGACAGAACAAAGACCTGCTAGGAAAGATATAGCCTTACTAGAGCATGATTCAGTTACTAAAATTGAGTTACAAGACAATAGTGTAAAATTGAAGGTTAAGACATAACACAAGAACAGGATTTAAAATGTATCTGCTTAAGGAAAAGATAGGTTTTAAAATCTAGGTTAAAGCCGGACCCGCAGGTGATAGCCTTACTGTGCAGCATAATTAACACTACCGTCACCAATATCTTATCACAAATAAATGTGTGAGTTTCATAGAATGGCTTCCTTTAATGTCCTTCAGAAAGGCAGATGGCATAGAAAACCAAAGTGTAGTTCAGCAAAAGTCAAAACAGACCCATTCGGAAGGTATTCCATGGATCTGTGTGATCTGCTTTTATGCTAAGGAGTTTTTGCTTTGTGCTACTAGTGCAAGACTAGAGCCTGGGCTATGCATCTCCTTTTATGAAGAGCAAAAGTTGGATTCATAAGTATACATGAATATGGAAGACTGGGGATGGGGAATAAAATAGTTTTCATTACCTAAACTAGGAAGTGAAAGATGGAGGCAAAGTAGACTTGTAGTTTTCAGGCGGCAGACAACTTGGATTGCTTTTCTCTTTGTTGAACGTATTATTCTGGGTGTCACCAGTAGAATTAGAGGGCTGATGAAATTCCTTCTAGCATAGACAGTTTTCAAATTAAGCACAGAGTTAAGAGCATAAAGGATGACATAGGTGGGCCCGCCCCAGTGGCACCACGCCTTCTCTCTGGTGTGGGCAGCTATGCGTATAGTAAAAGCCTCATCCTGTGAAGGCTTGTTTGTTTTGCAAGAGAAGACAACAGAAGAAATGGAAGAGAGGCAAAGGCTGGTATGCAGGGTTCTGATACCTTCACTGTTTCCCTCAAGACAATTGGATCTCTGATCTGATAGTTTTAAAATCACATTAAAATACAAAATTATTTAAACGCTGACATCAGAATTGTCCTTTCATTACTAAATGTACCACGGAAAAAAATAGAATAGTGTTTTTCGAGAGAAAATGTTACCACTGAAAAACCCTATACCCAGCCAAATTATTGGTCTTGTGCTTTGGCAACAGAAAGTTCTTTTATCACATGACGATTCTCAGAAAATACACTGTCCACATTCACTTTTGAAAAAAATATTTCACCAAACACGAGATTAAAATAGGTATCACAAAAATGAGGAAGCTATAGTATACAGCTGGTAAGCATTGAAGCTATTTGAACATTGTTGTATTTAATCAACAGCTATAAAAATTCATGTAAATATAAAAACAAGTATAAACAAAAAGATACATTGTATACATTAATATTGAATTGAACCTAATAATCCAGAATATTGTTTATTAAAACTAACAAGTGGGTTTGGGTTGGTGGCTTGGGTAGAGGAAGTAAAGCATGCTTCATTTCTCATCTATCACAGGAGGAAGTCAATAGATAACACTTCTGTACTGATGTAGAAATTTTTAAATGTATACATTACAGTATACTTTTTAAATATTAAATTTTTAAGTAATCAGTAGAAACATAAAACACGATAGCTTCTAAACTGCTATAGAAATTAAGCAAACAAAATATCCATATAGGGAAAAACCAGTCAAAGGAAACAGAGAGAAACCACAAAATAAACCGTGTATGAAATACAGTGATATTCATGTGATTAAATATTTCAGATACAACCATAAATTTAAAGATTAAACTCACTATTAAATTACAAAAGTTAAAATGTGGCAACTCCAATGTATCTAAATATGCATTATATACAAGAGTTACCCCAAAACAAAAATAACCAAAAAGTAAACAATAAAAGGATGGACAAAGGTATATTCAGCAAACAAGAACTAAATAAAGGAGTGAGACTATTAATATTCATTAAACATAATTCCAAAACAAAACCAGAAAAGGGAAGAAAGATAAAAGTTACTATCCACACTGAAGGTATAATAGAATCAAACTCCAAGGAGCAAATAACATGGTTTTGACATATACAGAACAGAAACTGCTAGAGAAGAAGGAAAAAAAGTAAAACAATGCAATCATTTCAGGACATGTTATCACCACTTTGAATTTTTGACAGGTGATTAGACATAAAATAAGTAAGCATACATAATATAATAGATTTAATTATTAGAATGACAATTGACATTTCTTTCTTTAAAAAGGTTTCATCCTTTTCATTTTTCTTAAAATGTTTATCAAATTGATGATACAGTAGTAAGGAAACGGAAAAAGTTCCCTTGTGCCCTTCTCAGGGTGTGCGACAGGGGAACTGGCTCACTTCCTCAGTGCCCCACTGCTCAAACCTCTAGGGGAGTGTACAGACGGGCAGGCTGTGGGGCTCCGACCTCATGGCAGTGTGCAAGGGTGAATGTTTATAGCTCCTCAAGCCCCATTGGGCGTGTGTTACAGGGTGCTCTTTTAGTTTTGCTGTCTATAGGCTTGTGTTAACCAGCTCAATTACACCCTTTACCTCGTCGCAAGGACAGAGGGCTTTCTATATGCTGGGTTCTTGCTTTGGTGTACTAGAAGAATCGGATCATACCTGGGCTAGGAGAATTAAGTGTAAGGTTTTAGTGAGCGGAAGTAGCTCTCAGCAGATGGGGGAGCCATTGGGAGATGATTTTCCCCTGGAGGCCTCTCTGAGGGCTGGACTCTCCTTTGACTACACCAGCCAAACTCCGCATAGTTCCCCCTGTTGATGGCCTGCTTGCCTTCCAGTGTCTGTAGTGTGCTCTTCTGCTGGTGTGCGCCCCTCCAACGTCCAGCCGCCTGTGTCTTCTTCTGCCTATGGATCTGCCCCACGACGTCCAGCTGCTTGTGTGTCTGCCCACTGGGATCTCGGGTTATATTTATAGGCCCAGGATGGGGTGTGGCGGGCCAGGCTGGTCTTGGAAAATTCAGCGTCGGGTTTGAAGGCAGGAGTGCCTGTCCTCACCTAGGTCCTAGCTGCCGACCACGCTCTCCTCTAGCCAGCACTTCCCTTCTCCCCTTCTGTATCATTTAAACGCACCACCCTCTTCCCTTCCCAGCACTCCTGTATCAGTAGGCCACACAAGAAATCCCAATAAATTCCCCAATTTGGGAAATGTGCAGGTCATAGTTTAGAATAACGCTTGAATAAAACTCAAAATCAAACAATAATACTCACAACTTCTTAGAAATTAAAAGTTATCCTCTAAGGAACTCTTGAATCAAAGATGAACTTAAAATTAAAATTGCAGGGTTGCTTTTTCTGGCGATAATGCAGAATACACGTCTGGAAAAGCCTCACTACAATGCACATTTCTATGTGGATAAAGTAAAACCATTATTTTTTCAGTGTGTTCACTATAATGTAAGGGGATCTTTGTGAGTTAAAAAAAAAAAACACAAAAAACATAACAAAACAAAAAAACAGAGTTAGCAAACTGATTGGGAAATAGAACTGAAATCTATAACTACCCAGCAGAATAGTTTCAGAAACACAGGAAGCTTTCCCAGGGGAACAGGCCTTGGACCTAGGCAAAAAGAGAGGTTGAAAATGAAGCTGTTGAAGAAAGTTGAAAATTAAAAGGGCTAAAATATTAATAAAAGAGTAGATGGAAAAAAGCCAAGCAAAACAAACAAAAACAACAAAAGAAAAACCTTTTAGGAAGAAAGGTAGAATACAAAAATACTTATTTGTTTTGATTACTACTTTCAGTGGGCGAACAATAAAAAGATTCTGGGAGTGTGTAACCACATTGGTTTGGTGTTCCAATTTGAACTATTTCTGTGGATTAGGGAAACGCAAGTTGAGAAATGAACTTAAGTTCTTCCAAAAGCAAATAGAATTATAGCATGCATAGCAAAAGAAAAACAGAAAGAAAGAACAAAATAAACATCATGAAATAAGATGCTGAATTACATTAGAAGGAAAATGTAAATCTTCTGAAAAGAGTTGTAGCCTTTTCTAGGCCTGGTGGAAATTCCACAGAAAAGTTATACTGGATATAAATTCACAATCAAAATTAAAACACATACACAAAATTAGCCCACTGAATGAGAACAACTGCAATGGAAAATATGAAAAATAAGAATATGCAATAAAAACATTTTATAAAGAAACCAAAAACAACTTGTAATGAAAAATATAATTGAACATTTATCTAATAGGACATTTAGAAAAAAAAAATTGAGACAAGGGGAGAGAGGATCTTTTTAAATAGATAAAGCCTGAGATTTTTCCTAATCAATCAAAGGCATTAATCTTTGTATTAAAGAAGCATAAATGACTCTTTTTTAACTTTTAAGTTCAGAGGTACAAGTACAGATTTGTTACGTAGTTAAACTTGTGTTATGGGAGTTTGTTGTACGGATTATTTCATGACCCAGAAATTTAGCCTCATACCCATTAGTTACTTTACCTGATCCTCTCCCTTCTCCTACCCTCATCTCTTTGAAAAGCCTCAGTGTGTGTTGCTGTCTGCTATGTGTACATGTGTTCTCATCATTTAGTTCCCACTTATAAGTGAGAACATGCAGTATTTGATTTTCTGTTCCTGTGTTAATTTGCTAAGGATAATGGCCCCTAGTTCCATCCATAGACGAAACCTAAATAAGTCTTAAACAGATATAACAAAGATGAAATCTATACAGAAATTCATCATTGTTTTCTAACAGATCACCAAAAGTAGAGAGATGTCTAAAAAGCCACAGAAAAAATGAGCCTACACATGTATAAAATTGACAGCAAATTTCTTAACAATAGAAGCCAGAAGACAATAGAGGAATCTTTCTAAGTGTTGAGAGAAAATAATCTGGCACTTTTATCCCCTATTTTTTCAAGAATGATGGTGAAAAACATTAGAGCAAATAAAGACTCAATTTATCTCTAATAGACACTCACTAAAATACCTTGAAAAGGATGTACTTCAAAAAGAAAGAATATTATCCTAGGAAGACTATGAGATGCAATATCAAATGGAGAAAAAAGAACCTCACATGCTAAAGAATATAAAATATAACAAGTATAAATAAACGTATAGGACATATATTGAACATATAAAACAATAATGTCTAATTTTGTGTTAAATAAGTCAGATATAAAATGCTGCACAACAGTATCATGAAAGATGAGTTGGAGGTGATCGGAGTTAAAGTGTTGTAAGGTCTCTTTTGTTGTTCGAAAGAGTAGAAAAAGAAAATACTAATTTCATTTTCATATTAAAATTTTCGAGGAAAACCATTAGAAAAATAGAAATAGGGTGCATAAATTATGAAAGAAGAGAGAAAAGAAGAGAAATTAACCGTAGACAAATGTATATGGAAATAAAATATGCTATAAAAGCAGGACAAACAGCAAACACAAAATAAAACGGTAGAAAGATTCCAAATATATCAATAATCACAATAAATATAAATGGATGATTCTCACCACTGAAAAAAGATTTACAGATTATGCTAAAAATTATCAGCTATATGCAAGTTAAACCCAATAACTTAAGGTTCCAAAAAAGATGATAAAAGGTAAAAGTACCCAGAAGAGATTAACCAAAAGAACTTAATATTGACATATTAATATCAACAAATTACATTTAAGCCAAAAAGTAGAAATAAAGAGAACTACCACTTAAATATTAAATGCTGAGTAAATCATGTTACCATGTATTTTGGCCAGTTCCCTGTGTACAACTGGCAGTTAACGTGCCTTGCTTATTTTCTCTTGTTGTTTGTCCTTCTTTTATAAATTGTTGAAATTCATTTTTCTAATCTAGACATTAACCATTTATAGTTAAATGCATTGCAAATGTTTTCTCTTAGTATGTGTTTGTCTTTTCAAACATTTGTATTGTGTTTGGGATTGGTTCAGTTTTCTTTTCAACTAAGCTTGAATGAGGTGCTCAGATCCTTACTGAAAGGAAATGGTATCCAAATAAGTCATGATATGCAGGACATATTATTGTCAAACTTTTCATATTCAGTTGATGGTGGTGAAGTGCTCAGTGAAGCAAGTGTGTGGCGCACTTGAAGCCTGCTGTGTTTAACTCTTGTGACTGCAATAATTACTAAAAATATTGTGGCATGAGATGGTTGCTCCTCAGTGCAAGGAAGCACTTTTAGAAATAAAATATCTCACATCCTTAAACTTTCAGGTGATGGGACTCTCAGACAGGTCCCATTAGTAGAAACAGATAATTCCTATGGAAAATCTAAATTTATCTCTTGTTTCTTTACGTGCTATGATAATATCTCTGAAAAAAAAAAAAAGAAACTAAAA
The DNA here is from genome assembly GCF_037993035.2 of Macaca fascicularis. Taxonomy (NCBI): domain Eukaryota; kingdom Metazoa; phylum Chordata; class Mammalia; order Primates; family Cercopithecidae; genus Macaca; species Macaca fascicularis. Next base: position 88,639,132 of record NC_088382.1, read on the forward strand.
TTAATCATATGGATTGCCGAGGGTGAGTTTGCACCTTCATTAAAGTGACTCGTGAAGTTAGGGCATTGATTGAGAAGGAGTAGGACCCTGAGACTTGGAATAGAGATATTTGGGAAGACTTGGATGATATTAAGCATTGAATTGGATCATTCTGAATTTTCTTTGCTAGTGGAAGCAGCCCTTTTTCCTGTGTTTAGCATCTTATGATTAGTGTCAATTTTCAGCATGCCCCAGGAGGTTATGTACAAAGTGACTTGGAAGGAAGTAAATTGTACTCCAAAATGAATTGCAAAATGTATACAAATGGGTAAGGCCAAATATATTGACACAGGTACATCTAACAGAGTCTGAATTTCATGCACTAGTTTGTCAGTTGAAAGAGGCTCTAACATTTTACCTGAGTGTGATGTTGAGACACAAGAACTTCCTTCATGTAATATAGAGGAATTAATCCAAAGGTTTAGAAAAATAGGCAAACTGAAATGGCTTTATCACATGCAACTAGTTCTTCCCACAGTTTGTTTTTTCCTGAAGGGGCCCAAAGGGCGCCCCCTTCATTAAGTTATTGAGAAACTTCATTAGTTAGGGGAATGTCCATCTTCTTGAAATATGGGGATGCCCTCTATAGGTCAGGTATAATGTTGGGAGATGCCATCATTCAGTTGAGCTTTCCATAAAGATAATGCAACATTTAACCGCCAGAGGCTAGGTGGGCACATTAAGTATAATGTGCTCTGGGGTTGAAGTTTTTATCCACAGAGATCTCTATCAGGTCAATCACATGTGCCTAAAATAAAGTAAATGTTCAACCCAGTAAAACATTATTTGATATACATAATAAGAAAACTTTCAGGATAAAGGTCAAATCCATGATTTGAGTCACTGCAATGAAGAACCACATCCTTTCCCCTAATTCTAGACTTAAGTCAGTTTACAGAACTCAAGCCTCTTGACTGAAGGAGAGTTTTGCTCTACTGCCATAGGAATCTGCCATTTCTCTTCCTCTGACCTTGTCAAAAGTGACATGAGGACAATTATTAGGGTGATTTTGCATTGGAGAAGATGGCATAGCCACACTTTTGGGGACTGACATAAGTTTTGGGGTACTCACAATACCAATGTGCAGTTATAATAGATAAGAAATGAAGGTGTGTACCAAGTATGAATCACCCAGTGTCCAGTAAGTCCATGGACCCACTCTGCGTTGGTCTCTATACCCTAAATGTATAATTAAAATGGACCTACTTGGCACTGACATTGGCAGTATCCTCAGACTGGCTCTCTAAGCCAGGGAGTGAGGGTTATTAGTACAGAAAGGATAAATGAAAGCTGCCAGAACTCCCCCTCCCTGCCAGCTCTCACAGGCAGAATATTGAACCCCCAAATAACATTGTACTCTTGGAAATTGCAGAAATAACTGTAGCCCATGAAAGACCTCAAAGATGCAGGGCAGTGATGCTGTTCACATCCTCTTTGATATCTTCCTATTGGCCTATATAAAATGTGATGGTTCTTTGAAAAGGACTACATTATTTTAAACCACATCAGGAGATAATCACAATTGCGCTCCTTTTCCAAATGCAGATTTTTTTTTCTAAGCTTTTCCTTAGAAATTCTGATCAGCCACGATTTTGAAGAATCTGTTTTGGATGGAGTGGACTTAATATATTATGGGAGTGGATCTAAGAAGTTCAAGGCTTGGACTGAAGTGGACAATTTGGGTATTCTGCAAAGACCCCTTTAATATTTTTTATTTACTATTTTTATATGCCGTGGCTTTAGTGTGCTTTTGCCTCTAAAAGTTAGCATTTGTAGCACTTGTTTTTGTGTAACAGCCTTCAGGTTACTGATGCCTACTTTGCTTGAATGGACATCCAGAATTGGTTGGGGATGTGTACTTTGTGGGTACATCCATTTATCATTGATTGACACATATTGAGGTAGGACAGTTCTAGCTTCCTTGCCATGACTCTCAGCTGACACTCCACAGTTCCCTGCAGGATCAAGAGGAAGTTATCTTTTGCAGGTCTGAGATTCTATCCTTGCTTGTCTTTGACCCATTCCCTTCCTTCCTTTTCCCCACTCCTTTACTGGTTTTACCCAGGAACAATTTCTTAATAAATTACTTGCACATGAATCCTTGCTCAGCATCTGCTTTTGGGGGAAAGAGCCTAAGACATAAGCAATGGCCTGTTAGAAAATGTGATGGAAATTTATTTTATTAATAATAAATTGCAGCAAAAATGTAAAATACTTGTGAATAATAGAAAGTAATCTACAAAATATTAATGAGCAACATTAAAAGAAAGGTTGAAAATGGACAAGCTAGGTACTTATGTAGAATGATTAACTATCACATAACTATTTTCTCCTAAATGTATATTTATATTTTTCCAATTTTTAATTTTTATGTGCACATTATAGGTTTATATATTTATGGGGTACATGAGATGTTTTGGTACAAGTGATAATTGTATCATGGAAAATTCAATATCCATCCACTAAATCATTTATTCTTTGTCCTATAAACAATCCAATTATACTTTTTTAGTTATTTTAAAATGTACAATTAAATTATTATTAACTATAGCCCCACTGTTGTGTTATCAATTAGTAGGTCTTACTCACTCTTTCTATTTTTTTGTATCCCTTAACCATCTCCACCTCTTCCCACCCATCTCTCCACTACCTTTCCCAGTCTCTGGTAATCATTCTTTTACTCTGTATCTCCATGAGTACAATTGTTTTGATTTTTAGATCCCACAAATAAGTGAGAAAATATGATGTTTGTCTTTCTGTGCCTGGCTTTTTTTACTTAATATAATCACCTCCAGTTCCATTCATGTTGTTGCAAAACAAAACAAAACAAAACAAAAAACGGATCTCATTATTTTTTATGGATGAATAGTGCTCCACTGTGTATATGTACCACATTTTCTTTAGCCATTCATCTGTTCATGGACACTTAGGTTGCTTCCAAATATTAGCAACTATGAATACTGCTGTAACAAACATGGGAGTGCAGATATCACCTTGATATACTGACTTCCTTTCTTTTGGGTATATATCCAGCAGTGGAATTGCTGTTGGAAGCTCTATTTTTAGTTTTTTGAGGCACCTCCAAATTGTTATCCACAGTGGTTGTACTAATTTATCTTTCCACCAACAATGTACAAGGGTTCCTTTTTCCCCACTTCCTTGCCAGCATTTGTAATTGCCTGTCTTTTGGATGAAAGCCATTTTAACTGGGGTGAAATGATATCTCATGTAGTTTTGATTTTCATTTATTTCATGATCAATGATGTTGAGAAGCTTTTCATATGCCTGTTTGTCATTTATATGTCTTCTTTCAAGAAATGTCTATTCAAATCTTTTGCCCATTTTTTGACTGGATTATTAGGTTTTTTTCCTGATAGAGTTGTTTGAGCTCCTTTATATATTGTGGTTATTAATCCTTTGTCAGTTGGGTAGTTTGCAAACAATTTTTCCCATTCTGTAGGTTGTCTTTTCAGTTTCTTGGCTGTTTCCTTTGCTGTGCAGAAGCTTTTTAATTTGTTGTGATGCTATTTGTCCATTTTTTTTTTTTTTTTTTTTTTTTTTTTTTTTTTGCTTTGGCTACCTTTGCTTGTGGGGTATTACTCTAGAAATTTTTGCCCAGACCATTTCCCGGAGAATTTCCCCAATGTTTTCTTATAGTAGCTTCATAGTTTGAGGTCTCAGATTTAAGTCTTTAATCCATTTGGATTTGACTTTTGTATTAAAAAAATGATGATGAGAGATAGAGGTCTAGTTTCATTCTTCTGCACGTGGATATTCAGTTTTCTCATCACTATTTATTGAAGAGGCTATTTTTTCCCCAGTGTATGTTCTTGGCACTTTTGTTGAAAATGAGTTCACTGTAGTTGTCCAGATTTACTGTTGGGTTCTCTATTCTGTTCTATTGGTCTATGTGTCTGTTTTTATGCCATACTCTGCTGTTTTGATTACTATATCTCTGTAGTATAATTTGAAATAAGGTAATATGATTCCTCCACTTTTGCTCTTTTTGTTTAAGATAGCTTTGCTTATTCTGAGTCTTTTGTGATTTCATGTAAATTTTAGAATTTTTTTCTATTTCTGTGAAGAATGCCATTATTATTCTGATATGGTTTGTCTTGAATCTGTAGATTGCTTTGGGTAATGTGGACATTTTAATAATACTGATTCTTTCAATCCATTAACATGGAATATCTTTTCATTTTTTAGTGTCCTCTTCAATTATTTTCATTAGTGTTTAATAGTTTTCATTGTAGAGAAATTTCACTTCTTTATTTAAGTTAATTTCTAGGTATTTAACTTCATTTGTTGCTACTCTAAATTGAATTACTTTTTAAATTTCTTTTCCAGATTGTTCACTGTTGGTATATAGAAATGCTACTGATTTTTGTATGTTGCTTTTGTATTCTGCAACTTTTACTGAATTCATAAGTTCTAACAGTTGTTTGGTGGAGTGTTTAGGAAAAACTTTAAGTCTCCATCAAATTTATGTTTTTCAAATAGAAGGTTATATTATCTGCAAACAAGGATAATTTGACTTCTTTCTTTCCAGTTTGGGTGTCCTTGATTTTTTTTCCCTTGTCTGATTGCTCTAGCTAGGATTTCCAATATATTGAATAACAGTGGTGACAGTGGGCCTCCTTATCTGCTTCCAGATCTTAGAGGAAAGACATAGATTTTCCCCAGTCAGGAGGATTCTAGCTGTAGGTCTATCATATATAACTTTTATTATGTTGAGTTATGTTACTTCTATATCCAGTTTTTTGAGAGTTTTTACCATGAAGAGGTGTTGAACTGTATCAATGCTTTTGCGGCATCAGTTGAAATGAACATACGGATCTTGTCCTTCATTCTGTTGAGATGATGTATCACATTGATTAATTTGCATATGTTAAACCAGCCTTGCATCCCTGGGATTAATCCCACTTGGCTATGATGAATGATCTTTTTAATGTATTGTTAAATTCAGTTCGCTAGTACATTTTTGCAGATTTTTCATCAGTATTCATCAGAGATATTGGCTTATAGTTCCCTTTTTGGATATTTTTGTTTGTTTGTTTTGGCATCAGGGTAATACTGTCCTCATACAATGAGTTTGGAAGTATTTCCTACTCCTCTTTTTTTTGGGAAAAGTTTAAGTAGAATTGATATTAGTTATTCTTTAAATGTTTGATGGAATTCAGCAGTGAAAACATTAGGTTCCAGGTTTTTTTTCTTTTGATACTTTTTACTACAGCTTTGATTTTTTTCACTTCTTGTTGGTCTGTTTAGGTTTTGGATTTCTTCATGGTTTAGTCTTGATAGGTTGTATGTTTCTAGGAATGTATCCATTTCTTCTAGGTTTTCCAATTTATTGATACATGGTAGCTCATAATAGCCACGAATGACCATTTAAATTCCTGGGGTATTAGTTGTAATATTCCCCTTTTTTTTTTTTTATCTCTGAGTTAACTTACTTGAATATTCTCTCTTTCTTTCTTAGTCTGGCTAAAGGTTTGTTTATCTTTTCAAAAAACCAAATTTTTGTTTCATTGATTTTTTTTTTTTTTTGAGACGGAGTCTCGCTCTGTCACCCAGGCTGGAGTGCAATGGCCAGATCTCAGCTTCATTGATTTTTTGTATTGTTTTTGTCATTTTAAATTCATTTATTTCTGCTCTGATCCTTATTATTTCTTCTCTTGTGCAAATTTTGTGTTTGATTTGCTCTTGCTTTTCTAGTTCTTTAGGATGCATATTAGATTATTTACTTGAAACTTTTCTTCTTTTTTATGTAGGCACTTATAACTGTAAATTTCCCAATTACTATTGCTTTTGCTATATTCTATCGGTTTGGGTATGTTGTGTTTCCATTATCATTTGTTTCAAGAAATTGTTCAATTTTCTTCTTCACTTCTTCATTGATTCACTGGTCATTCAGTAGCGTATTGTTTAATTTCCATGCATCTGTATGCTTTTCAAAATACCTTTAGTTGTAGACTTTTGGTTTCATTCCATTGTGTTCAGAGATGATGCTTAATATTATTTCAGTTTTTTCAAATGTTTTAAGACTTCCTTTAGTACCCGGGGGGGCGGAGCAAGATGGCCGAATAGGAACAGCTCCAGTCTCCAACTCCCAGCGCGAGCGACACAGAAGACCGGTGATTTCTGCATTTTCAACTGAGGTACTGGGTTCATCTCACTGGGGAGTGCCGGACGATCGGTGCTGGTCAGCTGCTGCAGCCCGACCAGCGAGAGCTGAAGCAGGGCGAGGCATTGCCTCACCTGGGAAGCGCAAGGGGGAAGGGAATCCCTTTTCCTAGCCAGGGGAACTGAGACACACAACACCTGGAAAATCGGGTAACTCCCACCCCAATACTGCGCTTTAAGCAAACAGGCACACCAGGAGATCATATCCCACACCTGGCCGGGAGGGTCCCACACTATGGTCTATCCTTAGTATTAAAGAAGGATCCATGTGTTGAGAAGAAAACTGTGTATTCTGCAGCCTGTAGAAGAAGTGTTCTGTAACTATTTACTAGATCCATGAGTTTTATAGTGCAGATTAAATCTAACATTTCTTTGTTGATTTTCCATTTGGGAGATCTGTCCAATGCTGAAAGTTGGAATGGTAAGTCTCCAGCTATTATTGTATTTGGCCTAGCTCTCTCTTTAGCTTTAATAATATTTTCTTAATATATCTGGGTGCTCCACTATAGTGTACATATGTATTTACAATTGTTATGTCCTCTTACTTAATTGACCCTTTTATTATTATATAGTGACTTTCTTTGTCTCTTCTTACATTTTTGTCTTGAAATCTATTTTGTCTGATATAAGTAAGCTACTTTTACTCCTTTTTGATTTCCATTGGCATAAAATATTTTTTCATCCCTTTATTTTTAGTCTATATGCATCTTTATCGCTGAAGTGTGTTTCTTGTAGGCAACAGATCGTTGGGTCCTATTTTTTAATTCATTCAGCCACTTTGTTTTTTGATTGGAGAGCTTAGTCCATTTACATTAAATACTATTGTTGATAAATAGGGACTTACTCCTGCCATTTTATTTTTTACTTTCTGGTTGTTTTGCAGTCTTTTCTTCCTTCTTTTCTTCCTTACTGTCTTCCTTTTAGTGAAGGTGATATTTCTCTGGTGGTATGCTTTAATTTCTTGCTTTTAATTTTTTTGTGTATCCATTGTATGTTTTTTGATTTGAGGTTACCATGAGGCTTGCAGATACTATTTTATAACCCATTATTTTAAACTGATGATGGGTGAACACTGATTGCATTTACCAACTAAAAAAATGTAAAAACAAAATTAATAAAAACTCTATACTTACCCTTTTTAATTTTTTGTTGTTTCTCCTTAAATATCTTATTGTACTGTCAATGTCTTGAAAAGTTGTAGTTATTACTGTGATTTGTTCATCCTTTAGTCTTTTTACCTAAGACAAGTGTAGTTTATACATTACTATTACAGTGTTATGGCATTCTGTGGTTTTCTATGTGCTCACTGTTACCAGTAAGTTTTGTACCTTCAGATGATTTCTTCTTGCTCATTAGCATATTTTTCTTTCTGATTGAAGAACTCCTTTTAGCATTTCTTGTAGGACATATCTGGTATTGATGAAATCCCTCAGCTTTTGTTTGTTTGGGAAGCTCTTTATTTCTCCTTCATGCTTAAATAATATTTTGAATGGATGTACTATTCTAGAGTAAAGGGTTTTCGTCTTTAGCACTTTAAATGTGTCCTTTCACTCTCTCCTAGCCTGTAAGGTTTCCACTAAAAAGTCTGTTGTCAAACATGTTGGAGCTCCCTTGTATGCTATTTGTTTCTTTTCTTGCTGCTTTTAGGACCTTTTCTTTGTCCTTGACCTTTGGGGGTCTCATTATTAAATGCCTTGGTGTAGTCTTCTTTTGGTTAAATCTGCTTAGTATTCTATAATCTTTTTGTACTTAGATATTGGTATCTTTCTCTAGGTTTGGGACATTCTCTGTTATTATCCCTTTGAATCAACATTCTACCCCTGTCTTTCTCTACCTCCATTTTAAGGACAATAACTTTTAGATTTGCCTTGCTGAGGCCATTTTATAGATCTCGTAGGTGTGCTTCACACTATTTTTTACTCTATTTTCTTTTGTCTCCTGTGACTGTGTATTTTCAAGTAGTCTGTCTTCAAGTTTCCTAACTCTTCTGTTTGATTAATTCTACTATTAAGAGATTCTGAAGCATTATTCAGTATGTCAATTGCATTTTTCAACTCTAGAATTTCTACTTGGTTCTTTTTAATTGTTTCAATTTCTTTGTTAAATTTATCTGATAGAATTTTGAATTAATTCTCTGTGTTATCTTGAATTTCTTTGAGTTTCCTCAAAAGAGCTATTCTGAATTATCTGTCTGAAAAATCATGTATCTGTTTCTCCAAGATTAGTCCCTGGTGCCTTACTTGTTCATTTGTTGGGGTAATGTTTTCCTGGATGTTGTTGATGCTTGTAGATGTTTGTCAGTGTCTGTGCATTGCAGAGTTAGATATTTATTGTAGTCTTCACAGCCTGAGCTTCTTTGTGCCTGTCTTTCTTGAGAAGGTTTTACAGGTAACTAAAGGGACTTGGGCTCCAAGGCCCATAACACTGTATAACACTGTGGTTTTTGCATAGTTGTAGAGATACCACTTTGGTAGTCTTGGATAATATATGGAAGAATCCTCTGGAATACTAGGCAGTGTTTTCTTTTTTTTTTTGAGATGGAGTCTCACTCTGTCGCCCAGGCTGGAGTGCGGTGGCACAATCTCGGCTCACTGCAAGCTCCACTTCCCAGGTTCATGCCATTCTCCTGCCTCAGCCTCCTGAGTAGCTGGGACTACAGGGACCCACCACCATGCCCGGCTAATTCTATTTTATTTTTTATTTTTAGTAAAGATGAGGTTTCACAGTGTTAGCCAGGATGGTCTCAATCTCCTGACCTTGTGATCCACCCACCTTGGCATCCCAAAGTGCTGGGATTACAGGCGTGAGCCACAGCACCTGGCCAACTTTTCTTATCTTTTCTTTTTTTTTTTTTTTAAGTTCCAGGATACATGTGCAGAATATGCACGTTTGTTACATTGATATACATGTGCCATGGTGGTTGGCTGCACCTATTGACTGGTCCTCTAAGTTCCCTCTCTTCACCTTCCCATCCTCCCAAAGGCCCTGTTGTGTGTTATTCTCCTCCCTGTGTCCATGTGTTCTCATTGTTCAGCTCCCACTATATTCAAACCAAAACACGTGGTGTTTGGTTTTCTGTTTCTGTGTTAGTTTGCTGAGGATGATAACTTCCAGCTTTATCTATGTCCCTGCAAAGGACATGATTTCATTCTTTTTGTGGCTGTATAATATTACATGGTGTATATGTACCACATTTTCTTGATTCAGTCTATCGTTGATGGGAATTTGGGTTTGTTCTATGACTTTGCTATTGTAAATAGTGCTGCAATAAACATATGCATCCATGTGACTTTATGGTAGAATGATTTATATTCTTTTGGGTATACACTCAGTCATGGGTTTGCTGGGTCAAACAGTATTTCTGGTTCTAGATCCTTGAGGACTCACCATACTGTCTTTCACAATGGTTGAACTAATTTACATTCCCACCAGCAGTGTAAAAGTGTTCCTATTTCTCCACAGCCTCACCAGCATCTATTGTTTCTTGACTTTTGAATAATTGCCATTCTGACTGGAATGAGGTGGTATCTCATTGTGGTTTTGATTTGCATTTCTCTAATGTTCAGTGATGTTGAGCTTTTTTATATGTTTGTTTGCTGCAAAAATGTCTTCTCTTCAGAAGTGTCTATTTATTTCCTTTGCACACTTTTTGATAAGGTTGTTTGTTTTTTCTTGTAAGTTTGTTGAAGTTCCTTGTAAATTCAAAATATTAGACCTTTGTCAGATGGGACGATTGCAAAAAATTTCTCCCATTCTGTAGGTTGCCTGTTAACTCTGATGATAGTGTCTTTTGCTGTGCAGAAGCTCTTTAGTTATTTAAAACCCATTTGTCAATTTTGCTTTGGTGGCAGGCATTTTCGTCATGAAGTCTTTGCTCATGCCTATGACCTGTATGGTATTGCCTACGTTTTCTTCTAGGGATTTTATGGTTTGGGGTTTACATTTAAGTCTTTAATCCATCTTGAGTTAATTTTCATATAAATTGTAAGGAAGGGGTCCAGTTTATGTTTTCTGCATATGGCTAGCTAGTTTTCTCAGGACCATTTATTGAATAGAAGATTCTTTCGCCATTGCTTGTTTTTGCCAGGTTTGTTGAAAATCAGATGGTTGTAGATGTGTGGTGCTATTTCTGAGGTAGCTGTTCTGTTCCATTGGTCTATTTGTCTGTGTTTGTACCAGTACCATACTGTTTTGGTTACTGTAGCCTTGTAGTATAGTTTGAAGACAGGTGGTGTGATGCCTCCAGCTTTGTTCTTTTTGCTTAGGTTTCTCTTGGCTATACAGGGTCTTCTTTGATTCTATATGAAATTTAAAGTAGTTATTTTTATAATTCTGCCAACTATGTCAATGGCAATTTGATGAAAATAGCATTGAATCTACAAATTACTTTATGCAGTATGGCCATTTTCATGATATTGATTCTTCCTATCCATGAGCATGGAATGTTTTTCCATTTGTTTGTGTCTTCTCTGATTTACTTGAGCAGTGGTCTGTAGTTCTTCTTGCAGAAGTCCTTCATATCCCTTGTAAGTGTATTCCTAGGTATTTTACCCTCTTTGTAGCAAATATGAATGGGAGTTCATTCATGATTTGGGTCTCTGCTTGTCTATTGTTGATGTAAAAGAATGCTTGTGATTTTTGCACATTGATTTTGTATCCTGAGAACTTGCTGAAGTTGCTTATCAGCTTAAGGAGTTTTGGGGCTTAGATGATGAGTTTTCTAAATATAGAATTATGTTGTCTACAAACAGAGACAATTTGACTTCCTCTCTTCTTATTTGAATACCTTTATTTCTTTCTCTTGCCTGATTACCCTGGCCCAACTTCCAATATTGTGGTGAATAGGAGTGGTGAAAGAGGGCATCCTTGTCTTGTATCAGTTTTCAAATGGAATGCTTCCAGCTTTTGCCCATTCAATATGATATTGGCTGTCGGTTTGTCATAAATATATTTTATTATTTCAAGATAGGTTCCATCAATACCTAGTTTCTTGAGAGTTTTTAACATGAAGGGATGTTGAATTTTACCAAAGGCCTTTTCTGCATCTATTCAGATAATCATGTGGTTTTTGTCTTTGGTTCTGTTTATGTGTTTAATTGTATTATTGATTTGCATATGTTGAACCAGCTTTGCATCCCAAGGATGAAGCCAACTTGATCATGGTGGATGAGTTTTTTGATGTTCTGCTGGATTCGGTTTGCCAGTATTTTATTGTGGATTTTCTCACAGATATTCATCAGGAATATTGGCCTGAAGCTTTTGTTGTTGTTGTTGGGTCTCTGCCAGGTTTTGATACCAGGATAATGCTGGCTTTATAAAATGAGTTAGGGAGGAGTCCATGGTTTTGAACTGTTTGGAATAGTTTTAGAAAAATGCTACCAGCTCCTCTTTGTATCTCTGGTAGAATTTGGCTGTGAATCTCTCTGGTCCTCAGCTTTTTTTCCGTTGGTAGGCTATTAATTACTATCTCAATTTCAGAACTTGTTATTGGTCTATTCAGGGATTCAACTTCTTCTTGGCTTAGTCTTGACATGGTGTATGTGTTCGGGAATTTATCAGCTTCTTATAGATTTTCTAGTCTATTTGCACAGAAGTATTTATAGTATTCTCTGATGATAGTTTGTGTTTCTGTGGGGTCAGTGGTGATATCCCCTTTATCATTGTTTATTGTGTCTATTCTTCTCTTTTTCTTCTTTATTAGTCTAGGTAGTGGTTTATCTTCTTTTAAAATTTTTTCAAAAAAAAAAAAAAAAAAACACACACACACACAAAAACAAAAAACCCCAGCTGCTGGATCATTGACTTTTTGGAGGATTTTTTTGTGTCTCTTTCTCCTTCAATTCTGCTCTGGTCTTAGTTATTTCTTGTCTTCTGCTAGCTGTTGGATTGGTTTGCTCTTGCCTCTCTAGCTCTTTAAATTGTGACAAGTTGATGGGTGCAGCACAGCAACATGGCACAAGTATACATATGTAACAAACCTGCACGTTATGCACATGTACCCTAGAACTTAAAGTATAATAATAATAAAAAAAAAGAAAAAAAAAAAAGAAAAACTGAACTTAAAAAAAAAATTGTGATGTTAGGTGTTGATTTGAGATTTTTTTAGCTTTCTGAGGTGGGCATTTAGTGCATTACATTTCCCTCTTAACACTGCTTTTGCTCTGTCCCAGATAGTCTGGGATGTTGTCTCCTTCTTCTCATTGATTTCAAAGAACTTCTTGATTTCTGCCTTAATTTCATTATTTACACAGGAGTCATTCAGGAGCAGGTTGTTCAATTTCCATGTAATTGTGTTGTTTTGAGTGAGTTTCTTAATCCTGAGTTCTAGTTTGATTACACTGTGGTCTGAGTGATTGTTTGTTATGATTTCAGCTCTTTTTCATTTACTGAGGAGTATTTTACTTCCAATTATGTAGTCAATTGTAGAATAAGTGCCATCTTGCACTAAGAAGAATTTACACTCTGTTGATTTGGGGCAGAGATTTCTGTACATGTCTCTTAGGTCCATTTGAGGCAGAGCTGAGTTCGAGTCCTAAATATCCTGTTAATTTTCTGTCTCATTGATCTGTCTAATATTGACAGTGGGGTGTTAAATTTTCCCATTATTATTATGTGTGAGTTTAAGTCTCTTTGTAGGTCTCTAAGACCTTGTTTTATGAATCTGGGCACTCCTGAATTGGGTACATATATATTTAGGATAGTTAGCTCTTCTTGTTGAATTTTTCCCTTTACCATTATGTTATGCCCTTCTTTGTCTTTTTTGATCTTTGTTGGTTTAAAGTCTGTTTTGTCACAAGCTAGGATTGCAATGCCTGCCTTTTTTTTTTTTTTTTTTTTTTTTTTTTTTTTTTGCTTTCCATTTGCTTGGTAAATTTTTTCCATCCCTTTATTTTGAGCCTAGGTGTGTCTTTACACGTGAGATGGGTCTCCTGAATACAGCTCACCAATGGGTCTTGATGCTTTATCCAATTTGCCAGTGTGTATCTTTTAGCTCACTTACATTTATGTGTGAATTTGATCCTGTCATCATAATGCTGTCTGGTTATTTTCCACTTTAGTTACACAGTTTCTTCATAACATCATTGGTCTTTATATTTTGATGTGTTTTTGCTGTGATTTGTAGCAGTTTTTCCTTTCCATATTTAGTGCTTCCATTACTAAATTGCAAGAAGCTCTTGCAAGGCAGCTCTGGTGGTGATGAAGTCCCTCAGCATTTGCTTGTTTGGAAAGGATTTTATTTGGCTTTCACTTATGAAACTTAGTTTGGCTGGATATAAAATTCTGGGTTGAGGATTTTTTTCTTTAAGAATGTTGAATATTTGCCCCCAGTCTCTTCTGACTTATAGGGTTTCTGCTGAGAGGTCTGCTATTAGTCTGATAGGCTTTGCTTTGTAGGTGACCTGACCTTTCCAGGCAGAGACTGTTGCTCTTTTCCCTTGCTTTCTCCCAACTAAATGGAGTCTCTCACTGGTGCTGAGCCACCCAGAGTTGGGAGTGTGATGCTGCAAGCACCCATGTGTCCACCAACCCTTGGACTGCACTGGGTGGAACCTGAATTAAGCATAGCTCTAGGTCTTGCTCAAGGCCCCACCCTTTAATATGGTAAGATCCCCCAGGTCCCAGGCACATCCAGGGATGTTGTCTGGGGGCCAGAGATTAGAGTCAAAAATCTTAGTAGTTTACCTTATATTCTATTCTACTCCATCTAAACTGGCACTCACACCACAATACAGAGTTCTTTCTGCTCTTTCTTCTCCTTTCCATGAGAAGAGGAGCCTCTTCCTGTGGCCACCACCCCCACTGATCCACAGGGGTTTTGTCAGGTCACTGCTGATGTTCATTTAAAACCCCTGGTCTCTCCTGTCAGTTTGTGGTGAATACTGCCATGCCTGGGACTCACCCTTCAGGGTAGATCCCTCCCTTCTGTCCCAGGATATGTCCAAAAATGCTGTGCAAGAGCCTTAGCATGGACTTGGGGACCCTAAAAGCCTTCTTGTTGCTTTACCTCATTGTGGCTGAGCTGGTACCTAAGATGCAAGTAAATGTCTCCTTTCTTTTTCCTCTCCTTTTCTCAAATAAGAAAGAGTCTTGTAGTTACTACAGCAGGGAAGGCACTCTGGAAGTTGCACAACTCAGAGCTCAAGGGCCACAGCATACTCCCTGGGTATCACTGCTGGTTGTTCAGGGCCCAAGAGCTCTTTAGACAGCAAGTGATGAATCCTGCCAGGATTTGGTCCTTCTCTTCAAGGCAATGAATTCATTTTTGGCCAAGGGTGTGTCTAGATATATTGTCCAGGAGGAAGGGCCTGGAATGGGGACATTATGACTCTTCCTGGTGGCCTATCCTACTGTGGCTAAATTGGTACCAAGATGCAAGACAAAGTCCTCTTTACCCTTTGCTCTCTTCTCCTTATGAAGAAGGAAGGCGTCACTTTTGTTGCTGTGAATTGCAGTGCCTCAGATTGGGGGAGGGATGGTGTAAGCACTCTCTTAGCCATGCCAGCCGATATCTCTGAGGTCACATGCTACCCTATTTATCTGACTCCAAGCACACCTTAGCACTAAGAGTTGCCTCCAAGTTGCAGTTTTTGTGTCCTAGACTGCCTTTCAAGTTTACATAGGACCCCAGAGCCCTTCAGCCCATAGTGGTGAGGCTTGCTGAGAAACATAGGACTTTATTCTCTGCTGTGACAGGGTAGCACTAAGTTCAATATAAAGACCCCGGTCATTGCACTCGCCCTCCCCAAAGTGCAAAGAATCTCTCATTGTGCTGCCCAGCCACTGCTGGGAATGGGGGACGGTTGGTGTTGGTGATTCAAGACTGTCTCTGCGGCTCTCCTCAACGTCTCTTTTGGCTACATGAAGTTAAAACCAGGTACTGTAATCACTCACCTGATTTTTTGTTCTTGTGAAGGTGCTTTTCTGTGTGCAGATAGTTGTTAAAATCTGCTGTTCCGGTGGGGAGGATCAGTGGTACAGGTTTCCATTTCACCGTCTAGCTCCACCCCTCTCAAATTTATATAAAACCTTAAAAGTCGTTTCAAAATGATTCTAAAACAATGTGGAAGAAATAACAGGCAATAATTATTATTCACCATACTGAGATTATCATACCAAGAATTTTATTGAAATTATTATATTAACTATGCTTACAAAAAATTGTAAGTTTTAAAAAACTATACTTATGGTTAAAGATATTATTTACAAAGCGAAAAGTAAAATAAGTTCAGAGAAAGTTTCTCATCAAAAAACATTAAGAGAAGGATGTTCTGTAATTAATTATAATAATAATGGTAAACATTTATATAGCATGTTACATATATACAATGATAGTATACACACATATTGATATGTAAATGATTATATGTATGTAAATGTACTACTCACAACTTCTCTGAAAATTATGTACAGAGTTAGAGAGGAATAAATTTATGTATAGATAAGTTACTCGTTCAAGGTGTTACAGGTCAAAATTGGTAGAGTTGGGATTTAAACACAGGTATTTTGGACTCAGTCTTTGTTTTTAGCCACTTTGCAATGGATACATATATGCTAATAGCATATATTATCAAAAACAATAAAATATTAGAGCTCACCACTAACAGGTAAATTTGTCATATGGAAGATGCATATCTTTAACAAAAGAGATATTTCAAAATTGTTTTGAGCAATGTCACTTATAGAAAGTATTGTATATCTGTTCAAAGTGATTACCCCGAGGGATGGCACTCACATGAATGTAGGAACAGAACTCAATTAGATGTATAATTCTTGAGTTTATTAAAACCATTGTATCTTCAATTGCCATTACTGCAGAGTCAGTCCTCAATATGTACTTTAAAAATTGAAATGAGAGTTATTCTTTGCTCTTCTTCATCTTCCTCTTTATCTTCTAACATGTGTAGCAATATTGAACAGAGATTTATTAATTTTTTAAAACTTAGGGCCAATATAAGGTTACAGATGTGTTACTGAAAAATTTCTCCTCTAGTTTCACACAGATACAGAAATATAACCACCATAAAATATTTGTATTCCTGGTATTATATTATATGATTAATTGTCACTGTGGGTATTTGAGTTTCCTGCAGAATTGCCATGGACATTTAACCTGCACCTAACAATCAGTCTGCCAAGTGATGAAATGAAATGGGTGTTGATATGAAGACCAGGTTAGACTCAGTTGTAAAATTTTAGTACCTTTTTTGATAATGTTTTCAATTACATTTTCTCAAAAGGCAACACTGAAGAAAAGTAGGTTCTTATATAAAACATATATCATGATTCTATTTCTATAATATTTTTCTTTTAAAAATATTTTGATACCAGAGATTACTTATATTTTAATCACTAGAATTTCACTTAATATCCCTTTTATCCTAAATATTAAAACAAGTAAATCATTATTAACCAAATAATGAAGACAATAGCAATTTTAGTTATGCTAAATAAAAATTGTACATATATGTATCACATATATTGTCCTTTATGTGTGTGCTGTTATAGTCATATAAGTTTATTGTGATCAAATGTTTTTCAGTATCTATACTTTTTCCATATAACTTATGAAAAATAAATCAAGTTAATAATTCCATTTTTTCAGAGGTTGATTCTGTTATAATATGTGAGTAGGAAGACCAGAGACTAACATCACTTATGTGTTCTCTTAATTTGATCATCTTAATCTTAAAGCTAGATTCACTGAAAAGTGAGAAGAAATAGAGTTAAATACAACAAAATTAAATGTTTTTCATTTGGTGTGGAGGGAGAATTATCAATGAATGTGATGATTATGTATCTCTACTGATGAAAAATGATCAAGTGGTGAGGAGCGAACATTCTGGCAGGAAGCAGAAAGCAGACACATAACTCACAAACCAGACAATGAGAGAGAAGCCCCTGAATAAAAATAAGCTTGGACATTATGAGTAGATGGCAGAGTGTGGCAGCAGAGGCTGCCGGCACTGTAGGATGGGCAATGGCATCAGGGCTCTGAGCACATTTCATCTGCAGATACTAAAAAGCCCCATAAAACGTGAATGAATGTTTTGCTGTAGAAAAGTGATGGAATTATTTCCAGGAAGAATAATGGAGAGGCACTTTAAAATAGGAAAATGTAGCTTAAATTTCTCCTCATGCATACTTAATAAATGTGGACTTAGCTTGGCATTCAGTATGAATAAACTTAGAGATCTCATCTAATCTAATCTGTGTGCATACAGACAGCATTAGGCATATAAGGTAACTGAGGCCCAGAGAAGCTAAGTGGCTTTCCAAGGTCCTGAAGTTTAGTGGTGGCAAAGTTTAGACTAATGACAACACTTTTGAGATGTCAGATTATGTGCACCTGTTTGCATTTGAATACTAATTTCCGTCTCCACCCTTTGATACAAATTATAAATGTCTCAATTAGGAGATATAATTATAATCTTTACTCTACTTTCATGTTCCTTAATTCAACTCCAAACATTTATTGCATGACTAATATGTGCAACCAGTATGTTAGGAAATATAGAGTTAAAAGAAACACTGCCCCTGCACTGAAAAGAGTTCATAAATTAGTAAGAGAATCTAATATAGAAGTATAGTCCTCGGTTGCTTAACAACAGGGATATGTTCTGGGAAACATCGTTAGGTAATCTCATTGTCGAGTGAACATACAGTGTACTTACACAAACCTAGATGGTATAACCCACTACACACCTAGGTTATATGGTCCAGCCTATTGCCTCTAGGTTACAAATCAGTACAGCATGTTATTGTACTGAATACTCCAGGCAATTGTTACACAATGGTAAGTGTGTGTATCTAAACATATCTAAACATAGAAAAGGTACAGTAGAAATACAGTATTAAAATCTGTCCTATATGAGGCCTATTGTTGACTGAAATGTCATTATGGGGCACATAGCTGTACATCCAGTCTACCAATAGCGTGTCTCCAGACCTGCCTGATAATGAGACTTACTTATGATAAATCAAAAATACTGATTCATGTGTCTCTGTCTTGTAGATTCAGATTCTTAGATCTGGGGTAGAGGCTTTTAACATTATTTAATACAAATTCCAGTTGATTCCTATGATCAAACAGTTTGGGGAACTCTTGCCATAGTTCCCAGATTTGTCTGTACATTGGAATACTGAAAGAACTTTAAAAATTATAAATGGCTCTGTCCCACCCACCCCCAATCCTGGATATTATAATCCTACATTTGATTCTAAGATACAAACAAGTTTGGAGAATACTACTTTACTATGCTGTAGGGATCTGGTACTCAAGGAAGGAGTCATAAAGTAAATACTATCCAATATGTTCTTAAGCTAATATATATTGAAAACCTACAATGTTGGAAACATTTTTCACATGTTATGTCTTTTAATCTTCAAAATAAATCTATCAGGTTAACACAATTATTATCTGTATTTTATAGATTAGAAAGTTTGTTTAGAAATCTCATTCAAGCTCATAGAGTTTGAAAGTGACTAAGCAAGTACATAAAACTAAATTTGTCTAAAGTCAGAACTTGAGCCTGTGTCATTGTGCCAGACTGACTTTCAGCTGCAACTTGAAGGATGGAGAGGCTTGCAACTGACAGAAATGATGATGGAAGACATTCCATGAGAGACATCAATGTCAGCAAAGGAAGAAGTGTACTAAGCCAAGTTAGAAAACTTGGCTCCAGATAACGGAGGCTTTGACTTCATTGACTGCTCGGCTAATTATCAGATGATTAATTGATTGACTCGTTTATTAATTCAGTACATTACTGTTTTATAATGACAAATATTATATATTTAAAATTTTTGAAAAATACTCACTATTGGATTGAATATCATAGGTTAAATACTTACCTGGACTTTAGAGGTTAAATGTATTTCAATATTTCATTTCTTGTTTCTATATAATGTAGTGTTATAAAGAATACATTAAGGCCCATGCCACAAATGCAGGAAGGGTGCTGAAAAGTGCTGAATAATCACTTTGGCTGGGACTTTAAATGACCAGAGATAATTGGTTTGAAAAATACAGGGATAATGTTTGTTCTTCCTAGCCAGTGGGACTTTAGAGGTGTTTAGACTAGACAAATTGTGTTAACATTTATTCCAAAATAAAATGTTTTCAACAGGTAATGACTTTCTATCCAGAACCCTCATTTTTCAGAACAATTTGAGTTCTGGTTATCAAAGAGAAAACGCAGTTGGATGTCAGTTATCTAAAAATAGCTAATCTTTCTTTTCACAGAAAATGGTTATCATAAGACCTGCAGACAAAAGCAGCCACTATAAAATAGTGAACGTTTTGAGAGCGAGTGGAAGGATATCTTAAAAACTCTGAATCTTGACTGTTTTAATGAGAAGAGTTTCTTGGACACAGAATCATTTTCTCTGTAGATTATTAAGTTGCTTTCATTTATATTAGTCATGTGCATAGGGGAACTGTATTTTATCAATATCAACAAACAAGCCCTAAAATGATACAACAAAGTGACTCTATAAGATTACTTTGCCAATTATTTGTTTCTGTATAAAGAAATGAAATGCCCATGGCATGATAATTTTAATGTTCCGCATCATATTCTTTAAAATCTATAAATTTATATGTGCATTCAATTGTTGTTTATTCATCTAACATATGTCTTTAAGTATCTTCAATGTTCCAGGCAGTGCCCTATGTGATGGGGACACAGAGCAAGCAAAAGAGAACATTTCCTATTCTCATTGATCTTACAATCTAGAGGGAAAAACTATAAAATGATCATACAAGCATATAACAAATACATGTTAAATGTCATTTGTTAAATTACATAATACAGACAATAGTATACTCATTAAAGAATTTCCAATTTAGTAGGATAAATATATTGCAATTGAACAGCTTTTTATTAACACAAAAATGACAAATAGATTTACGGTTCAGATTAGAGAGTCGAAATTTAAATTTGTATCTATGTGGGAAACTTCATTTGTAATGTAGAATTAAAATCTACTAGAAAAATGTTGGTTTATTTACTGAATGCTCTTGATATATTTTGTTAAAATTTTATAAAAATACCAGAAAACCACTTATGTATATAAACATATATTAATATATGTATATGTGATATATACATACATGTGTATATATACATACATTAATACATGTATATGTATACATATACATATATGTATATGTGATACATACATATATGTATATGTGATACATACATATATGTATATGTATACATATACATGCATACACATGTATGTATACATATGTGTTTATGTATACATTCATAAACTCATATAGGTATACATGCATATATTCGTACATGTATATGTGATTTACACTTGCATGTATATATACATACATTAATATATGTACATGTGATATACACATGTATGCATATACCACATACATTAATATATGTATATGTGATATACATATCGTGCATATCAATATATGTATATATTATGTATGTTAATATATGTATATATGATTTATACATGTATGCATATCACGCATACATGTATATCATATATGTATATGCATATATTAATATATTACACATGTATGCATGTGTGTGCGTATATTTATATACACATATATGTATATGTATATGAACATATTTATATACACATATATGTATATGTATATGAACATATTTATATACACATATATGTATATGTATATAAACATATTTTTATATACATCTATGTATATACATCTATAAACATACATGGCTTTCTGCTATTTTTATAAAATTTTATAAAAGTTTAACATATATCATATATATGTATATATGTATATGTATGATATAAAAATGGCATAAGCAAAGGTTTGGAGACATGAAAGATCATGTCCAGAGAATACTGAATAGGCTGAAGTAGGAGGAGAGTAGGAGGTTAGAGTTGTAAGGTATAGGAATAAAAGTTAGGGTACAAAACTTAAAAGGCATGTAATACCAAGGAATCTGCAGTTTGTTAGGCATAGCGATCCGTGCAACGTTTTGAGTACAGAATGCCAAGATTATGTCTTCCTTTTAAGAAAGACAATCTGGTGGATGTATAGAAGTCAGATTGAAATTGACTGTAGAGATGGATGAGAAGATAGACAAGCCGCAAGAACTAGTTAGGCAGCCATTATACTAATGCAGATGAGAAATAAAGAAGGTTGCCTCATTATGGAGAGGTGCTGAGAACAAAAAGGACTAAAAATGTTCAAAAGTAAAGTAGAAAGATTTCATAAATGGATTTGAATTGGGGACGATCAAGAAAGGGTAATATAATAAAATGACTCTGAGCCTCCTAATGTAAATAATGGAAGGCAAGTTTGTCATAATTTCAGAAACGGTCTGGAATTTGAGCATGGAGCTCTAATGTAAAAAGGTCATTGGCTAAATGTCTATTAGTAAGGATACATGGAGTATAAGTTAATCTACACATTTTATGTGATGTATAAACTACAAATCAATCTGTGTTTTAGCACCACATATAAAATATTAGTAAATTTAGGGAAAGGTATAAGTCAAATTACCTATTTATGTCAGGTCACATGTAGCATTGTGTTTTTAGCACGTTGTCTGACACAGATTAAACAGCTATGTAGAGAAGCTATGAGTATGAGGAAAGTTACAACAAAGAAACTGCTTTGTCAAGTCCTTCTGTCAGTATCTCTATTAGATATTTGCTTCAATTATTCAATATAAAAGAATAATGAGAAGAACACGTAAGGAGAGATTTTTTTTAAATTGTAGATATAGATCATTTGTTAAATGACATCAGTGAAATTAGTCAATACTGAACTAATTTATTATTTACAAAGAACTAGAAATCGTTTGACCATTCAAAAGATGTATGCTAGATTTGTAGTTTTTATAAGATCAGTTTTCAAAAAATCCAGCTTGTCTCTTTAACCTAACAAATACAGTGAATGTATAGTAAAAAAACCTCCTCAGAAAAAATTATGTTAGTATGTTATGTGAAATCTGGGTAAAGTCAACTTAGTAACTAATGAAACTGCATTTTATTTATGTGAGTGTTTGCAAATACATAGCAGAAAGCCAAGTTTCACAGCGGATTTCAAAGAAGTTGCCACAAAGCAATCTCCCACAAAAATCTCTAAGCCAAGTTCTATGATGCCAAGTGCAACAGACTCAATAATTGCATATTTATCCAACATGGAGATAGGATGGCTTCTGATCTAGTATTACACCAGTAAAAACATGTCATAGGTCAGCAAGAGCTGTTAAATTAGATCAAGCACATGCTGCATGTGTGTGTATGTGTTTATATGTACACTAGCTTTATGAAGCTGAAATCCAAACTATGGTATAATAGTTATCATAAATAGCCCCAAACTAGGCTTAATGAAGAATAATATTTCTATCTTGGCTATGTTATAGTATACTTAAATATAAGGTAATATAACAATATATTTCCAAGTTTTTGAATATTAAAAAGATTCTTATTAATCACTGGACTGGCTATTAAATTCTCACTAGGCAAAATGACAAGGTTTTAAGAAATAAGGGGAAAAGCAATCATTACTGAGCTGAAAAACATAATTAAGCTTTAAAGTAAGTGATTCTATTAACTTAGGTTGTTTTACCACTGTGAATTGAAGATGTCTTATTTATTTTCACCTCTTTAATGTATAATTGTGAAAGTAATAATGCTTAAAATATTTCTATTATAAATTTTCCCATTAACAAATTAATATTATCTTATTGGACCACTAGATGCAATTTTGTTGATTTTTCATAGAACTAAAAAGATATTCTAAGGTTGCTTCACATTCTTTAGAGAACTCTCAAATACAATGTGTTAGTTCTTCCTCAAAAATCTCATAACCAAACTAGACATAGTTGAAGCATCAGGGAAGCCATGAGGCAAAGAAACTGGGACTCTGAACATTTTTGTGGCTTTCCTGAAATAACACAGCAGTTTAAGTGACTTGACTCTTCAAATTGTTTCTTTTTGGGGGGATGAATTTTTGTAACCTGCAGAGACACTCTCTCTTATAATGACCATACCAGTTTGCTAAGATTGCTGTAACAAAGTACCACAAACTGAGTGGCTTAAACAACAGAAATTTTTCTCTGAGTTCTGGAGGCTAGAAGTCAGAAACCAAGGTGTTGGCAAGGTGGGTTCCTTCTAAGAGCTGTGAAGGAAAGATCTGTTCTGGGCCTCTCTTCTTGGTTTGTAGACGGTTGCCTTCATGTTCACATGGCATTCTCCCTGTATCTTCACATCTTCCCTCTGTGCATATCCATGTCCAATCCAAATTTTCCCTGTTTATAAGGACTACAGTCATATTGGAGTAAGGCCTAACCTAACAACCTCATTTTAACTTGATTGCCTCTATAAAAATCCTGTTTTTCAATTAAGGTCACATTCTAAGGTACTGAAGGTTAGAACTTCAACATAAGAATTTTGGTGGAGCACAGTTCAGCCCATAGCAATGACCTTTGGCTGCATACCCAACAATGTGATATGGCTGTTCTCTGAATTGCTAGCAACCTCAGTGCTGGGACGGACGGTGGGGTATCTCCAGTCCCACTTTTCTTTCAGTTGACCTGCTCCTTTATGGAGTCACTTTTGTGCCCTGTGAACGTGCTCCCCTTGTCCATAGTTCACTGTTCCACAGCAGTCAGCCATGTTGGTCATATTCTCCTTGGAATTTGGAACTGGGGTACCAAGAGCCATTGATCTGTACAGGCTGAATTATTGAAATGTAGGCAAAAAAATCAGGAGCTCTGGGGTAGCTCTCCAGTCCATGGCCCTTGCCCTACTCACGCCATGACTGTTGGTATTCTTGGGATTCTATGAGAAACTCTATTATACTTTCAACAAGTTCTTCACCCCACCCCCCAGTTCCCTCTCTCTTTTCCTACCTTACTCTCTTTCTTCTCTTTTTTTCCTTCCTTCCTTCTTCCCTTCCTTCCTTCCTTCCTTCCTTCCTTCCTTCCTTCCTTCCTTCCTTCCTTCCTTCCTTCCTCCCTCCCTGCCTTCCTGCTTTCCTTTTTCTTTCTTATTATTTTTTAGTGTATTCATCTTGAACTTGTTTAAAATTTATTTATGTTTCTTACAACAACAAAAATCTTGATGAAGAAAGGGGTGGCTTACTAGATTTGTCATCATTTAAATTTTTAAAATATATACTTTTCTCTGAATCCCAATATACAGAAAAAAATAAGCAGAGTCTACTATGATGAAAGGAGGAGCTGTGTACCCTCCCAGGTGCTCCTTCCAGTTTTTCCTTACTCCTCACCATCTCCATCCCCACAGGCATCCTGTTGCTGAGGGATCTCTCTGGAACCTTGGGTCTTTGGCTTGAAAACCATGATGGTGTCTCACCCAGCTCCCAATTCTTGGGCCTTTAAAAATCTTCCTCTATTTGTCATCAAAAATCCATTGATTTTTTAGAAAGTAACTGAGTTTGAGGAAATTATTTTCTATCTATGAATAACCAGTGTCAAAAATATGGCTTCCTAAGAAGCTGGAGCCAATGAGTTTCCAAATAGGTGAAAACACGCCTTGAGATTTCTAACTAGAAATCCAAGAGTATAACTTTCCCAAATTACTTAAAAAACAAGGATTTTCCTATTTCTGACTGTGCTAGTTGTTTGTTCAAATTTTGAGGGGTTGTTATTTTCAGTACTGTAGAGTTTGATAAATGAAGGAAAGTAGATTCCAATTACAAGTAATTGATCATCAATATAAGAGAACATTTTTTTCCTAAAAAATCATGTGAAAGAAATTGTTATTAATTGAGCAAGATATGCTGATAGTATCTTTCCCTTATTTTTGTGAAGAGAAATTTAGTGTAGCCTGTCTGCAACTCTTAAGAAATGCAGGGAATATAAGGAAGAATAAAATGATCTCATTAATGGGTCCTTGTTTTAATTATAAAATTTTAAACACTAGTATTAAATAAGGATCTTACGTTCTTCATCCTTAATAAGGTGTGCATGAGGGGTTCCGTGCAGAGGTAGAATTAGGGTCTCCATGTGGTAAAGGTAAGGGTGTATCAGGTGGGACATAATCAGCATTTCAAAAAATCTAATTTTCTTGAGGCACTCCTGACTTGCTCCATGGTTCACATTTTCAATAGAAATGTTCCATGATATCTAATCTTTAATTGATTATTCTTGCTTTTGAATTAAAAAAAAAAATCTCCAGGCAAGAACTGAACTGCCTTGACTGTCTAAGGAAACTACTGGGTCTTACTTTCCTTGTCTATAAAATAAAGCCTCTAAGTTATAATATTTTATATTTCTACTGATTTTGGAAAGCACATGCTATAAGTCAATTTCTGATCAATGACGCTGCATTGCATGAGTCCAGGTGCCACTTTTTAGGTAGAGCACATGGCAACCCAGATTTGATAAGTCAGTATTTTAATCAATTATATCTTATTCTCATTGCAATTAATTAGCATAACGGCCAGATTTTACTAAGCATACCGAGTTCAATTTACATACACATAAATCACTGACAAATTCCTTTGGCATTTCAGTATGAGAGATACTAAGCTCTCTCAATAATCTTTAAAATATAATTTCCATTTTGAAAAATAAATTAACCAGAAACCAAAAATTTTTTCAAAGCGTCTATAGTGAGGAAGAGAATGTTATAACATTAATTCATTTCCTAGACTAATAAATATTTTCTTTTTTTGTTTGGTCAATTCTTTTTCATCTGAAGATAAAGAGCAAAAGTAGAACTTAGAGAAACATTATTCCTTCAGACTTTCCCATAAGTGGCGCCTTCTCCTCAGATTTTCTGTAAAAAAAGGTTTTTTACGGACAGAATCTGGCTATGTTGTCTCTGTTTGAGTGCAGTGGTCAATCATAGCTCATTGCAACCTCAAGCAATCCTCCCACCTCAGCCTCCTGAGTAGTTAGGACTACAGGCATGTGCCACCATGCCCTACTAAGTTCACTTAATTTACTTTCTGTGGAGACAGGGTCTTACTATGTTGCCCAGGCTTGTCTTGAACTCCTAGCCTCAAGCAATCCTCCCACCTCAGCCTTCCAAAGTGCTGAGATTACAGGACTCAGCCACTGTGCCGGGCAATGGATCTTGTTTCTAAATGTCATCCTTCATTGACCAATCTACAGCAGCTACAAGTTACTTTCAACCCTATTACTTTGGTTTAATTTTATTCATAGAATGTATCACTATCCTATGTTTTTGATTATTAATTTATTTATTATATGTGTCTCTACTAAAATAGACTTCGTGATTGTGGGAACATTGCCTTATTCAT
Organism: Macaca fascicularis; assembly: GCF_037993035.2. Taxonomy (NCBI): domain Eukaryota; kingdom Metazoa; phylum Chordata; class Mammalia; order Primates; family Cercopithecidae; genus Macaca; species Macaca fascicularis. The sequence goes on from NC_088382.1 coordinate 88,665,605, forward strand.
GTCAATTGTATTCTCAGTGTTTAGTATAGTGTCTAACACACAGCAGAGATGCAGCTGATATTTGTTGAAGAAATGAATAATAGTGCCCGGCCTATCTTGAAAGAGAAGTAGAAGAGTGCACTGATTAAGAATGAATTTATCAGAGAATGACAACCCAGCTTCAGATCCAAGAAGGATTAGCTACATAATTTGAAGAACCTAATACAAAATTAAAATGCAGGACACATTATTCAATATGTATTAATGTTGAGACAGCAACAGTACAGCATTAGTTAGTGTGGACCCATTTAAAAGATGGGTTCTTTTCAAAGCAACTGCATTGGTTACACAGCCATGAAGCTGGCTGTAAATGATCTTGGGCAAGACGCTGGGGGTGTCACCAAGGATTTTCATTTGTGCACCTGGACAAAAGGATTTGTTATTAATAATGAATTCTGAGGAATGTTGGTAAAGGAGAGGTTTTTAATTTTTAAAATTTTAAGGCGTTTTGGGGGGCTGTTTTTCAGAAAATCAAGTGATCAGTTTTAGAAATGTTAACTTTTAGAATGTGGAATTTCAAAAGAATTCAAAAGACTTCAAAAGATTACAAAAATTTGGAGCTTCTCTGTATGATGCAGAAGAAACTACTCCCCTTAATGTAGTGCTATCATCCCAATGTGTCTTTTTTGCTTCTCCATGTAACTGTGTATCCAAAACAGAGCATATATTACATATTTTCAACCTTATTAATGGATATTACACTGGATAGGTAGTATTGCATTTTTATGTCTCTCACTATTATATTGCATAAAATCTATCTGAGTTTTTTATGCATTTTTATTTATTTCAACTACAGTATACTATGCCATTGAATAAATATTATTATTACATTCTTTTTATAACAGATATTTAAGCAGTTTGCTCTTTATATCACAAAGTGCTACAGGTGTTATTGTATATGTGTTTCTGTGCACCTATGATAGAGTTTCACTAAGAATTATATCTGGATGATAAACTGCTGAATTGAAGGATATGGACATCTTCAGCCAGACATGGCATAACTGTTTTTATATGTGCTACATAAACTCATTCTCCCATTAGACTCCAGAGTTGATAATTATTCATACCATCATCCACGTGATTTTAATTTTGTCAGACTTCTTTTACTCTTGCCAGTCAGATGAGTTGGAAAAAATACTCACTTTATTTTACTCTGCATTTCTCTTATTTCTACTGAGTTGGGCATTGTTTTACATTATTTTCATGAATATTCTATTGCCATTGTCTGTAAATTCCCTGTTTATATCATCTGCTGATCTTTCTATTGGATTGTTCATAGTTTTTAAATAATTTATAAGTACTCTGTTTCTGGATGATAATTCTTGATAGTTAGACGTATCACGAATAATATCCTGAGGCTATTCTTTCTTTATTTGTTTTGGATGTCTTTTTCATGAAGATCCAGAAGGAAGTAAAAACCTCAAAAGGCTTGAACATGTATAATATATAATTTTCGTCTACAGCAAGAATTCTAGAGTAGATATCTTACGGATTTAGTCAACTCTGTTGATTATTTCCATAATCATCCAGGATCTGGGTTCTTTCCACCTTTCAGCTCAGTCAGCCTCAGTGTTTCTCTTTTGTCCTTCGGCTTGTTCCCTTCTTTGCAATTGGGTGGCTGCCACATGGGCATCACATACCGACATGGAAAGAACTAGTTGAAAAGCTGCTAGTGTAACATTTTAAAAGCAACAAATCTTTCTGAGGAACACCATTACCTTTCTCAGTCTCACTGGCTACCCAAAAACCAATCGTGTGTGAAAAGAAAGGTAAAAGTCAATGATTAACTTAGTCTTCTATAGGATTTTCTGCTGAGCTGAGAATGGTGTCCTCTGCTTTGAGAGATAAGAATCTGAACACCACAAGAATTCTATTAGCAAGGAAGATGGAAAAGATGTCTGCTTTGTAGACAAGGCCGTTGGATACTAGGATTTTGTTTATCGTTGGTGCCTACTGTAAATAAATCCCTGGTCAGTTGTATTTTCTAAGCATTTATTGCTGATTTATACTGATACTGATGATTATATGTTGATCTTTTTACAAGGAAGCCTCCTGAATTTCCTTTTCAACCAAATACCATAATATATTTGTATAGAACATTTATGAATACTGTATATCTGAAGGGCAATTTTGTATTTTTCTTTTTATTATTTATTGTCTTTGTTTTATTATATTGTCTAGGACTTTTGATATGATGTTAAGTAATAGCAGTTATAGCATGTTTGTCTTGTTTCAGATTTTAATGGGAACTTTTATTTCGTGAATGGATTCATATACTGGAACTAATTTCAATCTGTGGACATTTCTAAGAGATGTATATCAGACCCATGTATATAAAATTTATAATGGTCATGCACAGAAGAAATTGGCTATCTGGTAAAGCCTTAGGATTTCTACTGGAAGAAGTTTCCAAGCAATTGCTTGTCAACTTCTTGGTAAGAATATTGTAAGAATAGTTCAAGATTACCTCAAAAACAGAACCATCCCATCCCTGGCTTGTACTCACAGGATTAGATAGATATTCCTTTTACTCACAATAATGGGAAGCATCAATACATCTGTTGACAGGTTTATTTATTTATTTTCTTCATTAAGCAAACATTTTAAGAAGTCACTAACTCTGGGATGAACTTCAACTCATTATATATTCTTTGTGGAGATATAAATATGTACACACATTAATAGTTACAGAATTGCACCATAACTGCTACAAAGAGCTATATACAAAGTTTTCAGGGAAAAAATATGGAAAACTACACCCACGAGTAAGGAAACAGAGAATGCGAATCAGTGAACCAGCCCATTATAGCTAATGTACAGTGAAGAATAGCAGCAGAGCCAAAGGTTGCAAACTGATATTGATGTGAAAAATGACACTTTTGTTCTTCATCGAACCCTCAGGGTTTCTTATTCCATCCAGGTCCTGTGGAAAACGAAGGCTTTCATGTGTCCCAGTAAGTCCAACAACCATTGCTCTGCCTCTTCTTGTTTTTGGTTACCTGTGGTTGCTTTGCTACAATCAGGATTTCAAGTTGGTTGATGCTTCTAAGACAATATCTGAGAGTGTAGCAGACAGAAAAGGAAAGAGGATAGGGGGCTGGGTAAGAAGAAGTGATGTTGTATTGTTGTTTTCTTTCTTCCTTCTGCATCCCAGAACCAGGGAATTTATCATGAATGCTTTTATGATCCCTGAAACCTAATGCTTCTATAGTAGAATATTGTCTTAGTAAGTAATTAATGGAGAAGCCCGCATGTTGTTCTTGTCTTGCTTACAGCATTGAAATCCAGGTAAAAATTTACTATTCTGGCAACCCACAATTATCATTGATACACACTATCCACATTGTGCCCCATTTACAAAAGGAAAGAAAAGATGCAGACTAAGTCTTGCACTTACAGTTGAAACACAGCAAGGGTTGATTTCTGAAGGTTTTACATACTGTGAATCCAAGTCCATCTGGACCAAAAGATAAAGCTTTTCATAGATCATGTAAATGAAACACATAGATTACATTCCAGAATTGCCATTAAAAGGCTTTTAACAAGTTGGACATGTTCAGTGTCATCCAAAGGTTTTCACTACCCTGTGACTCCTTAGAGAATTAAATTACTATCAGAGAACTTCAATAAGCCAGTGTTCAATTAGTACCTTTGTTTGTTTTTCCTCAGTCTTGTTGAAAGGAAGATTAATGTGCATTGCATTTTTTCTGCACCCAGTACAGCTTTTCTTAAAAGGAATATGGTGTCTAAATCAAAATTCCATTTAGATGCAGGGAAACTGTGCTTTTTTAAAATAATGTGTGATGATCATTTCACCTTTCCTCCAAACTCCTTCACTCTTAATGTTTTTCCCTTGTAAGCAAACATTTAATTCTGCTTAACCCTCCTTCTGCACCATTCTCCAGTCCTGTGATGCTGCATACTATAATCTTTGAGTTTTACTGTATAGGTGAAAGAAAAAATGATTTCTGCAAAGGTGGAAGTTAAGAGAAAAAAACTGTAGGGTTATTTTACAAATGGAATCACTAAAAAGTCATGCATCTTGCTGGGTAATAGCACAGAACCTTTAAATCACAGAAATTAGAGACAGGAGACCTGTCAGGTCACCTTGTCCACCTCCTATAGCAGCTTTATGTATTTTGTGTGAAATGACATGCAGTGAAGCATTTACCAGAGCCCTGGGGAGACTCTAGTCCTCAGTAATACATCTCCCTGTTGAGAAAATGTCATAGAGAACAGTCCAGCTTTTCTTTTGCCTAATTTCACATTGTTCTGCTTTGCTATATCTTTTAAAAAAGCAGCCACACATTCTTTTGCTCCCCCGTCTTTAAAACCTACAACCTTGTAATATTACATTATTGTCTGTCTTTGTAATTATTTGAGCCAAGCTATGCAATTTGCATCTTAAAATACTATGTTAATCAGTCACCATTGTACCATGTAGTGATTTTCTAAAGGGTTATTCATTACACTCCCATCTACCCTGGTCAGAAGCTGTGTTTCTTGTAATTTCATTTTTTTTCATGTGTGTTTGTAGAATCAAGGAGTTTGCTCAATTCTTACAGAGAATGAAAGTGGTTCTCAAGCTAGTGACTGGATATCACAATTCCATTAAGATTCAGATAACTCCTACAGCCATTACTTATTTTCCTACACAAGTTTCTAGGACACCATCAAGTTCAGTATCTCACAAATCTAACCAGTTCCTGGTATGTCAGGTTGCCCAAGTTAAACCACCTTTGCAAAACTGTGACGGAAAGAGAAATCTGACATGGCTGACTCCATCTTGCTTCTAGGCTCACAGGCTGGCTGTCTTCACTCATTCCTGGGGATAGGCCAAGCTAACTTTGGGAGAAAGTTAGTTTATAGTTCAAACGATAATAGCCCCTCCCCAAAACTAAACTGTCCTTGTAAAACTAATGAAAGACCTCCAAGTTAGGAGGATGAGAAGGGCCTGAATTCTATGATGTAGGTTTAGCTAAATAATTACCAGGCATTATTCAGGAGGTCACAAGATTTGCAAATTCCTCAATTACTCCTGTAAATAACATCACCGTTGTAGTATAGTAACTAGCAGACATGGTGGCCAGAGCCTGTAGTCACAGCTACTCAGGAAGCTGAGGTGGGAGGTTTGCTTGCTTGAGCCTGGGAGGTCAAGGCTACAGTGAGGTATGGTTGTGCCACTGCACTGCAACCTGGGCAACATAGTGAGACACTATCTCAAAATAAATAAATACATAAAATCTAAGACGGGGCTTTTGAGATGTCTTTTCAGGCTTTTGCATTTCTGACTACCTAATGACCCCACCCAGATCTGTCACTCAACCAGTCCTGTGGCCCCAACTCAGAAGCAGACCCAGCACAAGAGGACTGTATTCTACTTCCCTATTATTGCATCCCCGATCAATCATCAGCACTCATGCCTTAGCCCTCTGCTTACCAAAGTATCTTTGAAAAACCCCTAAACTCTGCGCCTATGGTGAGATTGATTTGAGTAATAACTCCATCTCCCATGTGGAGTGGCTGGCCTCATGTCAATTAAACTCTTTCTTTACTGCAATGCTATGGTTTCCATGAACTGATTTTGTTTTTGCAGTAGGCAGGAAGAATTCACTGGGAGGTTACACAATTGTAGGTCTGAAGAAACCCTGTTTAATACTTCTTGGGCAAAGCATGAGCAAAGCTATATGACTGACTCTTTCTGGATAAGTAATTTTGTTTACGTGTATTTCAAAATGCCATGTATTACACTATCTTCTGGAAGATAAAACTTCACATTTTGCAGATCCAAAAACCCTACTTCTCCTAGGCAGGGAAAGGAGACAGAATCTCCACTCAGGTTTTTAGGGTGAGCCAAAGTCAACTGAACTTAAAGATCTGATTTTGATTCCAAGATGCTGTGTGTTGGAAGGTGGAGATGATCTTGTAATTATTCCTTCTCCACCCACCACTAGCACCCACAATGCCATTTTGCTGGCCGCAAGTGGTTGCACTGCTCAGTGTTTAACCTCCTGCTGAGGCATGGGCATGCAGTCTGTCTCACAATGCCCCAGGGAAGGGCTGCAACATTTTGATAAGACTTTAATAAAGACTGTTGGACAACCACAGGGACATACACACAGAGAATCAGGCATGCGGATTACAACTTGAATTATTGGAATGGTAGATCACATTCCATGTTAGTTTTTGGCCTGTCTCTATGATATGGTTTGGCTGTGTTCCCACCCAAATGTCATCTTGAATTGTAGCTCCCATAATTCCCACATGTTGTGGGAGGGACCTGGTGGGAGATAATTGAATCATGGGGCCAGTTTCTCTCATACTATTCTCATGGTGGTGAATACGTCTCACAAAATCTCATGGTTTTATAAGGGGTTCCCTCTTTCACTTGACTTTCAATCCCTCTTGCCTGCTGCCGTGTAAGACACGACTTTTGCCTTCTTCAATGATTGTGAGGTCTCCCCAGTCACATGGAACTCTGAGCCCATTGAATCTCTCTTTTAAAAAAAAAAAAAAAATAGTATATTACCCAGTCTCAGGTATGTCTTTATCAGCAGCTTGAGAACAGACTAATAAACTCTACTTAAAGATTTTTTTCTTCCACCCAGGGCCCAAAGTATAGATATTATGATGCCTCAAATTTAAGACTCTTCTAAACCTGCCTAGTGAGAATAATGCTGAGAGAGGAGTTACTTGTCCTACCCTCTGGAGACTTTACTGAAGCTAGGAGCTGGAACATGCCCATGCATACCAGATGGACAAGGATAGTACACTTTTATGCATTTTTTTTCCTCAGAAGGGATCAGAATATTATTGGGCCAAAAAACAACCTAAAACTCCCCCACAAAATCTGACAAACTTGTCTCAACTTGCATTACTCTATAATGAAAAAATGGGGAATAGGAGGTTGCAGGAGCAGTGGGAGGGAGAGAATGGCTGGTGGGCAGAGAGATAGAGAAGGAAAGAGAATTATGTGTTGAATACTTACCCTGCAGGCATGTACTTTATGTACATTATCTCATTTGCTCATTACCTAAATGATTTCCAGGTAGGTAAATGGAAAACAGTTCTGTCTGACTCCCTGGCTTATACCCTTCCATCCACACAATGCTACACCATTTTTCAAAGACATGAGGTTTAATGAGACAATAATGTTGGTAAAGTGTTCTAATTTCCTTTGAGAAAAGAAGCCATAAAATTTTATTGTTATTGTTACTCTTATTATTGAAGCTCAATGAATGCTTTAGTGGTGTCATTGATGTAACTAATATTACGCTCATTTGTTTCATTTAGGGAACTAATGTCTAAAAATAAGAACAAGCAAATTTAGCGGGCTATAGATTCAGCTGGTTATCAAGTGCGACTTTGCAGATAGAGACCTTGAGGACTAACTCAACAACCCAACAACCAAGGTGGAAGGTGGTCTTGGGGGCAAAAGTGAAAAGTGTAACCAGTAGGTGCTCTTTTTAATGCTTGGCTTTCCCAAGGGGTAAGAAAGGGGTGGATTAAAGGTGAAAGACCTGAAACATTGTATTATCTGTCTGTAATTGTTAAGGAATGTAGCAATAATTCCTCCACTTGTTTGTGGAAATAACAATGGGCTCAGTTTAGATAATTGCTTCTCCAGAGGGGCAGCCATTTTCCCCTTTCTATGAAAGAGTTTATTGTGTTAATTATATAAAACAAAATTATGTCAAGGACAGGAAGGCACTGCAAAATGACATGGAGTCATGCATATATTTAAGCACAAACAGGAATCTTGGCATGATTAATTTTATTTTGCCATCTGAAAAAGTCTTTACAGTGGGAAATAATTCAATTTCCTCCTGAAAGCTACATTATTGCTTAAATAACCATGAGCATGAACTGTAATTTAAGAATGAAAGAATGAGAATTCTACCTGCATTTTTACATGGCAATTATGTGTTTAATTATCATTTGCCTAAGCTTGGACTTTATTGTGTTATTTTTTTCTGGCATGTGCTACCTTTAAAGAAATGTAGAATTCTGCACTTTACTCGGACCTGAGCCCCGATTAAAGCAGAAAGGAATGTCCATGTGATCCACTTTCCTTGTTTTCAGAGAAGAAAACTGAGACCTGAAGAAAACAAAGGCCTCGGTTGAGATCTCACAGTTGGTTAACAGTGCTTGGAAGTTAATCTAGGTTCCATTCCACTACTACATTTGTCCATTTCATTTATTATGAATTTGTGTAGATAAGTCTTTCTGTTAATTTACTTTACCTTGAATTTGTCTCATCTCTTTCCTAAAAGGGCAATGCAGAATGAAGACAAGGACTCCTTTGGTATCTATTGCTAAGTATAGGGAAGGTGGAAAGCACCTGGTTGCCTCTGTAGCTCTTCTCTGTGTCCTTGTGTGTGGCACCACTGTGTGACAGCAAAACTAAGCCAGTGCCTTTCATTGAGGCAACTGGGGATAAAAATCTCATTGACTGATGCAAAATAAACAAGCACAAATTATTCCTTCATTGTAATCCATGAAGTATTTCCCTACCATATCTCCTCTTTTCCTTGCCTAATCTTGCTTTTCTACAGAAGATGTTCAGCACTGAGAGTTGGGGAAAACAGGAGGGAAAATATAGGAAATGGTTAGGAGAAAGGAAAGATTGACCCTGGGAAGCAATTTTTTAAGCCTGTCTGGAAATAGTTGGCATCTCAGGCTAGATATAAATTCATTCTCTTGAGTTCATAGCACTAGCTTTTCATTTTCTGGAAGTCACACTTCTTCAGGGGACTAAAAAATATCCCCAAGTTTGGTAATCTCACTTTTTCCATGGAAAAAAAAAATCTCATTATCACCTCCTCTCCACACTCCTAACCAACCTCCCAGGAATCTTGTTCTCTTTAATCAACCTACTTCCTGTAATTGAAAAAAAAAATGAAGGAAATCTTTTTATTTGGCCAGCTTATAATTTAGTTTATATAGAAAAACATTTTATTTTTTAAGCTAAAACGATAATACAATATCAAATAGAGAGTAGGTGCTAAACTATCTGATGGGTGAGTGGATTGATTGGATGATGAGTTTGGTAATCATTTTTTTATTACCTACACTGGTCAGCCTTTTTAGGAGGGGGAGACAGATAGTTACTGTGATAAGAGTTTGCTGTAGTTTAATGGAAGAGACATACAGGTAAACGATAAAAACAGTGTAACATGATAAATGTCATTAAGAGATAGGAACAAAGCACTGTGGAATCTTTGAGAAGAGAATGAGAAATTCTCTTGGGGTGTCAGGAAAGGCTTGTAGAGATGTTAGCATTTGAGTTGGACCTTAAAGGATGATTAAGACTGTCCTAGGATTATAAAAATGGACAAAAGTGGAAAAAAGGAATCTTTCAAGCTTATGCAAAGACTTGGAGGCTACAGAAACCTAGCATGTTTGATGAACACTTAGAAATTTTAGAAATTTGGTATGGCAGAAGCCTTGAGGGAAGTGGCAGGAGATGGTATATGCTGGAACCAGAGTCTCTAAAGTCTTGAATGTCAACCTGGGGAGGTTGGATTTTATTTTCTGGGCAGTAGGCAACCAAAAGAGGCTTTAAACCTGGAAAGTTATATGCTTACATGCTTGCTTTTTTTCTTTTTAAGAAAGAAACCTAGGGATGATAGCTATAAGGGTCTTATCACAGAAACCAGTTAAGGAGTAATTGTGATAGTTCAAGTGAGATGTCTTATTCAGTTTAGCCTGCTCTCACAATGTACCATAAACTGAGTCATTTATAAATAACAGAAATTTATTTTTCATAGTTCACACATTTCATAGAAATGTGTGATCAGGGCATCAGCATGGACATATTCTGTTGAGGGCTGCCATCCTCGTTAATGACTACTGACTTTTGTTGTGTGCTCACATGGCAGAAAGAGTGCAAGAGAGCTCTCTGGCCTCTTCCTGTAAGGTCATAATAATCTCATTTGTGAGGGACCCACCCTGGTGACCTAATTACCTCCTACATGCACCACCTCCAAATATTATCACAGTGGGATTAGGGGCTCAGTATACGAATTTGGGGGCACACAAACATTCAGTTCATTGTAGGTAAAATGAAGATTTTCAGAGGCAGTGGAGACAAGGAGTAGAGGTCCCTAACGCAGACTCAACAGATTTCAGTGACTGAGTGAGAGGGGAGTTGACAGTAGAACCGAGGTTCTTGTAGTGTGAAGTCATTAAATTAACTTGAGAACATAAAATACAGATAAGGTTTTCATTTATCCAACACATTTTTCATTAAATATCCTTCATGTTTCAGGACCTACTTAGGAACCTTACGAAAGAGAAATATTTCCTACCATTACAGAACGCACCGTTTGGTGGGGCTATATAGATTTGAAAGTTAATTATGTTGTGGTAACTACAATAATGGCTAAAAATGGCCAACCTTTATAGTGATTATTATGTGCTTGACACTATTCTAAATATTTTACATGAACTACTTTTAATCTTGAAAACACTTTTAAAAAGGAGAAGCTGTTATGATTCTTACTACACATGTGAGAAACTGAAGCACAAGGAGGTGAGGTAATTTGTCCAAAGTCATACAATTGGCAATGCAAGAGCCAATATTTAAGCCCAAGCAGTATGACTCCAGAGTCCATGCCAGTGAACACAAAACAGAATTCCTCTGTGATGGAAGTATGTGTAGAATAGTGTGTGTGTTATGAATTTTGTTGTCAATATTAAGTTGGAGCTGTACAATCTCAAAGTTTACTGTTCCAGTAAACAATTAGAAATGTTGGCTTATAGATTGGAAAACAGTTGAAAGCTAAAGGCATAGTTGAAATCTGCATATAATTAAAGCTATGGGAGTATATCTCCAAGGGAGAGCATTTTTTCCACAATTAGAAGGTCATAGCTCTGGGATCCCCAACATATAAGGGATGTACAAAGAACATGAAAGAGCAGGAATGGCCAAATGATTGCTGGATGATGTCGAGAGTAGAATATATAGATATCAGAAATAGAGTTTCTAGAAAGAGGGAGATACAATGAACAGTGCCAAGTGCTGTAGGACTGAATATAGATGAATATAGATGATTGAATTTAGCAATTGGAAGGTTATTGTTGGTTTTAATGAGAACAATTTTTGTTGTCTGATAGTAAATGTAGCCACATTTAAGAGGCTGAGAATGAAAGGTCATGCAAAGAGGGAATGACATTTTTTGTTTGAAGAAGGTAGTTTCCAGAACAAAGGAAGTAACGTCTGTCAATGCCAGATTATCAAACAGAATTTGGAAATAGTGTGGAGGAGGAAGGAAACAGAGAGATCATTTGCAACTACCATTCTTACAAAGCAGCTGAAGGAAAAATTTAGCCCACAAATAAAAGGTGGTCAATCACAGTGCTTATTACTGAACTTCAATTTCATTATGTAGCAATTCAAGAATGTATCCATAATATACCTTTATTCAGTCACTCATTCATTTGTTTGTTTAATAAACTTTAAGCACTTGGGAAGCACTGTTCATGTAGACTGTATGCATGCACAAGTATTGGCATGTATTCAGGGGAATGGAGGAGGAAAGGGGTGGTAGGGAAGACAGTTGACCTGAAAGCTTGCCTGGCATGATGACCAACATTATAAGGCCAGGGAGAGCCCAGCAGTCCTGTTCATTAAACTGTGTGAAGTGCAATGGGCCTAGAGTATTTGGGGGTTGGGGGGTTGGTAGGTCATATTGTTATTACTGACAAAAGACAAGAAAGCTAAAATCAAGAGCTGAGAATAAGAATGTAGTTTTGTATTACATTTTATTTCTTAAAATTTATAAGCTGTATGTTTACATTAAAAAGTAAAAAAAAACCAGCTAGCAATACTAATATCACTTTCTGTTTGTCTCTTTGAAAATATGCTGAATCATCATATTGATGAATGCAGAATGCATATCCCATACAGAGATTATTTTGTTAGCAAATTTTCTTTTTTTTCAAGCTAATATGTCAATGTTTTATAATTTTTATTCTTTTTGTAATTGATAACAGCTGTCTATCATGCATGAAGATGGCATTGACTGAATATTGTTTCCCATGCAAAGCTATTGATAGAGATGGTTCAAGGAATAGCAGATTTCTCTTTGGATCTTGACTCAGCTCATGTAATATAATTACTTCCAAAACAAATTTACTGTCATGCACCAGAGAAACAGACTAAATTACAACAAAAATGGATCTATGAACCCACCATAATAATCATTTTTCAGGGATGACAGTTGAAAAGGTTATTTTTAATGTCATAAGAAGAAGTGGAATGAATGGGAGTCAGGAAAAGGCTAGGCAAGAAGAAGAAGGGAGAAGTGATGAACAGAATGTACTGACAAGAGGAGCTGCAGAATGAGAACCTCTGTTATAACTGGCTTCAGGAGTGCATATTTGAATAAACACAGACTACATATTTCGTTTCTGGTTTTCCTATTATGGCAGATGTTATATAAAGTGTGAATTTGGTGCAGATTAAAACTTGAGACACCAAACATCATTGTTTCATTTTCCTGTGATGCCCCTTGCCCCATAAAGAAAGCAAACATAACTGTTCATCATTTGCTGTAGGACAATCAGTACACACACACACATACAAGCAGAGAATTAATACAGACTTTTTAGCTTCTGATGTAAAATGTGTATGTATGTGTGTGGCTGAGAAATGGGAAGCTTCCCTGAGAAATATGGAGGTGAAGGGAAACTGACCTGTTGTTTAATGGAGGTCATTTTACAAGCTGACTTCAACAGCCTCTGTTCTTACTTGGATATGGGAAAGAAGGTGTTTCAAGGTACACCCATGCTTCGTGAGAAGCTATCACAGAATTTGGGACGTATGTCCCTGTGATTTGGGGAGCACATGACAGATGGTAACTTCTAGACAGGTTGGTTTCTTGGTAACTGAGTAAGGAGACCACACTGGGAGTCAGTCACAGCTGCACCAATGATGGATGACGGAGGGAGATGTCTTGAGATGATCCCACTCAGAGTGAGGGGAATGCTTCAAAAGGAGCCTGGAAACAGATTTCCAGATGCAGAACTGAAAGGTGGTGGGCTGTTATAAGCTGTCAGCCAGCCTGAAGGAGGCATTTCCACCTCCAGGAAACTGTAATGAGAGATCCCCATTGATGATAGATATTCCTGAGAAATCCACAAAAGCACCTTATGAGAGAAAGAGCCAGAAGACCAAATTAAAATCCTTCCAGTCTCTTAGTACCTTTGCTGTCCCCTACCCTCTCCCTGCCACCCCAATTTACTCATTCTGAAGGCGCCAGAAACTAGAGCAGGTAAGGAAGAAACAACAAGCCAGTGCCTTCCACCTAAGACAGGGCCAGGCTGAGGAGTGCAGAGGTTTTTAATTGGCAGAAAGTTGAGTTTTAATGTTGGACTTTGCTGGTCATATTAATAATTCTTTATTATGCAGTAGCTAGTGTTAACGGGAATGGTAAGTAAAAACTCAATTGCTTTCCATTAGTATCCTACCAAGTCCATTTCGTTCTATAAGACAGTAAGTCAGTATTCTATGATATCACTAAGTACGTTATCTTACTGATGTCTAAAAGATAAAGAGTGATACAATGGAAAGGTCTTTCAAATTATTTCAAAGCAAAAGAGACAGAGATTGGAGTTTGAGTGTCAGATCTCTTTATCGGCAATGATGCCTCTCTAAGCCCTAATTTTCTCATATGCAAAGCAGAATCATAATTGCCTGTTTCACTGAGCCTCTTTAATTCCTAGTTTTTAGGTTATATTTGTTATTTAATGTACTAAAATGTGTGAGAAAAATATGTATTTCTCTCTGTGATGCCATTTTCAGTTGTAAGTCTTCAGTTCTCAGGTCTCATACGTTAATCTCACTTGTAGTCCCTCTTTGTGCCCTCTCTGTCTGTGAATCTATTTTATTTGTGTTTAGTGAAATTGAACCATATTTCTTCATCGTACCCTCCTTCTGCATGTGCCGTCTTTGATTTATTTGAGTTCCTAAGTTTAAAAAACTATAACAACTTAGTCATTTAACAGACATTCTCAAAATGATGACAAATGGTATGTGTATGTATAGTAATATGTGTGTGTGTGTGTGTGTATATATATATATATAAAATATATAATTTTATTAATTTCCAAACTACTGGCATCATATCCATCTATCTCCAGACATCTCTTCCCTCCCCTCAACCTCTGCTCTTTCTCTTTCTTCCTACCTCTCTCTCTCTCTCTCTCACTGTCTTTCTGGACTCTTGACCCCTTCAATATTTAATATCACCTCCAAAATGAAAATTAAAAGGTGATTTGGAAAGATTTGCTTTCCTCAGTCTCTTCACCTACTTATTTTCACCAAATTCTCTTTTTTCTCCTCCTTCGAAATGATTCTGTAATCTGTCTACCCTCTCACCTCACTGTGCTACTTCTTTATATTTTACCTAAATTATTACGTAAAATCATAATATACATGCTCATCTCCAGGCTTACACAATCCAATCTGTATGGCTAACTGTTAAATTTCTAGGGTGCATACCTGATTCTCTCATTTCCTGACTTAAAACCTTCATATTTTTCTGCATTATATTTAGGATGATTTTCAGCTTCTGACCTAGCATAGCACTTGAAGCTGTTTATAAACTGCCATAATTTGCCTTGCCTGTGCCATCTCTGGTGCTCTCTACTCCTGTCAGACTGTTTTGTGGCTGTTTTCCACGCATGCCCTGAAGCTTCACACCTCTCAGCTTGTGCTCATATTGTTCCTTCCGCCCAGGTTACTCCTTACATTCTTATCTAGTTGTCAAATCTTGTTCCTCACATTCTGCTCAAATGTCAGATATTAAATACCTTTTCTATGCAGCTATTCACAGAGTTCTAAGCAAAATTGTTATTAATCACCCACACTGCATTTCCCTCCACTCTCCCACTCCTCATTTTTTTTTAGTTAGTAGTCCTTGTGATCCCCCAGAGATAATCAGGGCCTAAGAGCTGCAAATAAGTTCTTTCATACTTCTAAACTCTCACAGGCAAGGTGAATGCCAAATGTTAATTACTAAAATGGGTAGTAATGTGTTTTTAGAGTTCAGTATGTATCAGAAAAATGTATGCACGAGGGTTTTACATGCATGAAAAAAAAACTTAATTGCAACAACATTATGCTGTAATTTTCCTGAAGAAAGAGGCTAACTTTATTCATTGTAGGTTCTTTGATGTCTAGAACTGTGCTTGACCCAGCAGATGCTCAAGAACTCTTTGTTGACCTGCAAAATAAATTAATGAATGAAGAAACAACTCTGTAAGAAATGGACTAGCATGATATCCATAGCACAAATAAGGAGCACAAAGCAAATGAAGTCAAGTGATTTGGTTGTGACGCCTAAAATATGTGGTAGTTGAAAGCATATGTGCTAACACACTATAGTCAATGCTTTTAAAACATTAATACAACACTGCTCTATCCAGTTGGACTGGGAAATGGCAATTGTTTTCGAAGCGAACTTTGGAAAGGTGGCAGCACAGAAATTAGTCCCTACATAAAGTCAAACAAAAAGCAAACAATAAAAGACAGTACCACAACCACCAGGACCACCACTTTAATCTGATATGAGATTTAAATGCTACAAGGAGTTTTAAATGAATGTAATTATTACCAGTAGAAACTGAAAATTAGAAGAGTAAGTAGGATTTCAGAACCCAGTCCCTGACACCCCATCCTCCACTTCAATCCATACATATACTAAGGGATGGTGCTTTAATACCCAGAGCATGCTGACCATGGTCTGGTGCCAGTTAAAGGCTGGGCTTTATCATGGAAGCAGTTGTTGTTCTTTCTATTGCAATGAAAAATATTGAGTTGTATTTTAGACACATAGAATAAATAAATAAATAAATAAATAAATAAATAAAAAGATATATTTAACTATGTCTTCAAATATTTCACTCTATTATATCCCTCATATACTAGGATTTCCAAAAGGACTGATAGAAATCCTGCTTTAAAATATTATCTTAAAAAAGTAGAGCCTATCTCTCATTATTAGAGGTATTTAAAGTTTGCAAAGTTGTGTGCTATGGGAAAGAGATTTGTTTTAAATTTATTAGACGATGAGAAGTCTAGTTAATTTTCGGTAAAGTGCTCTCAGTGAAAAGCTAAAGTAATAAGAGATAATAAACTGTTTAGATACTGAAACTTCCAAAAATTTTTGAGAGATGCCAATTTTGCCATTCTTCTTTTAACTCACTTGTGCCTTCAATGCCATAGAGAAATGTTTAAGAACCCAGCTCCAGACCCAAGCTGCCTTAGTTCAAGTTATGGGTCATACACACAATAACTGCAGTATCTTGGGCAAGTTACTTAATCTCTTTCTGCCTCAGTTTACACATTTGTGTGGCAGTAATAGTAGAATGTCCCAATGTCATTATAAGGATTCAATAAGTTAGAATCCAAAGCAGTGAGAATATTGCCTGTCATGTGAAACCAGCTAATACATTAATTGTTATTATTTGTGAAGAAGGAAAATTGAGCCAAAAAAAATGTAGTTCTTATGACAATCTAGATCCCAATGTCTTCTTTTACCCATTCAGATTTGATTAAGTGTTAATAAGTGAAGTATGAGCCTATTAGCAAGGCACTGTGGAGGGCAGTGGGCATGGAAGAATGAATAAGGAATGGGCTTTGGCCTCAAATGACAAGCCATACAGACTCAACAACCTGTAATAACATGCACACTCAAAGCGGATGTGTTTTAAATTGTTTGTAAAAGCCCCCGTGAAATTCTATCAGCTGACATGAAAATAGCATTCCATTAATTTTGATAGAATTCACATCTCTTTCCTCCCCGCTTCACAACAGGCATTGCAATGGAGAGAACATACACTTATCCCTCCTATCTACGTTCTTCCTTATTTCATATCTGTAGAAAGAGGGGGCACGTAGGCAGATCTCTGAATAATGACTCTGAAAGTACATATGAAATAGTCCTAAAATAAAATCAAAGCTTTTGTTAATTCAGAACAAAAGGTAGTTGTTTCTGTAAACTTCCAGCAAAGCAGGTTGGTAAGCAGATAATCTCTTCTACCAATGCCATCAATATGGCCATTTAAACTTGGAAAGATTGATGGGTATGGTGTCTTCCCATTTGAGAATGCTATAATTTACTTTTTTACATTTGTAAGACTAGCCCAACCCGTGCAAACACCACTACGATTACCTCAATAGTGCTGAGTCAGATTAGGCTTTTTGGTAAGGGCTCTTGGAGTCTGTCAAAGGAGTGACTTTCTCTTACATGACAGCACAGAGGTAGAATTTGGTGCTTTGAGTCCTAGTTATAGGATTTTTAAAAAGTATTTATTTTTATTTTTCAGAGATGGGGTTATGCTAAGTTGGCCAAGCTGGCCTCGAACTGCTAGCCTCAAGCAATCCTCACACCTTGGCCTCCCAAAGTGCTAAGATTAAAAGCATGAGTCACCGTGCCCAGCCCCAAGGCACAGAGTTTTAATAATGTTGTGTGTTCTTCTGTAATGGGACAGCACTTGAGAAGTTTTCATGTGAGCATGAATGAGAAACTTGTAACTGTAATATTGGTAAGTGACATATATTTTTACAGATCATACCATGTTTTTCACGTTGTACTTAAGATATTGTATATTAGACCTGCTTTTGCCTAAATGTTATCTCCCCCTCTCTACATCAGTGGAATTATTATTACTTTAGCACTCTACGACACTGTAATTTATATAATACTATAATTGTTGTGCATTTCTGTAAGTTTTAAACTTCACTTCTTTGCAGAATAGGGACAAAGGGGACACTAAAGCAAAATACACTAAGGACATCCTAAATTCTCCTTCACCCTCAAAATAATATAATCATCCATCAGTTCTCCATAAAAATTCATTCAGCAGAACAGGGAGAAGTCTGGCATTTCATATTTAGCTACTGCTGAGAATATGCTAAAAGCTTTTTCTCAGACACACTGTCATTTCTAAAAATGTCAGGCTTACAGACATGATATGCTCCAGAAACTCACTTTAATTTGAATAATAACTAAGAGCCTGTCACATGCTAAGTCATTGGAACTATTTCCTACTCAGTTCTGCAGCAAAGAAAACAACAAGTTCTTCCCAAGCCTATTCTGTTTTCCTTCCCACCTCCCACCAAGAAAACATTGTTTTTTCTATCACACAAAAAAAGTTGTGAATACTTTAGGTCTCCTATGACACATTATTGTGTGTTGTCTTATTCCAATTGTTATAGGCTTCTTCTGCCTTATTCCTTAATAGCAGCTGCTTATTAAATACATAATTTTGTGTCTGTCTTCTGAGAAAGCATGAAATTACTGTATTAATATTTGTTTTATGAAGGAAAACAAGATATCAAGGAGAGACTGTGCTAGCATTTCATGTGGGTAATGTGAAGAATCTTATGTGTGTTCATCAACTGCCGTGAAGGTTTGGTATTTCTTTCTTATGGATTCTGGGAAACACTGTCTTGAAGATAAGATGGTCCCTCCTTTAGGAAATGAGAACTCAATAAGAAACAATATTGATTCAAGTTCATGCATCTGGGAATTGTAAGGCTTTATGTCCTTCATTAAACACGGTCAGCGGGGGCCCAGGTACTCCTGAGTTACAGGCAATTATATATGAGTGGTTTCGTTTACCACAAAACAGTAGGTGGCTTATAGTTTAGGAATGCTTCCTTGATATTGGATGTCAAATCCTCATTTAAATTCCTTCGGTGTCTTCAGTGACTACCTAGGCAGCTTCTTCTACTCGGTTACCTGTAAGCGGAGCCTGGCTCTTGGGAAAAAAGTGAACTACCATAGACAGGGCAGATGTTAGTGGCAGATGGTATTCATAGCCTCAACAGGCATTTTCAGAAGGCACTTGGAAGGATATTGGTGTGGCCAATGAGATATTATAACACCGTAGTTTGAACCTAGGGTAAGCAATGCAAAGGACTGGGGAGAGGGGAGATGCTATTTCAGGGACAGTGAGTGACAGCAACGGACCCCCTGAGGTAGTGGGGAGATACGCCCCCATTCCTCATTTTATAATATTTGGAAGGAAGTCACTATACCTAGTTCATGTTTTAGGAGTGAGGAATTATATTACATCTCATTAAGGGTGGAGTATCTACATAAATTATTTGGAATATGTCTGCACAGGAGGTGTCTCTATTCTCCCTTATGTTTTCTTTTTGTTTGCTTATGGAATCAAGGAAATTTATTTTACACTTTGGGTTATAATCTAATATCACTTTATTTTGTTCAAATGATTGTAACTGTGGTCATTGGGAGTTCTGTCACTTGTCTCATCATGTATATCTCCTGTCCCAACCCTAGAATCAGTCATTCCTCTAATGATCTCTGGATCCTTATATTGAAGAATGAGAAACTAAAATCTGGGTGCTAATGTGTGTTCACTGTTATTGGAATTTTTTCCTAGGGTTTCAAGATGACAGAGTAAAGAAAAATATATTTATACTAACCCATATATATATACACACATCTACAAATATTTCTACATTTAACTGCTATCATTTGAACATTCATGCTTCCTAAAAATTCATATGTTTTAATCTAATCATCAATGTGCTGATACTAGAAAGCGGAGACCTTTGTGAGGTGATTAGATCACAATGGAAGAGGCCTTATGCATGGGATTAGTGTCATTATTAAAAAGGTCCCAGAGGCCTGCCTTGTCCCTTCTGCCAGGTGAGAATGCAGCAAGAAGACATCTTCTATGAACCAGGAAGTGGGCCTCAGCAGACACAAAATCCACTGTGGCCTTGATCTTGGACTTCCTATCCTCCAGAACTCTGAGAAATAAATTTCTGTTGTTTATAAGCTACTTGGTTTGTGACAATTTGTTATACCAGCCTGAACTCACTGACTGTAACTACCTGTGTCTGTATTAATCTAAATGAGTTTTCCCACTGATATCTCCAACTCTAATCCATTACCACCTGGATCATTCTAGCCTGTTCTCTTTGAGAGTGTGTGTGTATGTGTGTGTGTGTGTGTGTGTGTGTGTGTGTATTCATGTATATATAAAACATGAATTCATGTATATATAAAACATGAATATGTATATATTCATATTTTAGGATATATGTATGTATATAGTGTTTTCAGATTTTTAAATCTCTACCCTCATGGAAAATAACTTTATCAGCTAAAACACAGTGCTTATGTACATTTCCTTTTGACTTTAGTCACAGTCTCCACTCATTTTCAGTTACTTAGTGACTCAAGACACTTTCCTTCACTCCATTCAGTGAGGATATGTCATAAATGGGTAATATAGTTTTATTCTTTTGTCACATTTATCATTCTACCTTGGAAAACCCCAATATCCTAATGATATTTTTTCATACGTTAAGTTTTATCCTTTGTGCTGTAATCTTCTGTGTGCTTTGATAAATGTAGAGTTCCATGAATCCACCACTACAGTATCAAAATAAAACACAAAATAGTTTCACAACTCTAAACAATGTTGTAAGTTCTTCTATTCAACACTTCCTCCCCAAACTCCTAAGAAAAATTGCCTCTATAACTTTTCCTTTCTAGGATGTCATAAAAATGGAATCATATATTGTATAGCCCTTTCAGACTGGCCTTTTAATGTCTTATTTATTTAAGATGTATCTAGGATTTTACATGACTTGATAGTTAATTCCCTTTTTTTCCCTGAATTGTATTCCATTATATGAATACATCCAGTCTATTTATCCACTTACCTATTAAAGGATTACTTCCAGTTTTTGGTAACTATGAATAAAGCTGCTATAAACACTTATATTCAGTATTCTTTGTGGACATAAATCTTCAAATCAGTTGGGTAAATGCCTATAAGTGTGATTTCAGAGTCATATAATAAGACTATTTTGCTTTGGAAAAAAAAAAAACTGCCAAACTGTCTTACAAAGTGACTGCAGAATGTTACTTTCCCACAAGCAATGACAGTCTTTTCCTTTTTCCTATATCATTGCCAGCAATTGTTATGTCAGTTATTTAGGATTTTAGCTATTCTAATAAATATACATTAATAGGGTTTCAATTTGCAATTATCTAACAGCATGATGTTGAGCATCTTTTCATATGCTTTTTTTGATACCTGTATAAATTTTTTGATGAGGTGCCTAATTCAAATTTTTTTTACCACTTTTCAATCAGTTTATTTGTTCTCTTATGTAATTGTAAGAGTCTTCCCCTCTATTTTAGATACTCACACTTTATAAAATATGTACTTTGCAAGTATTTTCTGAGTCCTCACTGTATTTTTTGTTTTCTTAACAATGCCATTCCCAGTGCAAATATTTTTTAATGTAATGAAGTTCAACCTACCAATTATTTTCATGGATTGTGATATTGGTGGTATAACTAAAAACTCATCATCCAACCCAAGATTGTGTATTTTCTTCCAAAAGATACATAGTTTTTGCATTTTTCTTTGGGTTAATAATTCATTTTGAGTTAATTTTAGTGTAATGTGTATTGTCTGCATTTAGGTCGTTTGTTTCCCCTTTGGCATATGGATCTCCAATTGCTGCAGGACCGTTTATTGAAAATATTACCTACTCTTACCTGAGTTTTCATTGTCAAAATCCAGTTTATTGTATTTGGGTGGGTCTATCTCTAGGTTACCTATTCTCTTACACTGATGTTTGTGTCTATTCTCTCACCAATTACTGTCACTTTAAAATAAGTCTTGAAATCAGTTAGTCTGAGTTTTCCGATGGCTTTTTTTCTCCTTCTATCTTGTGTATGGCATTCTAGGTCTCTTGACTTTTCATATATATTTTACAATCTGTTTGATGATATCTAAAAATTACTGTGCTGGGACTTTGTAATTAAATTAAGTGTATTCTTCAAGTTGGAAAAAAATGACATCTTAACAATATAGAATCTTCTAATCCATGAACATAGAAAATCCCTCCGTTATTTAGTCTACTCATTTCATCAATGTCTTGTAGTTTTCTATATACAGGAACTATACATATATGTTTGATTTGTATGTAAGTATTTCTTGGTGGTATTGTACATTTTTTAAAATTTCAAATTCCAATTGTTCATTGTTAATATGTAAGAAAACAATTAACTTTTGCATATTGGTTTTGTATCCTCTAACTTTGTTGTGCTTGACTATTAGCTCCAAGAGTGTGTGTATGTGTGTGTGTACGTATAAATCCATCTGTGAATATAGACAGTTTTATTACTTCCTTTCCAGTACATATACATTTTATTTACTGTTTATGTTTTATTGCATTAGCTAGAACTTGGCAGTACAATGTCAGATAGAACTGGTGAGAGACTATGTCCTTGCCCTGTTCCTGATCTTGGGAGAAAATGTATTTTCTCTCACCATTAAGAATGATATTAGCTGCAATTTTAAATAAAAGTAATTTATCAAGTTGAGAAATTTCCCCTTCTATTCCGACTTTGCTGACAGATTTTATCATGAATGGGTGTTGGAGTTTGTTTCTTTGTCAGTTGATATAATGTTGTGATTTAATTATTTAAGGCTTCTGATTTGGTGGATGACATTGATTAGTTTTCAGATGTCTTTTTTTACTTGGAATAAATGCCACTTTGTGATGATATATATATTTTAATATATTAATATGTAGTTTTGATTTAAAATATTTTGTCACGTATTTTTGCACTATATTCATGAAAGACATTGGTCTGTAGTTTTCTTTTCTTGTAATGTCTCTATCTGTTTTGGGTATCAGATAAAAAATTTGAGCTAGAAAGTGTCTTTCTTTACTTTGGGATTCTCTAAGTCTTCCACAAAGAGCTCTTGCAGCTCTTTCAGGTATAATTGTATTGAGCCTTGCTGTAAAATGTGGTAAAATGTGGAGGATAGTAGTAGTTTCATAGTTTTAGGTCTTAGATTTAAGTCTTTAATCCATTTTCATTTGATTTTTATATATGGTGAGAGATAGGGGTCTAGTTTCATTCTTCTGCATATGGATTTCCGATTTTCCCAGGACCATTTATTAAAAAGACTGTTCTTTCTGCAATGGATGTTTTTGGCCCTTTTGTCAAAGATGAGTTCACTGTACATGTATGGACTTGTTTCTGGGTTCTCTGTTCTGTTCCATTGGTCTATGTGTCTGTTTTTATGCTAGTATCATGCTGTATCGATTACCATAGCTCTGCAGTATAATTTGAGGTCAGGTAGTCTGGTTCCTCCAATTTTGTCCTTTTTGCTCAGTATAGTTTTTTCTATTTTGTGTGGCTTAATTTCTATCTCACAAACTGTGGTTTCTCCAACATTTTAATGGGCTTTGAAGCATAATTGTTCTCAATCTGGGAGGAATCCGTCACGTCATTGTCATGAGGGCTTTACAGCTCTTGTTTTTAATGATATAATTGTGCACTAAGAACTTTTCTTTCCCAAAACAGTTACAAGAGAACAGAAAGTGGAATCAATCCATCCCTAGATCATCACCTTGTTCTGGCGATGATCCAGGGGGCACCACATTTATTTTCATTTAGAGATAACCAAACACAATGAGGACATACACACTGTTGTCCTTTTTTTTTTGGGACCTGACTCAGATGCTTCCTTTTTTTCCTGTTTGTAAGCCGTGGTATTCAGGAGAACTTGATATTGACCCAACACTCACAGTTATGGTTCATTGCCAAGACTGGGCTGACTAGAGGACATATTTTCCACATGTTTTCGACTGAATCTGACAATCCTGGTGCATGTGATTCTTCCTGCTCTGAAAACAAAATTCCTTCATTGTGACTCTCATTTCTTTCTCCCCGTGTGTCGATTGCCTTTCCACTATTTTCACTGGTCTTATTATCTTTCCCCTGTTGTTAAGTCATGTTTTGACTTTAAAGGTTTCTCCATTTGGGAGAGAGACATTGCTGTGTGACAGAAGCAAACACGCCAAGGCCACCTTAGATCATTTTTTTTTTTTTTTAGAGAAGAAGTCTTCAAAAGCATAAATGTTGCTGTTGACTTTGTTCCTTAAGATTGCTAAATTAGAGAAGATCTACTTTGCCATTTGTAAACCTGTATTCTTCATATCATTTCAAATGAATTGTAAAGCTCCCACTTGTATTGGCCGCGTGTGTCTATTATAAGCTTCAGCTTGTATTGGCTCTGTGTGTGTGTATTATTTTAATGTAGAGGTCATGTGTCTTGCAGAAAAATACCATGGCCATGTCTGAAATGAGTTTAACTGTGTGTAATTGTAATGTTTTCAGCCTGTTGTATGTGGAAACAGAGAAAGATGCAACTACATGATTTAGTCTCAGTTCAGTACCCTTAGCTCTCCCATGCGACTTCATGTCTTTGAAGTCCTGCTCCATTTGATAGTTGGGAGCGTGAAATTCTGCTCAGTAGAACTTTAACATAAAGCTCTGACCTCTGTTACAAGGTATTTATGTTGTGTGTGAATGTGGGATCTCAAAGTAAGTTTTAAAGAGTAGGAGAAAGAAGAACTAAGAAGGCATGTGGGCCTGAGGTGGGTAGTGGTGGCATTACTAGGAGGAAAGGATGAGATGATAAAAGGAAATCTGGGGACTATAAATGCATTAATTTATTTTGTAGCATTGAATGGATCTTCACCTCTCCTGAAATCATCTTTGTTATCTGGCAAAATTTCTCTCTTCACACTTCCAGTTTAAAAAATAAAAGAAAATGACCCAGCCATCCCACTATTGAGTATATACCCAAAGGATTATAAATCATGCTGCTATAAAGATACATGTATATGTATGCTTATTGTGGCACTATTCCCAATAGCAAAGACTTGGAACCAACCCAAATGTCTATCAATGACAGACTGGATTAAGAAAATGTGGCAAATATATACCATGGAATACTATGCAGCCATAAAAAAGATGAGTTCGAGTCCTTTGTAGGGACATGGATGCAGCTGGAAACCGTCATTCTCAGCAAACTATTGCAAGAACAGAAAACCGAACACCACATGTTCTCACTCATAGGTGGGAATTGAACAATAAGATCACTTGGACACAGGAAGGGGAACATCACACACTGGGGCCTGTAGTGGGTTGGGGGTATGGGGGAGGGATAGCATTAGGAGATATACCTAATGTGAATGACGAGTTAATGGGTGCAGCACAGAAACATGGCACAAGTATACATATGTAACAAACCTGCACGTTGTGCACATGTACCTTAGAACACAAAGTATAATAAAAATAAATAAACAAATAAATAAAAATCTTTAAAAAATAAATAAAAGAAAAGTAAAAAATAAAGTTGCTATAAGCCATCTCTAAAATTCATTTCTATAAGTGCAGGTTATTTATTTTAAAGAAAGAAGAAGAGAGTTACATGTATAAGTGGATAGGAAATCTTAAATGTATTCAGAACTGTACTGATAATTAAACTTGAGTGTAGCCTTCAGTGTGTGACTTGTAACCATCATTACTTTTGGTACATCTGGAGCTACTTCAGTGATTTGGTATAACTATTCACTATTTTCTTTCTGCTCCCCTTTGGGTAAAAAGAGAATTCTTCCCCGCTCAGACCTTAGCTTCCTTTACAAACAAGACTACACATGAAAGAGGATTTTACTGAAAGAAAGAGCTGTTGTCACTGCTACAATTGCATAAATAGGAAAAACATATTAGTTTATGCAGATAATTCACAACAAAGTGCACTTTAAGCTCAGGAATTATTAGAATCAATGCTATTGCTCTTTTAATTTTCCAAATAAATCCTGATACCTATTATACTACATTAATTATCTTTATTCAAGTTTAATATTTCCTGTCAAAATATTTTAGTTCAGAATTTAAAAAACAACTTATACCAAACTTTATAATAACTAAATTTGGTGATTTGAAAACATTGAAATGTTGCTGTGATGGACAGATTGCTTTATAGGAAGAGAAAATTTGGCCAATTCAAGAGAGAGGTTCTGTGAGCATTTGTGTGGAAGTCAAGCATCTGTTTAGTTGGTTTATTTTTCTTCTTTTTAGATCTACCAAAAAGTGACCCTTCTTTATAAATGAAAGTTCCAAGGTAACTCTTAAAAGATCCACATTTCTGCCCATTTGTCCTACAAACAGAATTATTTTAAAAAGCAGAATATCTTATAACATAATTACTAAAAATCTGTATACTGATATTTTAAAAATTTTATTGGTTTTAAGACAGGATTCAAAATGGACATCCAAAAGCAATTTTCAGTTCCAATTATTCTGAAAAGTAGGGATGCCAATATTACCCCCTTTGCTGCCACCTGTTGTTTCATCAAAGAAATGACTCACTTGTAATATTTTTTTCCTTTAGCATAAATTACTCATCGAAATTGTTATTTCCAGTATTAAAATCAGATTATCTTCAGGCTATATATATACATATATAGTACAGAGAATCTTTTTGTTTCTAACAGTTGGAGAGACAGGTTTTCAAGTAGTCACACATGATATCCAGAGATTTAGATTCTCCCTTTGGCACATGCAATAGACATTTGAAAAGGTTGAAAAGACAAAAATAAAAAAAGCCAATGATTCCTAAACAAGCACATGATACCCGAAAGGGCTTTGTAAACTAAGCTTTCTAATGTAAAAGCACTTAGCTTAATAGCAACACTCTTAGCCCTGGAAGAAAAATTTAAAATAAAAACTCCCATATCCACTCTCCTATACCCTAAAATTGTTGTATATCAGGTATTAAAACTGGTAAAATCTGGAAGTATAGAGATGAATATAATATGGTCCTTTTAACATTATTTATTTGTTTGTTTTTTGAAACAGGGTCTTGCTGTGTTGTCCAGGGTGGTCTCAAACTCCTGGACTCAAGTGATCCTCCTGTCATGGCCTCCCAAAGTGTTGGGATTACAGACTTGAGCCACCACAACTTGGCCAGGTCCCTGTTTTTGAGCAATTCAGAAGTTAAAAGAAAAGACAAATTATGTTGAGAGAAGAAAGTCCCTTGTTCCTGTTGAAACTGGATGCATTGGTGATGAATTAGGAAATCAAGATAGGAGACTGATAGTAATTCTGCTATGATAAAAACATCAGCAAAAAGGACAATATTGGCGAAAGACATGGAGAAGAGTCTATAAATGACACAATTAAAAGGCTGGGATTTGGTGACTAAAAGAGTTGAGAGAAAAGAGATTATTCCAAGTTCAGAGTGAGGGAGATTGGAAAGGGTTGTTGGTTAGCAGGAAAAAAATTTTTCTTTAGCTGTATTTAATTTATCAGAAGACCTGTACAACTACTGCAGCTATCTAAAATATAACCCATTCCCTCATCCCCCAAAATAGATAAACCACAATAATAAACAAATAGGAATTTTATGGCAAACAGTTGAGTAGTTCCAAAACAAACATATCTTAAAAATTAAGCTCTTATATTCTATCCATCTTAGATTATTTATGTCTCTTGCCAAGACATTATTTATTCTTATTTTAGAAACAATTTTAACTTTAATCCATAGCAGATTAGGATGGACAAGAAGGTCAGGAAACAATTTCTGGAGGCAAACAGGCAGGTAGCTGTAAGACTAATGGCTGACAATCTAAGTATTTTAAGTTTCATTTCTTTGTTTGTTTTTTGTTTTGATTTTTTAAATTTCACCTGACCCTATTTCATTCACCTTGGCCTTAGACTAATGTTTCAAGCCAAGAAAGCTCAGTTTCTGAATGTCCTGACAAGAGGTGGCCCATGATCTCCTGGGAAGGGTGCTGGGTCCACTCTGCTTCTGGTGCCGGATACTGGTACACTGAATGACTGCCAACTACGCATTAACTACAGCAGCAATGAAAATAATGTAAATGCTTGTGTGGCACTAAGCAGGTGACAAACACCGTTCTAAGTGCATTATATACTTATTTAACCTTCCCCATCACCCTGTGAGGTGAATGCTTTCAGTACACTGGATTTACAGTAAGGGATGGGATATGGAGACCACACAGATAAGAGGTGGATCTAAGATGCAAATCCAGCAGGTCTGGGGCCAGAGTCTGTGCTCTAGCCCACATACACTACAGTTTCTCAGTGATGACACCAGGGAATAGTCTTTCCAAAGTAAACTGGGTTAGTAATTTCTAAGCAATTCAGTTTGCAAGCTATAGACAAATATTTAAAGCTGAAGTCATTAGGTCAAGGCTGGTATTTTGTTTCAAACCAGTTTCATTTTGTGGTGGAAATGGTCTATACCACGCATTACCTTCTCACAGCTGATATTACAGGTAAATATAGTAATTCAGTGAATTAACCCATTTTGTAGTAAATGGATTATATATTCATAAAGTATTACTATGTGTTATTCTCATCAAGTTATTCTCTCATTATTATCAGAGTTAATAAGGCACTTTATCAAGTACCCTCTGCCCCACAATTTCTAATTAACCTATGTTACATGGCTCAAGATGGATTTGTCAAATACATTTTTATTATTATTTTTTAAACTTTTATTTTAGGTTCAGAGGTACAAGTGCAGGTTTGATACATAGACAAACTTTTGTCATGGGAGTTTGTTGTACAGATTATTTCATCACCCATGTATTAAGCCTAGTACTCATACCTTTTAAATATTAAGTTACTCTTAATGAAAGATGATTTGGAAAATGTTATCTAGCCTTCTTTTGTAATTTTATTTCTGGAGATTATAAACATTTTCTCTTTCTCTTTGCAAGTCTGGAATGTTAACATGCAATGTCAAGGGGTGTGTGTGTGTGTGTGTGTGCGCGCGCGTTTGTGTCCATTAATACCGCCCCGGGCACATTTACTCTTTTGATCTGAACACTCAACAAATTATGGTAGCTTCCTCCTCTTTTTTTATTTTAACTTTTGTCTAATGATTCATTTCCTATCTGTACTCTGGCAGCCCTTTTGAGGACACCTATTATATTATCTGTTCACCTGCCTAATGTTCTTTTACCCATAAATTCCAGCTCTGTAGAACTTCACTTTTTGTTGTGACTTTTTTCTCTTAATCTTTGAAAATCCTAAATTGTTTATTAACATAAATCGTTCTCTCTTTCCTTTCATTTTAAAAATTTAACTTCTTAAATAGTAGAAACCATATTTGTTAACTCTAGAAAGTCTTTTTGGAACTGTAATTGTCTCTTAGAAGGCCCTCATCTTTTGCTTAAAGATTTTGTCCATCTCTTCCATTAGTTTTATTTATTACTATTATTATTATTGAGACGCTGTTATTGAGACATTTTTATTGACTCTGTCACCCAGGCTGGTATGATCTCAGCTCACTGCAACCTCTGCCTTTCAGGCTCAGGTGATCCTTCCACCTCAGCCTCCTGAGTAGCTGGGAATACAGGTGCTGGCCACCACGCCCAGCCAATTTTTGTATTTTCAATAGAGATGGGGTTTCACCATTTTGCCCAGGATAATCTGTAACTCCTGGGCTCAAGCGATCCTCCCGCCTCAGCCGCCCAAAATGCTGGGTATTCGTTCTGTTCCAATGGAAGCTATCTGTTTTTGCTTTTACAACTTGATTCTCTTTCCTTATATGAATTAATACCTTAAATAAGTTATATTTTGCTATTGTTGTTGTTGATGATGATGATTTATAGACATTATTCCTTTTAGTGTTGTGAGTAAGGCTTCTGACTTTTTTCCATGTAGGGAAAATGTGGTTGTTTCTTCCAGGAACAGAAATGATTGCTCTTTGCTGACACTAGGATTGGACTGCCTGAGCCTCGTGGGGTGTGCTTGCTGCAGTCTTTTCCCTCCCAACTGTTGGTGCGGGAACTCTTCCACTCATCAGCATATAATCTGCCCCCACCGCCCCAGTTTAGTGCTGTCTGTGGATTTTGGGTTACTCAAAGACAGTAGGCAGCAAGTGGTCAAGAACGTCCTGTTTTGGGACCCCGAAGAACTCTGACATCATGTCACAGTGGAATTCTAGAGAAAGAAAAGATGCCAATTGCAGAAAATGTTTTGATATGCAGATTCTGTCTTGAATAAAGATAACTTGCAAAGTTCAGGAAGAATTCTTAACTATAACATTTGTTGATAACTCCAAGTTATATAGAGTTCACAAATGTATAAAATACATAAAATTATCATTTAACTGTGCTTCAAACAATTCAACTCTTCAACTTGAAGTAAAATTTTTGTTTCCCAGTGTGCAAAATAAACCTGGAAAGTTATTTAAAAAGAGGATTTGGCATTGAGCTTTAAAGTAATTTTGAAGGAATATTTATAATTTCAGCTATTGCTAGGCATGGTTCAGGAGATCTAGACTAAATGCAACACATCTATCCACCACTGATAGTCCCAGAACAAATCATTTAACCTCAATATAACTTAATATTTCTCATCTAAAATATATAAACAGGGTATTGGATTGTTAACTAAGTTCACTCAGGAGCTACATAACTTACTCTTGCAATGCAAAACAGTCTTAAAAAGGTTTTTGGCTTCCACTAAATCAAAAATCACAAGATTTCATGGACCTTTGGCCTTTTGTTTTTTGAATAGTGAAAGTCTGGGATGCTAAAGTGGTGAATATCGAGAGTCGACACTATAATACTGGTCTATTTTAAATGTTCAGTCTCTGTGTGTGCATGTATGTGTACCTACATGCATATAAAAGCACATGTGAGATATGTGATACTAATTTTTAGTCTGTGTGTGTGCATGTATGTGCACATACATGCATATAAAGGCACATGAGAGATATGTGATACTAAGCACAGAAACTTAATAAAAATTACTATCAGGTCAATATTGAGCCAAGAAAACATCACAGAAATCCCATAGAAGAGAAACTCAAATTTAGGAAAATTCAATTCAAGCTTGCTCTTTTAGAATACTTTATGGAAGATACTAGAGAGGAACAGAAGCCAGAGTAAGGTTTAAATAAATTATAGATTGATAGATCTAATGCTAGCATTTTTTATCAGAAATTTCTTTTTCTTTAAAGTTCTTTATTAGCAGTTTCTATCTGCTTTTGAGTGATTTATTGGAACTACTTTAATTTCCCCCAGCTGTCACAGCTGAGTGAACTTACAGGCCTTTGAGAGGCTAACCACATCCCATTACAATTATTGCTTTTGTATCCAATTAGAGCACCTAGGTCTAGCATGGATATTGGCATAGATTAAAGTAGGTGACAATCATGCACTTAAAAACAAGATGGATGTGTGTATGTTTGTGTGTGTGTGTGTGTTTGGAAATGGGTGGGGTAAAAACTTGCACCTTTATTGAAAATCTTCATAGAGATTTATAAAACAATATACTTTTTCTGTTACCTTTATAAGTAAATATATTGATTTTTCATAATTTAATCTGTGGTGAATAAATATTGCTATAAAGCCTCCTTATCTTAATAGTTCTAGACACAATAGGTATTTTCTTCTCAGTAGGGTCATTGGGAAATATGCCTTTGTCAGGTATTTTCTTCCAATTACATGCTATGGCACATACAGAGAAGATAAGACTTGGCCTCTGACCTCTGCAGTTTAACTATGGGTTGGTTTTCTCTTTTCTGCATTGCTGACTTTTGAAATGGAATGATTTCCTTTGTGACAATCAGTATTTTTAAAAAATCAATTTCATTAATGCCTTTTCATTATTATATTCACCAGCAAAAGACAGTTTATTGCAACTAATCATTTAGAATCGAAGAGATTTTTGTATTCTCTCTACCCTGCTTACACACACCTTCACACATACAATTTTATTCCCAAGACGTTACATCTTTGTTTTCTAAGAACTTTATTTTATTCTGAAATAAACTCAGTAATTGGATCAGGATATTTCTTAGCAGGGCTATTGTTTTTGTTTCTAAATATTGCCAGTTCACTTCCAAATTTTCTATAGGTTGTTGCCACATCTATGCCAGAAACAAAGAGAGATTTGGTATTTAATAGAATATTTCTTTGTGTGTGTGTGTATGTTTTCCCATATCACCAACTCATTTTTTTTACCTTGGGATTCTTTCACTCCATGTATACCACCAATTAATCAGCAATCGTGCACTAAGAGTCTTCTTTCAGCCCTCCTAATAACATACAAAATGTGGTAAATATTTATTGGTAAATGCATAAGTGTTGTGTTGCATGTTGATTCTAGACAATATTCATTTATACTGAAGTCAGTCTTTTGCTTTATTTATTTATCTTTTCCTTTGACTCAGTCAGCACAGCCTCATGACAATCAGTTGAACAGTGAAATTTATCTTTATCTGTTAATTAGTTTGTTTACACAGTACTAAAGTACTATTTTGAGTACATGTTTTGTTACGGTTAAATGATGTAAGTTTTAGCAGGAATTTAATTTGGGGCAGTAGCATTGAATAAAGAATTCACCATCATGATAAAGACAAAATATTTTAAAAAGAAATAATCAGATCTATATGGTCTGCTATAATAATTAAGACACAAGACAATAGCATTTTTTTGAAACTCACAAAAAATGTAATTATCATCTTGCAGTAGAGGCAGTATATAGCATTTCAATGGAAGACCTGGCATTGCAGTTCAAGCCTGTATCCCACTCCCTGCTCTGTCATAAGGTTGTGTGACTTTACTATTTTTTTAAAAAAGAACTGTTTTAATTTTCATTTGTAAGATAGATTTAAAGAAAATCTACTTTATCAAGTCCCTCTAATTATTTTACATATTGACTCAAGTACATCCTTTATGACTAATAATTTGAAATAAAAATGATTTTTTTTTAAATCTGGGGAGGAGTTAAAGGAACTAATTATGCAATATATATTAAAGTGAATGTGATCCAGTGAGCCCCTGAATTTGGGGTGATGTTTCTATTTCACTCTGAGCTACCTAGACAACAGGCTATCAGGGGCCAGTAAGGAGTAGAGAGAGGGCACTCCTTCTCTTGTCTGGAGAGGCTGTACCTGAACTGATCTCTTTATAGAATGAGAGAAAAATCTGATCTCATGGACTCCAAGGTCTTCCATTGCTGGACACACAGATTTCCAAGCCAACTCTTGCAGCATTGAATTCCAGACTAATTGGAGTTCAATTCTCTTTTCATTCACAAGGATGAACAACACATATAGTAGAAAGAATAACAAAGAGAGGATAGGATTATTCCACTCGGGGACTCATTATGTGTCCACCAGTGTGTGGGTCCAATGCGTTCTCTGTGGGCTGATAGAAGAAATGAGAGGCCTTGATGTTTTGTTGGAAGAGATGGAATCATGAACTATGATTAGAGAATAAAATGAGTAATTAATACCAAAATAGTCCGTTCACCTTATTTCTTAATGTTTACTATGTGATATACATAATGGTGATAAGGAAAATATGAGAGTCCTTGTTTTCGCTAAGGGAAATTGAGGAAGGTGATACAGAGAAGTGAAAAAGCAACTAGAATGCTAAGAGCCCCAGGGTAACTACCAACTGCTATAGTTGTTTTAAAGTCTCTCACAAACTTGCCCTAATCCAGGTTAAAGACAATCATATCCCCCAGTGTTGAAAGCCAGCTACTCTAAATCTTCTTCCTTTCTTAACATTTACTGACTCATTTGTATGTGCTGGGCAGTGTGATCAAGAACCAAATTTTGCCCCTTTATAAGCGAAGTGCTATTACAAGTATACAGAAGAGAAAATCAAGGCTTGGGGTGGTTGCAATCACACAATTGGAGGCCTCTGAGCCAGGATTTGAAACCAAGTAGTCTGGCTCCTAAGCTCTTAGTCACTGAATGAAATTGCATGGGGTGTGTGTGGTTGGGAAATAACACTCCTTCTTACATGTTTGTGAGGGCACCTGACTTCGAATCTTCACTCGAACACCTTGTGCTGTACATTTCATGGGAGCTCACAATTATGCATTTATTTTAGAGCTATCTTTAGCTGCGGGGCATTTCAAGGTGCCAGTTACTTAAATTCCTTTTTTCTACCATAGTAAAACAGAGCATTTAATCAGACAGTGTTCTAAAGGGAACTCCTGGCAACTAAGGGCTCCTCTCCCATGAATCACTCAGGGTCAGAATTAGACTGGATTAAATACCAGCGGATATCTTACGAATCGGAGGGGTAGGGTGCCATCTCCAATTGCCAGATTTGGCTTACATTCCAAACTGAGATGGCAAATTTTACGGATCCCGTTGCATGCTTTACCGTATCAAACATGGCGGCTCTTCT
This sequence comes from Macaca fascicularis, assembly GCF_037993035.2. Taxonomy (NCBI): domain Eukaryota; kingdom Metazoa; phylum Chordata; class Mammalia; order Primates; family Cercopithecidae; genus Macaca; species Macaca fascicularis. The sequence continues at coordinate 88,699,704 of NC_088382.1, forward strand.
CCCTGATCTTCCCTGTTTACTATTCCCCGGAGTTATTACAAAGAGCAGGTTGAAATACCCTTATACTTCCCTGGGCTAATAAAGAAGCACCAGCACTGAAGTATTTCGATTGGCCGCATGATCTCCCTGGAGAAACATAGCACTTCTAGTCTTGCTCCAATGCCACTTTATGTTCCCATTCTACATTTCCTTTCTTGAATGGAAGAGAAGAATGAACGTTAAACAAGAAGGGGTCAGAGAGAGGAAGAGTTGCATACAAATACAAGCACAGGGATGAAAGGAAGGGGAGGAGATAAAGAAGGAAGGAACAGGGAATATACCTCCTGAAGAGACACTGAGCCATGCTGCTATGGCATAAACCTCCAGTTAGGTAAACATATTAAAGTGCACTTATATCCATAATTTCTTTCTTAAAAGAGGTAAGCAAGAGATGCTTGGAGAAGAAGAATAGTCAAGAAGATGGAAATAATGACTAATGCTGTTCTTCTCACCTGTTTGCCAGTCTCACTCAAATGAGGATGACTATTTAGAGTAATATTGAATTACAGAAAGCTTTATGCGATTATAAGCCTGAGAAAGAAGCACCCAAACGTGCATGTAAAAGGTGGACTAATAAGAGGCAAAGGTAAGGAAAGATGAAGGAGAGAAGGAAAATAAGGAAATGCCAATTATTAGTTTAGAACACCCGAATACCAGTCTTCTTCTACTAAAATATTTAATTGTGAAAATAACTTTATTCTTCTCTTAGAAATTTGAAAACAATACATTTTGCATTATGTTATAAATCAGGAATGAGAACACTGTATTGTTGTTTATCAATTTTGTAGAGGAGAAAAAATTGGAGTCATAGCAAGAAAAAATGCTTGCTTTGTTTTATTTGCTTTTGAAGAAAATAATACACACATTTAATTTATACACTTAAAAATTAATCATTAGGACATTAACCACTATGAAATGAAAATACCAGAATTAATTTATTCTATCTTTAAATTAATTACAGACAACCACAGTTGCTAACAGTATGAGTTCTACAGTTATACAGAACTAAGTCCGTTAGCTATGTGACCCATGGCCAAATATTTTCCTTCTCTGTGCCTGCATTTCTTCATCTGTAAACTGGAATAATGATAGCAACTACTTCAGAGGACCACGTATTAAATGAGGTAATCTTTGTGATGAGAGTCTCAGAATGCCTTGCATATTATAAATTCTTAACAGGTGTTGGCTTCATCATTATTTTTTTATTTTATTATATATATTTTAACAGCTTTATTGAGATATAATTGATATACAAAGAACTGCACATATTCAACGTGTATAATTTGATGAATTTGTACATAGGCAAACACCCATACAACCATCCCCACTCAGGGTAATAGACGTATGCAACTTCTCCAAGTTTTTTGTGTGTCCCTTTGTTTTTGTTTTGTTTTGTTTTCTTGGGAAGAACACTTAACATGGAAATCTACCTTCTTAACATATGATCCAGCAATACCACCTCTGGGTATATATTCAAAGGGATTGAAATCAGGATCTTAAAAAGACATCTTCACTCCCGAGTTCATTGTAAAATTAGTCACAATAGCCACGATATGGAAACAACCTGTTTCCATTGACATATAAATGCATAAAGAAAGTGTAGTATACAATGGAATTATTCATCCTTAAAAAGAAGGAAATCCTGCCATTTGAGACAACATGGATAAACCTGAAGGACATTATGCTAAGAGAAAGAAGCCATTCACAGAAGGATAAATGGTTTATGATTACACTTACATGAGGTATCTATAATGGTCAAACTCATAGAAGCAGAGAATATAGCAGTGGTTGTCAGAGGCAAATTAAGGGAGAGGTGAGGAGTTGTTCAATGGTTACAAAGTTTCAATTATGCTACATGAATGAATTCTAGAGATCAACTCTACAGCTAAGTGCCTGTAGTTAAAAATACTGTATTGTGTTTATCATTATTATTTTGAAGAAAATATTAAAAAGTATATTATGGTCACTTTAAGGTCAACAACAGATAAACCACCAGAATAAAGTATCATTTTTTAAAAACCTCAGTAAGACTTTAAAAATTCATTTCTAACTATGGAAATCTCATGAAATTCAGAGGACTTTAATGAAATCCTAATACAGCTGGTTGTTCTCCATAATTGACCAAATAAAATCAAATCCTTCCTGAAATTTGTTAGCTAGAATATTATTCTAAGCTTAACTCTATGCTGGGCAGGCCAAGTTATATTAGAAATGGTTTTGTAGGATACAAATTTAATAACCCATATATTCAGTAATTTGTAAGGCAATGGGCCAAATCTTTGGCAGGGATTTTCTTATTTTCCCACAGCTGAAGTTTCTGGAGAATTGCTCTCATATTAGAAAAAAAAAAAAAAAAAACCACACTAAGTGGAACTGCTTATGAAGAATATACTGTTTTTGTCTTTAACCACTTTGTTCAGGTATGACTGACACATTTAAAAACTGTACTTATTTTATATACAATCTCTCAGTGACTTTCGAGATAAGTATAAACCCATGAAATCATCACCACTACCAAGGCCATAGAACATCTGTCACCTCCCAAAGTTTCCTCCCAGCTCCTTTATTATCATTATTGGAGGTTTTGTTGTTGTTGTCGTCACTGTTTCTTGATACGAACAATTAACATAAGGTAGATCTTTCCCTCTCAACAAATTTTAAGTATAAAATGGAGTTTTGCTAGCTATAGGCACTATACCATATAGCAGATTTCCAGAAATTACTTATTTTACATAGCTGGAACTTTGTACCCTTTAACTATCACCTCCCCAATTCTCCCGCTTTCCTATACCCTGGCAATTCCCATTCTACTCTATCCTTCTATGAGTTTGTTTTAGATTCCACACATAAGTGAAATTGTAGAGTATCTGTTTATTTTGTGTCTAGATGACTTCATTTAACAGAATACCCTCCAAGTCCATCCATGTTGTTTCAAATGACAGGATTTTCTTTTTTTAAAGGCAGAGTAATATTTCATTGTATGTATATACCACAGTTTCTTTATCCATTAATCTATCTATGAACATTTAAGTTGTTGCTGTATCTTGGCTATTGTTAATAATGTTGCAATGGGCAGGGGCTTGCAGATGTCTTTTCAAGGTCCTAATTTCCATTTATTTGGATACATGCCCAGAAGAGGGGCTGCTGGATTGTATAGTAGTTCTATTTTTAATTTGCTGAGGAAACTCCATACTGTTTTCCATAATTGCTGCTCCAATTTCCATTCCCATCAACAATATACAAGCATTCCCTTGTCTTCACATTCTCTCCAACACTGGTTATTTTTTGTTGTTGTTTCTTTTTTACTAGTAATAGCTATTCTAACAGATGTGAGGTGATATTTCATTGTGGTTTGGGTTTGCATTTCCAGAAAAACAATAGAAAAGATCAATAAGACTGAAGGGTTGGTTTTTTGAGAAGACAAACAAAGTTGACAAATCCTTAGCTGGGCTAAGAAAAAAAGAAGACTCAAGAAAAATTATAAATAAAAGAGAATGCAAATGATACTATAGAAATACAAATGATCATAACAGACTATTATGAGCAATCAAATACAAATGAATTGGACAACCTAGAGTAAATGCATACATTTCTAGAAATATGCAAGCTACTAAGACTGAACCATGAATAAATAGAGAATCTGAACAGATCAATAATGAATAAGGATATTTTTTCTGTAATCAAACGTCTCCCAACAAAAAAAGCTCAAGACCAGATGGCTTCAATGGTGAATTCTACCAAACATTTAAAGAGGAATATGTTGTTAGTAAATCTTTTCTCCTTTTTTGAGTTTTTCTCATCACCATTTCAAGTTCAGTAGTCTCAGACAGGTGATATCTGTCTACACTAGTCTATAATAGGGTTTGGCTGTGTCCCCATCCAAATCTCATCTTAAATTTAACTCCCACAATTTCCACGTGTCGTGAGAGGAACTCAGTGGGACGTGATTGAATTATGGGGGCAGGTCTTTCTTGCACTGTGCTCATGATAGTGAATGAGTCTCATGAGATCCGATGGTTTTAAAATGAGAGTTTCCCTGCACATGTTATCTCTCTTGCTGTTGCCATGTAAGAAGAGCCTTTCACCTTCCACCATGGTTGTGACGCATCCCTAGCCACATGGAACTCTAAGTCTATTAAACCTCTTTCTTTTGTAAATTTCCCAGTCTCAGGTATATCTTTATCAGCAGTGTGAAAATGGACTAATACAGTCTAGTTCACCAGAAAAGCAGAACCATTAGGAGATATATACTGAGAAATTTGTGACAAGAAATTAGCTTATGGGGGATGCCTAGAAAGTTCCAAAATCCATAGGGTGAGTCATCAGTAAGGGAAGAATGGGACTACTGGGCAGAAGTGGAAGTGGTTGTCTACAAGCATAAGTTTATTCTCAGGAATACCTCAACTCTGCTTTTAAAGTCTTTCAACTAATTAAATCAGTACCCACCAGATTATCTAGAAAAATCCCCTTTGCTAAAAGTCGACTGATTTCAGGATTTAATAACATCTACAAAATAGCTTCATAGCAACATCTAGATTAGTATTTGAATAACTAGAGGATGAGCCCTGGCCGGGTTGACACAGTAAATCACCATCATAGCCCACCTGTCAATCTGGCACCTATACACATTCCTAAAGTCAAACTCTAAATAAAGTGAGTAACAAAGTCATGGATCCACCTAAATTAGTGCAACTGTTCTGTTTTGGTTTTGTTTGTTTTTATTTTATTTTATTTTATTTTTTGAAATGAAGTGTCACTCTTGTCACCCAGGCTACAGTGCAATGGCATAATCTTGGCTCACTGTAACCTCCTCTTCCCAGGTTCAAGTGATTCTCCTGCCTTAGCCTCCTGAGTAGCTGATATTACAGGTGCCTGCCACTACACCCAGGTAATTTTTTTATTTTTAGTAGAGACGGGGTTTTACCATGTTGCCCAGGCTGGTCTCAAACTCCTGACATCAGGTGATCCGCCCGCGTGGGCCTCCCAAAGTGCTGGAATTACAGGTGTGAGCCGCTGTGCCCAGTCTGCTTTTTTTTTTTTTTTTTTTTTTTTTTTACAAATCCTTGGATGTTGTTCACTCTTCTTTGATATCCTGTAACTTACTGCAAAATAAAGTTAACTACCATTTAAGGGAATAAGACAGGGAAGAAACTTTTAAAAAATGGTTAATATAAATATGCAAACATATTCAAAATAAAATAAGGAAGGAATACCTGTAACTCTTACAATCCTTGTTTCTGTAACTGGTCATGCTCTTGTAACTGGTATTTATAACTACTTTCTTCATCTACTCTTTTGATATTCCATTTGCCCTCAGCAAGCAGCGCAACTAGTCATGGTTCTTTGCCTGGTGAATTGAACCAAACTTTCATGCCTGAAGCATTGGGCCACTAGCAGTTCTGCCTGGATTGGGTTGTGGGTATCCATTGATTTGATATGGTTTGGCTGTGTTCCTACCCAAATCTCATCTTGTGCTGTAGTTTCCATAATCCTCACATTTCATTGAAGGTACCTGGTGGGAGGTAATTGAATCATGGATGTGGTTACCTCTATGTTATTCTTGTGATAGTGAGTGAGTTCTCACAAAATCTGATGGTTGTTTGTTTGTTTGTTTGTTTTTGAGGCAGAGTCTCACTCTGTTGCCCAGGCTAGAGTGCAGTGGCACAATCTCGGCTCCCTGCAAGCTCCGCCTCCCAGGTTCACGCCATTCTCCTGTCTCAGCCTCCTGAGAAGCTGAGACTACAGGCGCCTGCCACCACACCTGGCTAATTTTTTGTATTTTTAGTAGAGACGGGGTTTCACCATATTAGCCAGGATGGTCTCGATCTCCTCACCTCATGATCCGCCCTCCTCGGCCTACCAAAGTGCTGGGATTACAGGCATGAGCCACCACACCCGGCCCCAATCTGATGGTTTTATAAGGGAATTTTCCTTCACTTTGCTCTGCACTTCTCCTTGCTGCTGCCATGTGAAAAAAGATGTGTTTGCTTTCCCTTCTGCCATGATTGTAAGTTTCCGGAGCCCTGTGTCCCAGCTGCTCCAGTGGTGACAAAAAGAGGCCAAGTTACAGCTCAGGTCATTGCTTCAGAGGGTGCAAGACCCAACTCTTGGGTTGGGTCTTGGTGTTGGTATTGGCCCTGCAGAGGCACATAAGACAAGAATTGAGGTTTGGGAACTTTCGCTTAGATTTCAGAGGATGTATGGAAATGTCTGGATGTCCAGGGAGAAGTTTGGTGCAGGGGTGGAGTCCTCATGGAGAACCTCTCCCAGGTCAGTGCAGAAGGGAAATGTGAAGTGAGAGCCCCCACACAGAGTCCCCACTTGGGCACTGCCTAGTGTGGCTGTGAGAAGAGGGTCACCATTGTCCAGAACCCAGAATGGTAGATCCACCGACAGCTTACACTGTGCACCTGGAAAAGCCACAGACACTCAACGCCAGCCATGAAAAAACCCAAGAGTGGAGCTGTACCCTGCAAAGCCACAGGGGCAGAGCTGCCCAAGGTTGTGGGAGCACATCTCTCGCATCAGTCTAACCTGGATGTGAGTCAGGGAGTCAAAGGAGATCATTTTGGAACTTTGCTGTTTAATGACTGCCCCGTTGAATTTCAGACTTGCATAGGTTCTGAACCCCCTTTGTTTTGGTTAGTTTCTCCCATTTGGAATGGATGTATTTACCCAGTGTCTGTCCCCATTATATAGCTAACTTGCTTTTGATTTTACAGGCCCCTAGTAAGACAAGGGACTTGTCTTGTCTCAGATGTCACTTTGGACTTGGACTTTTGAGTTAATGCTAGAGTGAGTTAATATCTTGGGGGACTGTTGGAAGGAAATGATTATGTTTTGAATTTTGAGGACCTGAGTTTTGGGAGGGGCCAGGGTGGAATGATATGGTTTGGCTACGTTGCCAGCCAAATCTCATCTTGAATAGTAGTTCCCCTAATCCTCATGTGTCACAGGAGGGACCTGGTGGAAGGTAAGTAGATCATGGGGGCAGTTACCTCCGCGCTGTTCTCATAATAGTGAGTGAGTTCTCACGAGATCTGATGGTTTTATAAGGGGCTTTTCTCTAACTTTGCTCTGCAGTTCTTCTTGCTGCCACAATGTAAAGAAGGATGTGTTTGCTTCTGCTTCTGCCATAATGGCAAGTTTCCTGAGGCCTCCCCAGTCATGCTGAACTGTGAGTCAATTAAACTTCTTTCCTTTATAAATTACTCAGACTTGGATATGTGTTTATTAGCAACATGAGAATGGACTAATACAGGTTTTAGTTATAGGATGTGGGAGACATCACAAATAATCTCTTACATTTAAAAAATCTTTCCAGTCGTGTGTAGTAGAGACCCAGTGTCCCTTTAATAATCAGGATCTATTATCCCAGACAATAGATTAACTTCCTCTTTGCATATTGATTAAGAATGACAAGGAACCCAAAGTGGGCAGGTAGTAGCCTCAACATCCATTTTGCTGTAATCATTGTTCTGTCTCCTGGTGGAAGTATTTCTCCTTTTGGAACAAAGACCTCTACACCATCATAGGCTACAGCTGAGGAGACATAATGCAAAAATATATCTGATAGATCATTAAGGGTAATAGTGCATAGAGTTACTCCCATTTCCACTCCTTAATTCCTGGTCAAATAAACCCTGCCCATAGAGAAAGCAGCACCATGTAATGGATGGTGATGTAGAGCATTAACACATCCTAGAGGAAATTGCCCCTCTCCTGACTCCTTCTAGACATTTCCATTTGGCTGAAAGTGTAACTGAGTCTTCAAAAGACCATCCAACATTCTAGAAAGTCAGCTGCTTCAAGACAATTTGGAAGGTAGGCTAGTGGATTCCATGAGCATGAGATCATTGCCACATTTAATCACTACAAAGTAAGTTCCTTGACCAGAGCTGTGTATAATACTGTGATGGTGGATAAGATATTCTTTAAGTGGACAGGTGCTCATTTTGGCAGAAATATTGTGTGCGAGGAAAGAGAGTCCATGTTCAGAAGAAGTGTCTGTTCTAGTAAGAACAATGTATCTTCTATGATGGGAGCAGTTCTCTGTAATCAAGCAACCATCAGGTAGTTGGCTGTTATCTTGGGGCGTGGTTCTATTATGAGGACTCAGTGTTGGTCTTTGCTGCTGGCAGAGTATAGACTTAGGTCAGGAAAGCCCCAGTGAGTATAATTCCGTGTTTCTGAGCCCATGAATCATCTCCATTCCTGACATCATAGCCAATTCGTTCAGAGCTCATCAGTTAGTGGCTGGAGTGTCTGAAGAAAGAGATGACTGGTATCCACACATTTTTTCGTATCTGCTTGATTATTAAAATCATTATCTGTTGATGTAATCCTTTGTTGAAGATTCATAAGAGATGCCAACATGTTCACCCGCTTTATTCATTCTGCGAGATCTATATACACACCTCTTTCCAAGACTTCTTTGTCACCAATCTTTCCAACTATGTTTCTTCCAAGTTCCTAACCATCAGCCTCACCCCACTGAATAATACAGAGTCATATATCTGACCATTTCTCCTTCAAAGGAAAGTGAACAATGAGGTGAACTGCTCTAAGTTGTGCCCACTGAAAGAACTTTTCCTCACCACTGTCCTTCAAAAATGTCCCAGAAAAGAGCTAGAGTGATGGAGTTTTCTGCTTTTGGCTGGTGCTGCATGTTGTGCAGAACTATCTGTAAACCAGGTCTGAGTTTTCACTTTCTCAGTTAACTGATAAAAACTCCCAATGAGGTCATTGGTGTGGGCTGATAATGTAGCAGGAGTAGGGCCGTGGGCATTTGAGTCACTTCCTTATGTAACTTACTATTGCCCTGAAAGCCTCCTCAAGCCTCACATATACCACTTCCATTGACTGGCACAGTGCTGCTGTGCATGCCTAACTTCCAGGCTTAGTAGATTAGACAGCACCCAGTTCCTGATGGACAGCTCAGATCACATTATAACTTGGTAGTCCATTATAATATTTTCGGTCCCTATTAAGACCTGGGACAAAGCCAAAAACTGTTTCTTAAAAATAGAATACACCTCTCCTCAAATAATGTCATTTTGTTATAATGTTGATAAGAAAAAAAAAATCGATTCCCTTTCAGGCCACCGACTGTGTGGAGTTTGCACATTCTCCCCGTGTCTATGTGGGTTTTCTTCAGGGACTCCTGTCTTCTCCCACATCCCAAAGTTGTGCATGTTAGGTGCACTGGAGTGTTTAAAGCATCCCCATTGGAGTGAGTGTGAGTGTGCATGAGTGCACCCTGTGATGGATGGGGTCCTGCCCGGGTTGCACCCTGAGCTGCTGAGATAGGCTCCAGCCACTTGTGACCCTGAACTGGAATAATTGGGTAAACAGTTATCTCACTTGTTTTCATTAATCTTTCTTAAATATGTGTGTAGCCCACATTTATTTAAATTTTTAATATTAGAGGTGTTTTCATCTTTATTTAAAAGTTGGGTGATGTTTCTGTTACCAGAAATATGCATATTGCTTGAAGTTGCAGTTTTTGAGAACCTGTAGATTAGGTCAAGTGAGGACTTACTTTATATATCTGCAGAAAATAGTAGAATTTTACTCTAAAATCCTGAGTCTGTGTCATGATTCACTTATAAGAGGCTGCCAAAGACTCCAAAAAGCATCTCTCTCTGACACTGATATTTTAAATGTCATCAGATCTTCCGGATCATGGCTTGTTGGTGACACATGGCCCAAATGTCAGAGCAGCTTGCACAGCAGGCTAAACCTGATGCAGAGCTCTTTCTTGATCTTGCTTCTACTCAAAACTAGCAGCTTTTCAGGTCCTTCAGTAAATGGGCTGGAGCAGTACACACAAAAAGAACTATGTGCTGCCTTGAAAATCTAAAGAGGCCCTCTATTCATTGTGCTTCTTTTTTGGCTATAGGAGGACCAACGAGATACAAAATCTTATTTTTCACCTGGGAAGGAATACTTTGACCTTCCTGTCACCATTAGACCCTGGGAACTTAGTTGATATGGAAGGCCTCTCAAATTTTGTGAACTATATTTCCCACCCTCTGAAACACAAGTGTCCAGAACAGTTGCTACTTTCTGGTTACCAGGTCCAATCAGCATAATGTCATCAATGCAATGGAACGGACTGATTTTCTGCAGAAAGGAAAATCAATCAAGGTCCCAGTGGACTAAATGATGATATAAGTCTGAATAATGGACACATCCTGTAAGTAGAACAGTAAAGGTGTATTGCTGGCTTTTCCAACTGAGATAAAACTGCTTCTAATGATGTTTACTAACATATATAGCAAAAAGATCATTTTTTCAGGTGAAGAGCTGTATACCAAATACCTGAGGATGTGTTAATTTGTCCAAGCAATGAAACCACCTCTGGAACAGCAGCTCTAATTGGAATCACCACCTGATTAAGCTGACAATAATCCACTGTCATTCTCCAAGATCCATCTGTTTTGTGCACAGGCCAAATAGATAAATTGAGTGTGGTTGTGGTGGGATGTCACTATGCTCACATGTTTTATGTCCTCCAGGATTGCAGCATTACTTTTAGCTTACTATTTTCCTAGGTAGAGGCAGTTATAATGACTTTCAATTAATTTTCTTAAATGATTATTATATATTAATTTCTATAATAGCCCTTATTTCACAAGTCAGGAAACCAATGTAGAGATTCTGTTGCATTCTGAATGTGTCTATTCCAATAATGCTTCTGGAACTGGATAAATAATCACAGGACTTGTTCAGGCACATGCTGAACCCACTGTGAGACAGCTACGAACTAAAATTCCATTGATCAATTAATCACCTGACCTTCATAAGCCTCTCTTATGCCTCCACAGTGACATTTTGGGTGTCCAGAAATTAGTGTCATTTTAGTCAGTGTTCAGTAATCTTCCAAAGGTCTAATTATTTCTGTTTTCCAAAGCACAAGCTCACTGGTAAAATAACTAGATCTCTTTAGGAAAGACCAGAAGAAAGATTAATAGTATAAACACATTTTTTGGCAGTGCACTGGACCTCAAAAGGACTTAGCCTCCCTTTCATTTAAGGGGTGCTGGGATGGTAAATTGTCTAAGCCTGGAAATTGACTGAGGTGCTATGTCTCTCTGTTTTGGTGATTTGAATTAGACTTCTGCTTACTAGACCTGGAACTTTTCCACCTATACACATCATTCATTAGACTGTCCATCTAATTCTTTTCTAGTGACATAATTATCAACTAGCTAATGCCATACGTCTTTGTGAGTTACAATATTCTGGTTACTGCTTTGACTCTGCAGTTTATTGCGGTGACTACCTGGTTTTTGATGATCCCAGTTAAATAGCGGCAGTTTCCACTGTAATTTCTGACTTACAGAAAAGAATAAAGACAGCGGTCTCAAGGATGCTAGGACTCCCCTTATAAATTTATGTCTCACAATTGTGGTAAAAGGTATGTCTTCTGGACTCTCCAATTGGATAAGCAGTTCTTACATGATAAATCTATTCAAACATTTCGACCTCCCTAAGACTTTAGATGCATTCCTCCATAGTATACCAAGGCAATTCTGACATTTCAACTTCATTTATTGTAGGCCACCTTTAGTTTCATGTTTCATGAGAAACATGAAACTATGGACAAAACACACTGTTAGAGCCCTTCCTAGACCACTAATCTTGGTGAGCCATAGTAATACATCAGATTAATCCAACTTTATATTCCTTCCACCATAATGCCACACTCTTAAGACCCATTCCCTCACCTATTTCCCCAGATTTCTGTGTGTATCAATTGGAAAAATCATTCTGTTGTTCTTGCAGTTCTTTTACTGTACCTTACAGTTTGGGCTCAGCTGAGACTTAAGTCTATTTGCAGGTCTAGATGCAGAGAAGGGTGGTAGAGATAGGTCCTAAGAAAAATCAGCAGTACCTTGCAGGGCAATTACGGATTCTTTAGGAAGAACAGATAACCTCCTTAGACAGGAGTGGATGGCTGCTTCTCCTAGCAAGAAAATTGCCCAAATTCAAGGGTTCAATGTCCCCAGCTTCACTGGGGTGTGTCAATATGCCCTCATTCCAATTTTCAGGATCCCATTCCTTCCCAATCATTTTAACAGAAAACACATTGTGAGGTTAGAAATTCAATTTGTTTTGTAATTCAGTCAATCACAGGGAGATTCGGGGTTTAATTTTCAGAAATCTCAGACCTGTAGGTAGAAAAGATAAGGGTGACTTTTAGGGCATAAAAAAGAGACTATTACATTATTTAGGTGGAACTTGAGCTGGAATTTGAAGTCTCACACTTCTTCTTTTATTTCTGGAACAGCTAGGAGCAACTGACCAGCTCCACTATACTCTTAAAGTTTGATAAAAATATTCTAGGGTAGCAAATAAATGGTGACCTATAACTTCAACTTCTACAGGTATTTGATCACAAGTATTCAATAGTTATATTTTCCATACCTCTTTTGTCATATTATGCCATGGATTTCTGGTGTTCTCTTTATCACTGGAAATAGTCATTAGTGCTTTTAAATATAATCACATGAGGGCCAGGTGCCATGGCTCACGCCTGTAATCCCAGCACTTTGGGAGGCTGAGGCAGGCGGATCCCGAGGTCAGGAGATCAAGACCATCCTGGCTAACACGGTGAAACCCTGTCTCTACTAAAAATACAAAAATTAGCTGGGCGTGGTGGCGGCGCCTGTAGTCCCAGCTACTGGGAAGGCTGAGTCAGGAGAATGGCGTGAACCTGGGAGGCGGAGCTTTCAGTGAGCCGAGATCGCACCACTGCACCCCAGCCTGGGTGACAGAGCAAGACTCTGTCTCAAAAAAACCAAAAATATATATATGTGTATGTATGTGTGTATGTGTATGTGTGTGTGTGTGTGTGTGTGTGTGTGTGTGTGTGTGTGTATAAAATCACATGAGGGAACCAAATTCTCAAACCCCAGAAACAATTCAGAAAATCCATCCATATGATTATGTTGCTCTAGAACAAAAAAACCAAAAAGTATATATATGTACATGTATGTGTGTATGTGTATGTGTATGTGTGTGTGTGTGTGTGTGTGTGTGTGTGTGTGTATATATATATATGTAAAATCACATGAGGGAACCAAATTCTCAAACCCCAGAAACAATTCAGAAAATCCATCCATATGATTATGTTGCTCTAGAACAAAAAAACCAAAAAGTATATATATGTACATGTATGTGTGTATGTGTATGTGTATGTGTGTGTGTGTGTGTGTGTGTGTGTGTGTGTATATATATATATGTAAAATCACATGAGGGAACCAAATTCTCAAACCCCAGAAACAATTCAGAAAACTCATCCATATGATTATGTTGCTCTAGAACAATGTCAGGAAAGCAATGTCTGTATCCATCACCATTTATCCAGAGAAACAGACCAGTAGGAGATATATTGTAAGGTTATTTTTTTCAAGAAATTGGTTTATATGATTGTGAGGACTGATCAGGCTAGTCTAAAATCCATAAGGCCGGGTGGAACTCTTGGTTATGGGCTGCAGCTTCTGGCCACAAGTTAAATTTCTTCTGCCTCAGAGAAGCTTCAGTATTGCTTTTAAGGCTTTCCAACTGGTGAAATGAGGCTCTGCTAAATTATCTAGGATAATGTCTCATAAAGTCAACTGAGTATTGACTTTATTTAAGTCTATAAATTACCATCACAGTAACACCTAAATTAGTATTTGATTGAATAACTTGTGACTGTAGCTTACCTATGTCAATAAGTCCATCGCAATGTTACATAAAAACTCCTACTTTATCAGAAAATGGGCTATAAGTGTACCATGAGTGTGTAGCTTCTCCTCTATTATATAAATTTTCCTTTTTTAGTACTTAAAAAAATCCTCCAAATCTCCATATATCAGTGTGTTTATTTTAAGAGGCCACAACATGATCAAGTTAAATATCAACAGTAAAATTACTATACCAACAATTCAATGATATCAGTTAGATGTGAAATTGTTAAGTATAATTTGAAAGGATTTTATATATTATTCAGCCATTTAAATTTATTATTATATTTTACAAAGTCATTGAAAAATATTATAATTGAATATTAAGTGAAGTAAAGCAGGATGCAAAATAGATAGAATATGATCACATTTGTGTGTAAGATAGATGCCTGAAGAAGGAACATTTAGAACATTGTACCAATATCTTCTGTGTGTGAAGAGAGAGTTGCAAATCACCTTAGGACTAATTTTTGTAACTTTTATTTAATCACTTAAGTGATTTTCTTTGTTCAAAATATTATAAGCCATTATGAAAGTCATTACTCCACAGCAGGTTGAAAAAGCATCTTCTGTGGCCTGAAAAGATGGCAATACCACTTGATATAAGGAGTTGTCCCTGTGGCAAGAAGTGAGCAATTTACACAGGGACTAGGATTTCTCTTGGGAGGAGCAGAACACCAACCTTGATCTTTCCCCTTATACAAATATTTCTGTTGAATTGAAGTGGGCTGGATCAGGTCCCTTGGTAAGAAATAATATCAATGACTCCAAAAAGGTGCTCACCTTCAGAGAAGGGGGTCACTGGTGTGGGTGACTGGAGCTGAACACAAGAACCGAAGTGACCCTGGCAGTGGCTGGTTCTGCAACAGCCTGTAACCGGGAACATAATAAGCAACCACAAACTTCATGGATAATAAGGGGTTGAAAAACAATAGTGATTATTAATATTGTATACACATTACCTTTTACTAAATGTCCTACAGAGCTTACACAAGAAAAAGAGGAAGCAAAGACTGTGAAATTCCAACTCAGAATATAAATCGAAAATGAGAAAGCCTTGGTGGTAACTTTGAACAAATCCCTTACCTCCTAAAGTGACAGAGCAGATAAACTGAGGACCAATATCAGGAATGGACTCTCAAAATTGCAGTTGCAATGCCAACTAGATACTTAATTCAGTTATGTCTCAAAGTAATAAGAAACCATTGCTGGGGAAATAATATAATCCCAGGAAATAGGATGGAAATACTGTGGCATATGCAATAAGGTTGAACACTTTGAATCTCCAAATTTTTCTAAATTTCCCTTGTCTTCCATTTCACAACTCTAATCTATACTTAGCACAGGAAAAATATCTAATCTGTTCTTGTCAAGTTGAATTACTGGTTAGGGATTTCTGTGTTAATCTCAGATGCCACATGTTTAATTACAAGGTCCTTCCTGTATCTAAGAGTTATTACATGACAGAACACAGTAGACCAACCTCTCTACCTCCAACAGCCTCTTTGTCACTGAGGTTTTCTGTGTGCCCATGGCAAGCAGAATTCCAAGACAATCCTTGAGATTTTTAACCCATTGTGTATAATGCATTGCTTTTGAGTATGGGTGAAGCCTGTAAATATGATGCATTATCAACCTCATCATTTTGTTTTATTACATGCAATAGTGATTTTAGCAGATATAATTAAAGTACCACATTCAGTTAAGTTAATCAGATTGGAAATTATCTAATGAGAATCTGTCCTACTCAGGTGAGGATAAAATGGGGATCTAGAGTTTTAAAATGTAAAGAATCAGAGAGACTTTCTCCCTATGCCTCAAAACAAGAAAGCATATAGCTATTTTTTGAATTTCTGTGAAGGTGAATCATCGTTAGGATATGAGTGTCTCAATCCTAAAACTACAAGGAACTAAATTATGCCAACAACTTAAATGAGTTTGCAAAAAGAACTCTCATTGCAAATGAGACTCCAGTCTGGCTGACACCTTGATTTCAGCCTTGTGAGACTTTGACCAGAGAACCCAGTTGAAATGTGGCTGGACTTCTGACCTACTGAACTCTGAGCTAATAAAAGGAATTAATGGCAAGTGTTTGTCATAGAGAGCGTGCTGCCCAGATCCCTTATAGAAATAAAGGGCTTGTTTTCCCAACTTCCATAAGCACTTCCCTAAGGCAGGCCACCGCTATCAGCCCGCTACAGAAAATGTCTTTGTTGGAGACATGCCCCTTGCCCAATGTTTTGCCCCCTTCCTTAGGCAGCCCATACCCAATGACTCATCATGGAAATATAATGAAGTCTGCCTTTCTCCTACAACTTGAGACAATTCTAAAGGGTCATGTCAATTTTAGAACTTCCCATAAGACCACCTGTATCTTGCATCAAGACTACAACTCTCTCGTTGTCCGTTTTTGCTTCCTCTTTTTCCATGTGTTTATACCCATAATACTCCCTGATCAACATCCTGTATTCTAATCTCTGTTTCAGAGTCAGCTTCCTAGGGAAGCCAACCTGTGACAGGGAAGAGGTAACCACCTCTCTGTAAAACCAATAATGTGAGAATTAAATGAAATAATACTTTTAAATCATTTACTTTCAAAAAATATAATGTACAAAAGTAGGTGTTGTTATCTTAATTTATGTATAATATTATATCCTTATAAATTATAATTCAAAGAAATAAATATGGAGTTAACATTTGTATAAGGCATAAATTATGGGGTGGAGTCATTATTTGTACTAGTGGCTTTCAGATAAAGCGCCATCATCTTATTATGGCAAAGTTATCTTAGGAGAGAAGACCTAAATATAAAATCAGAGATGAAAATAGAGACATTACAGCTGTTACCACAATTATTCAAAGGATCATTAGAGACTGTTATGAGCAATTATACGTCAATAAATTGGAAAACCTAGAATAAATTAATAATTTACAAGTCCCATACACCCTACCAAGAATGAAATTCAAAACCCGAATAGACTAATAACAAGTAAGACAGAAGTAGGAATAAAAAGTCTTCCATCAAAGAAAAACCCAGGACCTGATGGCTTCACTGCTGAATTCTACCAAACATTTAAATATCTAATACCATTTCCATTCCAGCCATTCCAAAAAAACAATGGAAAAAGAATTCTTCCAAACTAATTCTCTGAGACCAGTATTATCCTGATACTGAAACCAGGCAGATACACAAGAAAAAGGAAAACTATAGGTCAATATCTCGGATGAACATAATTGTAAAAATCCTCAACAAAATATTAGCAAGCTGAAGTCAGCAACACATTAAAAAGATCATTCATCATGATAAAGTGGCATTTATCAAAATGACACAAGGATGGTTCAACATATAGAAATCAAAAACGTGACACATCACATCAACAGAATGAAAGACCAAAACCATATGATCATTTCAATCAATGTCAATTAAGCATTTGATAATAAAATTCAACATCACTTTATAATAAAAACTCTTAAAAATGGGTATAAAAGGAACATACCTCAACACGATAAAAAACATATTCAGTAAACCCACAGCTAGTATCATACTAAACAGGAAAAAACTGAAAACCTTTTCTCTAATATCTTGAACCCTACAATAATGTCCACTTTCCTCACTGTTATTCAGCATACAGCTGGAAGTTTTAGCTGAAGCAGTTGAACAAGAGAAAGAAGTAAAGAGTATTGGAAAGGAAAAGGACAAATTATCCTTATTTTCAGATGATATGATCTTATCTTTAGAAAAACTGAAAGAATCCAACAAAAGGTGACTAGAACTGATAAATTCACTAAAGTTGCAGAATATAAAATCAACATTAAAAAAACTAGCATTTCTATATGCCAGCAGTGAAACTAAGAAATTATTCCTGTTTACAATAGTTACAAATAAAATAAAATGCCTAAAAATAAACTTGACTAAAGAAAGTGAAAGATCACTACAAAGAAAGATATAAAACATTAATTAAAGAAATTGCCTAGGTTCTCTTTCTAGGGTTTTTATGGTTTTAGGTCTTACGTTTAAGTCTTTAATCCATCTTGAGTTAATTTTTGTATAAGATGTAAGGAAAGGATACAGTATCAGTTTTCTGCATATGGCTAGCCATTTTTCCTAAAACCATTTATTAAATAGGGAATCCTTTCCCCATTGCTTGTTTTTGTCAGGTTTGTCAAAGATCAGATAGTTGTAGATATGTGGCATTTTTCTGAGGCCTCTGTTCGGTTCTATTGGTCTATATATCTGTTTTGGTACCAGTACCATGCCGTTTTGGTTACTGTAGCCTTAGTTTGAAGTCAGGTAGCATGATACCTCCAGCTTTGTTATTTTTGCTTAGGATTGTCTTAGCTATACGGACTCTTTTTTGGTTCCATATGAAATTTAAAGTAATTTTTTTCTAATTCTGTAAAGAAAGTCATTGGTAGCTTGATGGGAACAGCATTGAATCTATAAATTACTTTGTGCAGTATGTCCATTTTCATGATATTGATTTTTCCTATCTATAAGCATGAATGTTTTTTCATTTGTTTGTGTCCTCTCTTATGTCCTTGAGCAGTGATTTGTAGTTCTCCTTGAAGAAGTCCTTCACATCCCTTGTAAGTTGTATTCCTAGGTATTTTATTCTCTTTGTAGCAATTCTGAATGGGAGTTCACTCATGATTTGGCTCTCTGTTTGCCTATTGTTGGTGTATAGGAATGCTTGCAATTTTTGCATATTGATTTTTGTATCCTGAGACTTTGCTGAAGTTGGTTATCAGCTTAAGCAGATTTGGAGCTGAGACGTTGGGGTTTTCTAAATATACAATCATGTCATCTGCAAACAGACAATTTGACTTCCTCTCTTCCTATTTGAATACCCTTTATTTCTTTCTCTTGCCTGATTGCCCTGGCCAGAACTTAGGCAATGCCATTCAGGACATAGGCATGGGCAAAGACTGACTAAAACACCAAAAGCAATGGCAATAAAAGCCAAAATTGACAAATGGTATCTAATTAAGCTAAAGAGTTTCTGCACAGCAAAAGGAACTATCATCAGAGTGAACAGGCAACCTACAGAATGGTAGAACATTTTTGCAAGCTATGCATATGACAAAGGGCTAATTGCCAGAATGTACAAGGAACTTAAACAAATTTACAAGAAAAAAACAAACAACCTCATCAAAAAGTGGGTGAAAGATATGAACAGACACTTCTCAAAAGAAGACATTTATGCAGCCAACAAACATATGCAAAAAAGCTCATAATTGCTGGTCATTAGAGAAATGCAAATCAAACCCACAATGAGATACATCTCATGCCAGTTAGAATGGCGATCATAAAAAGTCAGGAAACAACAGATGCTGGAGAGGATGTGGAGAAATAGGACACTTTTACACCATTGGTGGGATTGTAAATTAGTTCAACCATTGTGGAAGACAGTGTGGCAATTCCTCAAGGATCTAGAACCAGAAATAGCATTTGACCCAGCAATCCCATTACTGGGTATATACCCAAAGGATTATAAATCTATAAAGACACTATACTATATATATACTATATATACTACTATAAAGACACATGCACAAGTATGTTTATTGCAGCACTCTTCACAATAGCAAAAACTTAGAACCATCCCAAATGCCAATAAATGCTAAACTGGATAAAGAAAATATGGCACATATGCACCATATAATACAATGGAGCCATAAAAAGGGTGAGTTCATGTCCTTTGCAAGGACATGGATGATCTTGAAACCATCATTTTCAGCAAACTAACACAGGAACAGAAAAACAAACACTGCATATTCTCACTCATAAGTGGGAGTTGAACAATGAGAACAGATGGACCCAGGGAGAGAAACATCACTCACTGTGGCCTGTCAAGAAGGTAGGGGGCTAGGGGAGGGATAGCATAAGGGAAATGTGTAATGTAGATGATGGGTTGATGGGTACAGTCAACCACCATGGCATGTGTATACCTATGTGACAAACCTGAACGTTCTGCACATGTATCCCAAAACTTAAAGTATAATAATAATTTAAAAAGCAATTGAAGAGGACCTAAAAACTAGAAAGATATTCCATATTCATGAATTGAAAGAACCAGCATTATTAAAATATCCATAACACTCCAAACAATCTACAGGTTCAATGAAATTCCTATCAAAATACCAATTATATTTTTCACAGATATAAAAAGAAATTCTAAAATTTGTTTAGAACCACAAAATACTCAGAATAGCCAAATCTATCCCAAGCAAAATGAACAAAGCTGGAGGTACCACATTGCCTGACTTCAAATTATATTACAAAGCTATAGTAACCAAAACAGCTTGGCACTGGCATAAAAAACAGATACATAGACCAATGGAACAGAATACAGAACCCAGAAATATATTCACACACTTACAAGCAACTAAATTTCAACAGATGTACTAATAACATATATTGGGAAATGTCAGTCTCTTCAATCTGGGAAAATTGGATATTCATACACAGAAGACTAAAACTAGACTCCATCTCTCACCATATGTAAAAATCAAATCAAAATGGTTTAAATCTAAGACCTGAAACTATAAAACTACTAGAAGAAAACATTGAGGAAACACTCCAGGACACTAGTCTGGGCAAAGATTTCTTCAGTTAAGACCTTAAAAGTACAGACAACCCAAGGAAAAATGAACAAATGGGGTCACAACAAGTTAAAAAGCATCTCCATAGCAAATAAAGCAATCAACAAAGTGAAGAGACAATCCACAGAATGGGAGAAAAAATATTTTCAAACTATCCATCTGACAAGGGATTAATAACCAGAATATACAAGTAGTTCAAACAACTCAATTGGAAAAATAAATAAATAATCCAATTTAAAAATGAGAAAAAATTTGTATGATCATTTCTAAAAGAAGACATGCAGATGGACAACAGGTATATGAAAAAATACTCAACATCATTAATCATCAGAGAAATGAAAATCAAAACTACAGTAAGATATCATCTCATCCCAGTTAAAATGGCTTTGTATTAAAAAGACAGACAATAATGGATAGTGGCAAGGATGTGGGAAAAAGGGGAGCCCTCATATACTGTTGGTGAAAACGTAAATTAGTATAGCCACTATGAAGAACAATGGCAGTTCCTCAAAAAACAAAACAAAACAAAACAAAACAAAAAACCCACAAAGGTAGCACTATTATATGATCCAGCAATACCACTGCTTGGTATACATCTAATAGAAAGAACATTACCATGTGAAAAGACATCTGCTCTCCCATGTTTATTGCAGCATTATTCACAATAGCTAAGACATAGAATCAACTTAGTTATCCATGAATGGATGAACGGATAAAGAAAATGTGATATATACACAAGGGAATATTATTCAACCATAAAAGAATGAAATTCTGTCATTTGCAGCAACGTGGATGAAACTGGAAGACATTATGTTAAGTGAAATAAGCCAGACTCAGAAAGACAAAAATCACATGTTCTCACTCATCTGTGGGAGGCAAGAAAGAGAAAAATTGATCTCATGGAGGTAGAGAGTAGAATGGTGGTTACCAGAGGTTGAGAAGTGTAGTGCGGTGGGGGCGATAAAGAGGGAGGGTTAGTGGATACAAAACTATACTTAGATAGAATAAATAATATCTAGTGTTCAGTAGCAAAATAAGGAGACTATAATTAACAATACTTTATTGTGTATTTCAAAATAACTTAAAAAGTGGAATTGGAATGTTCCTAATACACAGAAATGGTAAGAGGTAATAGAAAACCCAATGACCCTGATTTGGTCATTACACTCATTGTATGCTTTTATCAAAACATCACATGTTCACTATAAATATGTACAGCTATTATGTATCCATAATACTTACAAATTTAAAAACATTTAAAAATTCACAGAACTAAAATAAACATACTTATTGGGAAAACATCTTCAATAACTCATTCAAAAATTCATATTGAGAGTCTATTATATGCCAGGCATTATGCTAATCTACTGTTCTCATAAAACATATAATTTTCCAGTATGAGAAACAGATAGGGTAACCATAATCCTGCTGTATGCCTGACTTACATGCGTGGTCTCAGTATCCCATATGGTATAGGATTTTTTCTTGAGTTTTCATATTTTAAAGAAATATTTTTACTAATGTTTTCTTTCAACTGGAATGGTTTTGATAGAATTTCATTTTTTACTTTCATCACCATCTTAATTAGTAATGTGTGAGATGCATGCAATGAACAGTTTTCAGATTAACATGTGGTTGAATCTCAGAAATAATCAGCAGTAAATTGTTTCCCTTTCTCCCACCCTTTTCTGATGCATTGAAAAGAACAGTGTTCATCATACTCTCTAATAAACCAACTTAATATGGCATACCGATGCAGTGAAATATTATTTAACAATATAAACAAATAAAGTACTGTTACATGCTATGAAATGTATGAACCTTGAAAATATTATGCAAAATAAAATAAGCCAGTCACAAAGGTAACATATTATGTAATTAGATTTATATGCAATGTCCATAATAGGAAACTATAAGTAGAAATAGATCAGAGATTTCCTAGAGCTGGGCTGGGGGAAGGGATGGAGAGTAACTTGTAATGAATATGGGTTTTTTGGAATGATAACAACATTATAAAATTACAATAATGATGTGATGGTTGCATAACTCTGAGTATGCTACAAACCATTGAATTATACACTTTAAATGGGTTACTTTTATGATATGGAAATTCTATCTCAATAATGCCATTATAATAACTAATTGTTTGATGTTTGTGACTTGGAGATGACCAACTTCTTGTGGATCCTGGTGGTGGTGGTGGGAGAAATATTGGAAGCTATTGCTTCTTGGTCATTTGGTGAACCAGCTAATTGTATCATGGTTGTGTATGAGATATGTGAGAAATAGAGGCTGAATAGTCTTACCATGGAATATATACAAAGTAGTTTATTATTTACTATATTTAATTCAGCAACTATCCTTTCCAAAACAATGTTTCTTTCTTTGAAAAATGCACATTTAATGAAAATTTAAAGATAATACTTCAATTTCTCAAGAAAGTTGATGATAAATGTGTAAATTACACAAACTATTTGTTGACATTTTACTATAACAATTGAGTCTGTAGTGATATCATTGACCCCGTGGAAACTACGTGATGTATATCATCCCCCAAATCACTAGCACCTACAGTTATTTAGTTATGCACAAGTTGATAATTTAACAGTGCAACTTCAGATGGTGTATTTACATTTTTTTTTTTTTTTTGAGATGAAGTCTTGCTCTGTAACCCAGGCTGGAGTGCAGTGGGGTGACCTTGGCTCACTGCAACCTCCACCTCCTAGGTTCAAGTGATTCTCCCACCTCAGCCTCCCAAGCAGCTGGAATTACGGGCACCCGCCACCATGCCTGGCTAATTTTTGTATTTTTAGTAGAGACTAGGTTTCGCCATGTTGGCCAGACTGGTCTTCAACTCCTGATCTCAAGCGATCCTCCCACCTCGGCCTCCCAAAGTGCTGGGATTACAGGCATGAGCCACAGTGCCTGGCCTACATCTTTCTTCTTAAGGCCTGACTTTTCATTTAGATTATATGATTGCTCTTCTAAAGTAATTTACTCTTTGTTGGTTTTAAGAAATCTTTTGCATGTATAAGGTATAAAACAACAACTCTTTGTATGTTACTTCCATTAACAGATGAACTAGCAGTTAAATGATGCTTCAAATAGAAAATAAGTCAATTACACTAATAGATTGAGTTTTCCTCAAAGTCGTAAACGTGAAATAACACCTTTCAAAGTTCATTTTGTTAAGTACCTTGCATTATTGTGAATTATATTGTAAAGTAGTTTAAAGTTCAACACTGAAAATTATTATTTTTGCTGTTATAGTATGAATAACAAAGTTTGATGAAACCAAGCATGCAGAATGGAAACAATAATCTTACTAAGTTAAAAAAGTTTTTTGAACATTTCTGAGTAGAAATGTTCTTGGAATTCGTTGTGCACATAATTGTTCATAATTACTAATTGCTAATATTACTAATTATTCTATTATATACATTACATATAATATTACTAATTATTCATAATTACTAATTAAAATAGAGATGCTAGTTGTCAGGGTAGCTAAACTAGAGTATTTTTGTGATGAAGCTCGTTTTCAGTACAAACGTATTCTAAATTGTGCTAGTGGCTATGTAGTTTTTCTCTGTGCTGGCCATCAACAATTAGATTTAGATGTGTATGAGCACTTGAAGTAGTACTATGAAACTCAGCTTAAATAAAAGTATTTAACAATTGTGATGTCAAAAAGCTTTAGCTTGTGAAGCTTTATCAATTTCCAATTCTTAAAAACAAAGGTTGTAAAGAGGAGGACATTGAAACTGATCCTTGTAGAAACGGAACCAATTAAATAATAAAGGCAAAACTACGTAAAATATTTAATTTTTAAATTATAGTATTGGACTCCAGAATATTTAAACTCGTGAGATGTGGTCTGATAAATTTCCTATTTTTAATTGGATAAACTTGCAATATATACCAAAAAAGATAGAATTTACAAAAAAGTTTGCATGATCTCAATAGTCATAAATTGAGACATCTGTGATGACTTTTGTTTGATAAAAAAAATCTACCAAAGAAAAGTACTCTGAATGGAAGCAAAAACAAGGGCCCTCTTAAGATATTTGAACTAAATTGGACCCTTATCTTGCACTATAGATAAAAATCAACTAAAAATAGATAAAATACCTAAATGTAAGACCTAAAGCCATAGAACTCATAGAACACCAGGGAAAAACTCCTCAACATTGGTCTTGGTAATGATTTTTTTGGGATGTCATACCAAAAGCTCAGGCTACAAAAGAAAAAATAAATCAATGGGACTACATCACACTAAAAAGCTTCTACACAGCAAAGAAAACAATAAAAAAAAAAAAAAAAGAAGAAAGAAAGAAAATGCAGGCTACAGACTGGAAGAAAATTTTTGCAAATCATACATCTGATAATGGCTAATATCCAAAATTTATTTTAAAAACTCACATAATTCAATAGCAGAAAAAAAAATTAAAACATGGACAAAGGGTATAAGTAGACCGTCAGAGAAAACATAAAAATGGACAATAGGTATATGAAAAGGAGCTCAACATCACTAATCATAATGGAAATGCAAATTAAAACCACTATGAGATATCACCTTATACCAGTAAGCAAGGCTATTATCAAATGGATAAGATCTAAATGTTGGCCAGGGTGTGAAGAAAAGGTAACTGCAGTGTACTATATTGGTGAGAACATAGACTGATCTAGCCATTATGGGAAGAAATATGAAGGTTCTTAGAGATATTAAAAATATAACTGCCATATGACTCAGAAATCCTTCTTCCGAGTATATACCAAAAGGAAATATCACCACCTTGTTAAAATTGGCATTCCCGTGTTCATTGCATTATTCACAGTAGTCAAGATATGGAAAGAACCTAAATGCCCATTGATGGAGGTATCGATAAAGAAAATGTGGTATATTATACACAATGAAATATTATATAGCCTTAAAAAGGAGATCCTACCATTTGTCAAAACATGGATTAACCAGGAGGACACTATGCTAAGTGAAATAAGAAACACACAGAAAAAACATTGCATGATCTCAATTATATGTGAAATATAAAATAATAAAAGAGCTTAAATACACAGAGATAAAGAGGGAAACAGTGGTTACCATTGGTGGGAGAGGGAGAGAGGAAATAAGGAGACGTAAGTCAAAAGATGCAAAATAGCAGATAGGTAGGACAGACAAATCTAAAGATTTAATGTACAACAAACATGAAGACTAAATAAAACTGAATTGTGTTAAGTATTTTTGTTAATTAAGTAGATTTTTTTCTGTTCTTGTCACAGCAAAAAAAAGCTATGTGAGATGACAAATATATTAATCTGCTCCTCTCTAGAACCATTATATATCCTACAATGTATCTATATATACTCCACAACATTATGTTGTAAACCTCAAATACATACAATAAAATATATTAAAAACTAGGACTAAAATATGTATACAAAGCTGTGATACATACTAACTATACATAGGTATGGGGTATATTGCGTTGTTTCAATACATAGAGAGATTGTATAATGATCAAATCAGAGTCATTAGAATTTCATCCTCTCAAATATTTACCAGTTTTTTTGTGATGAGGATATTCAAATTCTTTTCCTCTAGCTTTTTTTGAAATATGCAGTATACTTCCACTAACTGAGAATATGCTGTATTTAGCAAAAAATATTTTGTGATTACTAGGTACTTCAGTGCATGTAGAGAGGGTATTTTCTCAGTTAAAAGTAATGCATTCTACAGAGACCAGTCAATTAAAGGTTTCAACAATTTCAAGTTTATTAGTATAAAGTACAACTTCGAAAACAATTGCAGGCAATTTTATGAAAAAATGGAAAACAATAGAACTGTATTTCAAAAATACATTGTCCACAAGTAAAATGACCAATATTACTTGTACAACTAAGATGGTGTTTAAATTATATGAATATATAATATAAATAATCATACTACTTATTTTTAATGTGTTGATAATCAAAACAAATATTATTTTGCTTTTATGAACAGAAATAGATATTGCTTTTTTTTTTTTTTTACATTAAGGTAAAGTTTTAATGTTCCATAAACACTACCAATCATTCAATTTATGGAATTTACATTTTGTTTATTTACAGAAAATTAAATATTTGCCCCATTTTAAATATTTTTTTTAATTTATTTATTATTATTATACTTTAAGTTGTAGGGTACATGTGCATAACGTGCAGGTTTGTTACATATGTATACTTGTGCCATGTTGGTGTGCTGCACCCATCAACTCGTCATTTACATCAGGTATAACTCCCAATGCAATCCCTCCCCTCGCCCCCCTCCCCATGATAGGCCCCGGTGTGTGATGAAATAGATATTGCTTTTTTAAAGAAACATTTTACTTCAAAAATATTTTATAACACTTCCATAGGCCCAAACCCCACTTGTTAGTAAATACTTATTTTAAACATGTATAAGATTATAGTTATTGTAATGCTGTTTTTAATCTCAAAATTATCTTGTTTGGCCAATAACGTATATGAACCCTTTTATTACAGAAAAATAAGCAGACAATCATACTACAGCATGATTTTAGAGTGGGGAAAATACAGGATTCTTTTGCAAAAAAATAAAAAGTTGTCTAATCTACTCCCTGGTGGAGAGGGGTTCACGGAATGTTTATTAGAGGAAGTTGATGACATTCATACCTGAAAGATAGGATAAGTTATCCAACTGAGGAAACAGAGAAGACTATTTCAGGGAGGGTGAACAGCAAAAAAAACTGGCTCAGAGGCAAAGTCAGGCCCTGCCCATGAAATAAGCAGGGTCTCCAGAGTTGCATGAAATAATTTGGAACTAAACCAAAGATAAGGAGGAAATCAATTCAGTGCTTAAAAAGAGTAGTGTCCTGAGGAGGATTTTCTGAAGGGCATTTAGAAGATTGCTTCTAAAACACACATATTTCTTAAGTCTTTTATTCTGACCTGATGGATTTTCTAGTCCAGCCAGTTGTACCCCTGACCTTGTGCTCTCTTTTTCTGGTATGGCTTTCCTGGGCTCAGAAATCCCAAAGTGCTACCTTCTAAAATTATGGATAAGAGGCTCTATTAATATTTATGTCTCCTTGTGGCAGGCCACAGATAGGAATTAATTACTGCATCTGCGCAGATGTGGCCTGATTATGCAAGGCTGAACTAAGCTAAACAACCAGTATAATAAGCCCAAGATTGGCAAGGTAGCAGGAGAATTTTGAGATGTATTCAAGCTGAACGCTTTTATAGGTTCTAAGTTGTTAGTTCTTGGAGGACAGTATTGCTCCCTAACAAAGCCTAAAAAGTGTGCAGTACACAGCAAGTACTCACTAAATATTTGTTAGATGAAAAAACCAAGAATCTTGAATATGTTTTAGGCCTATCACTGTAAAACAATTGTAAAACACTTCTTTTGTTATTGTTCTTATTGTTAATTGTTCTACTTTGTTTTGACAGGTGATGAAAATAAGGCTTCCCTTAGTTGAGATTCTTAGGAAAATTACTCCATAAATATGTATGTAGGATGCTATTATTCACTCAGTATTGACAGTTGCATCAAGTGTGATATAAAACACAATTTTCAGTGACAATGGAATAATTACAATCTTGTAGTCTTGGAATAGGTCCTGATCACTACTGTTGCTGATTCTCAGTCATTATATTTTGTGGCACCTGGTTCCCAGTGGACTGTCAACACTCTTTACATCCTGGAATCTGAAATCAATTTTGTTGAGTTAACAAAGCCATATCATTACATGTGTAAACTGGGGGATCTTAGATACATTTATGTGGGTCTGATTACTCTTAAATAAACCATATAAACAGTAGATTGTTATAACTGACAAGGGATGGTGTTGTGTCTAGTCAGATAAGTTAGAGAGGTATGCTGTACAAAGTAGAAAATGTTTCAAAGAATAGAATTGTTAAATTTCTGTTGTCTTAAGCCACCCAGTGTGTAGTACTCTGTTATAGTAGCCCAAGGAAACCAATGCACTGTATAATGGAACATTATTTAGCCATAAAAAATGAATTAAGTGCTGATGCATGCTACAACATAGACAGACCTTAAGAAAACATAATGTTAAGTTCAAGAAACCAGACACACAAGACTATTTATTATGTGGTTCCACTTATATGAGACGTCTAAAACAGAAAAATCTATAGAGATAAGCAGATTAGCACATGTCAAGGGCTGGGGTGAAATGTAGAGTGACTACTAATGAGTACACAATTTTTTTGAGGTGATGAAAATGTTCTAAAGTTGTGATAGTTGCATAATTCTGTGATTACACCAAAAATCATTGAATTGTATAATTTTAAAAGTATGTGTATTATATCTCAATAAAATATTTTTAAAACAATTATTTAACATAGTTGTGGTTATAGTGAACAACAAGCTATCATTGAAAGTCAGCTTCATGAAATTTGCTAAGTAGATTTTGAGATACTAGGTTATTCACCCACACATTTTCTTAAATCAAAGGAAATCCCTGCACCTGGAATAAGACCACCCAACTACCAGCATGAAAAGAGTGTTCAAAGACTCACTTGGAGTAATAATTATCTAGGAGGAGTCAGGTGGGACTCCTAGAAATTTGTATGTGCTCCTTGGAGATCATCCAACTCTCTCTGTTGCAATATTCACAACCCTATCCCCATCATCTGATTTGGGACCATCTGTTCTTAAACACTTCTGTGAATCTTTCTTTCATCGTGTAACATTAACTGAAGTGAAGTTTTTCCTTGAGGACACTCTTTCCCATGTAGACCTTTCAAGCAGTGGATTTTTTTTACTTCCACATACCACAACACAGAAACAAATGTTTACTTTTCATTTATTTATTTTCTTTTAAGACCTACTCTAAGTTGTAGAAATTTTTACCAGTGAGATTTATTTGCCTTGCTTATGGAGACTCTGACTAATATTAGATACTTAATTTTTTATGTGGATTAGCACAGAATTATGCCATTCTCTCAAAGCAGTATATTAAAACCAAAATATGTTTTATGTGACCCTAAGTTCTCTTTTCCCCAAGGTGACATAATAACAACAATATTTCTTAGAAAATTTTTCATGCAAAGGGACACAGCTGATCTTTTATCATGTCTCAAGGACATATCATCATAAATGAATAGCATTCTAGTAAATGGTAATTAAATGGTGGGACAGATTGTTCTGGTACTGAGAAGGAAGGTCTGGGCTACTTAATTGGACTTAACAGTCATTTAGACAAAAGATTAAAAGACGATGGAACTTCATTGAAGTGAGGTTACCTGCTTTCCTTCCGCCTACACTCTCAGTTCTGCTAACGACCTGTTTGTTTCTCAAGCCTAGTCTACCCTGGCCATATTGACCCCAAAGAGAAGCTAGATAACTTATGTCAACTTGAGGCAAAAACTGGGAGATTAGAGAGATAATCAGCAATTGGTATTTTCTTTTCTTTTTCCTTCTTTCTTTATCTTCCTCCTCTCAAATAGTCCAGAAGTTAATATGGCTCATTTTTTTTTTCCTTTGCTCTGTGTGAATGGATTAGTAACGATTTCTTTGAAATCACCTAAAACAATGACCTACAGATACATTAGCCGCTATTTCCTGTGCAGAATTCTTCATTAGCTCTGCTCAAACCTTATACCTCGATGACCTCTGCCCCCTTCTACATTTTCTCTCATAATTATTGCACCAAAATTCCATTTTGTTATCAAATCTAGGACCTTAAGGGGGGTCATGAAGCCTGCTGTCTCCCTTGCTCATCCTCTCTTACATAGCCCGTTAGCTCCACCCATTAGAACAATTACCTTTTTACTTTCTACATTTGTCCCCAACCACTTCTCTTATCTATTGCCACTGTCTCAGCTTCATGCAGGATCTAATTATTTTTTTCCAGAACTATTGTAATATTCTTCTAATTGGTCTCTCTGCTTAGTTTTGCTTTTAACTAATCCATTGAATGACTGTTAAAGTGATCTTAAGTAACCTTTATCAATCATTATGTTACTCCCTTTGTAAACTCCTTCAGTGAATTTCATATTTTTCTTTAAAAAAAATCTAAGTCTCCTGAAATAACACACAAATCTGAACTTATTATTAATTATTTTTCATAGTTTGCCAAAAGAAAATGAAAAAGTCAAGTAAACCAGTTTAATTAAAAATAATCACCTTTCTCACTTTTTAAAAAGTTCAGACCTTATCTTATCATTTGGTCCCATAGATTTTGTTTTTCCCTTTTTAAAAATTTCTCTCTCTCCGTCTCAGTCTACAGTAGGATCTTGATGCATAAGAGCTTTTATATTTCCACATATTTAAATATTATTATTTCTACTCCACAGAATGCTCTTTCCTTTCATGACCCTGAGGTGAAATTCAAATCATTCTTCAAGTCCCAGATGCATTGTCAGCTCTATCATAAAGTCTTTCCCAATCATTTTAATCAGAGTTTGTCACTGTCTTCTTGATCTACAAGAATAATGGAATATATTTTATTACAGTACTTTAAAGTTTTATAATTACATATTTCATGGCTATTGCTACTGTAGAAAAGCAAGGTTGGTCTCTTTATTGTTATATCCTCAAAACCTCACATAGAGCCTGGTCTATATGTGATCTGTAAATGTTTGTCAAATGAATGAATGATTGAATGGATCCATAAATTAATGAGTGAGGTCAGGTAGAATGACAATAAAGATTATGTGGCTCAAGCAGCTAATACTAGGGATTCAGGCTTAGATTTGAAGACCAAGGACTATATCTTTGTTTCTGCAAAAAAATAAGAGCAAAGTGAAGTGGGATAACAAATCCAGAGTACTGAGATACTAGGCAGAGAGTCAAGTTGACTCAGGGACAATGGGATAGTGGGATATATGGTACAGAAAATAAAGTAAAAATTTAATTACTTGAAACAGAGAGCTAGTTAAGGACAAACTATGGCCAAGATGGACTACAACAAAGGAACTGAGTGGATCTTTGCAGTTACACCAAGACCAGCCTGAATAGCACTATTTAGAAAAGTGACTTCAGCTTTATTAATTACTAGTGTGTGACTAGAGAATAGGTCAATGAAATCAATATGCAATTTTTATAAACAAAAAAATTGTTCTCTACTTGTTAGCAGCCAATGGGAAGTGTGTTTGTGAAAATAAATAATTTCTATTGAGAAAGCAAGAAACTTTGCATGTTATTTATCTTTTAGCTGATTATAGTGCATGCATTTTGGTTGATGTGGGTGCATAGAATACACACCTATTTGGATGTATGATTATCCATTTATGTATGTACACACATACACCATTTTATCCAATAAAGGATGTGATTTCAAGTGTTTTAGTCATGTTGCATTGATTTGAGTTGCCTTAAAGATCTGAATTTTAACATTTGAAAATTGAACTGTAAGCTCTACATCCTATGTAATTTTGTCACTGAGATCACAATGTTTAAGTTAAATAAAGAAAAAACAAATAAATTTCTTTTTTGATTGAATCCATTACTTTATACAAGAGGAAAAAAGACCATTTTTCTTCAGTTTTATTCAAACAATTCAGTAAAGTACTGAATTAATACAATTAAGTACTGAATTATAATCTGATAACTTTAATTTTCAAATTTTTTAATAAAATAACTCAGAAAGTTTTAGTATACAGAATAACTTCCTTTAATACCCCATTTTCTTGATTTAATGCTGTGATTACTTTCCCATTTTTACTTTATTTTTTATATGTGGCATCTGATATAGGTGAGATATACATACATATGTTATGTGAGCATAATTATAAAATTAATACCTGTAAACCCACCACACAGCATTAGAACAATACTATCAAAGATATTTTTTTTCTAAATATAGTTTTTAAACTTAAGGAGCACAAAACTCTTCAAATATGTATATGCATAATATTATTGTATTTCTCCATACACTCCAAAGAAGATGTGCCCATAAAATATGAACAGTGAAATATGAACAGAAGTGTAGTAAGAACCAGTTAGTGATACCTCAGGTTTCCTTCTTCCTGCCATGATGATTATGGAAACATTTGTTGGTTGAGATGAATCCTCTGTGAGTCTTGGACCACAAGTGACTACTATGAGCAGATACCCTTTGTTGACCCACTTTATACAGGTATTGAGAATGATAAATAAAATTTTGTTTAAGTCATTAAATTTGAGATTTGTTTCTTACTATAACTTAACCCAGCCTGTCTTGATGAACCCATAACAAGTGGATATAATTGAGATTTTTCATCTGCATTATATTGAAAACACTCCAATCCATGTTGCTAAGTGTTCTCCAAATGTATGGTTTTGATAGTTGTTCTATTGATGTGGCATTATTTTAAAAATCCAATAATTGCAAAATACTTAGATGTTTTTACTTTTTAATATTTTATGTTACTTTGCAACATACCTTCTTGAACTGAAATGTATACATCTCTATTTCTTTATGAAAAAGAAACAGAAATTGAGTACTTCAAAGGTAGGAACCCTGTTAAGACTTTCGATGCAGTTTGCTAATTATTTTTAAAAATGGACGAATTCATAATTTTGCTGGCTGTATTTGAGCACGCCCATTTCAACTCATACTGACACTGATAATTGTAAAAATAAACTGTAACAATTTGAGAAATGTAAATATCTTCTTTTTATAAGGTGTAAGTGTGAATTACTAGTGATGGCAAATAAGTTTTCCATATACTTGCTGGTTTATATTTGTATTTTAATACATTTGATAATTCACACACAACACATTTCTTGTGACTTTATAAGGCTTTTATATATTAAATATCTTAAACACTTTCTGCTCTTAACTTGAAAAATATGCTTTCACTCCAATACTTTCTTTTAATTTGAATTACGGTATTATTTTCAATGAACAGAAATTTAAATTTTGTATGTTGTGACTTCTTTTGTTTTGATGCTTACAAATCTTTCCTCATCTTGATATTCAAAATTTTCTTCCATATTTTTTCATTGTCTTGAGGTTTTATTTCCATATTCAACCCTTTGATACATCAAAAATATATTTAGTTTTAAAGAATAAAACAAATGTGTTTTCTCCCAAATAGCTTTTAACTTTACAAAAGCTAAGATACATGCATATCTGTGTGTATTAGATGTTATAATGTTATATACTATGTATTCATAATGCATATGTTATATATTCCCTGGTTATATATGAATATTTGTGTGTGCATACAGTTACCCCTTGAACAACATGGATTTGAACTGCCTAGGTTTATTTACACACAGATTTTTTTTCAATAAATGTATTAAAATTTTTAAAATATTTGCAATAATTTGAAACAACTCATAGATGAATCACATAGCCCAGAAATAAAAATAAAAAAATAAAAAAGTAAGGAATGTCATGAATGTATAAGAGATATTAAATATTAGTTTATTTTATAATTTTCTGCTGTAAAATACATACAAATCTATTGTAAAAAGTTAAATGTTATTAAACACAAACACAGACATTACATGTTGCCATCTGCAGTCAAGTGGATGCAAAGATGCAGTGTTAAATCATAACTGTATAAAATTGACTGTAGTACATGCTATACCACCATAATAATTTCATAGCCACCTCTATTGCTATTGCAGTGAGCTCATGTTGTGAGTGTCCACTTTAAATGCAGTGTGCCTCTAATCATCTCCACGTGAGCAGCTCATCTCTCCAGTAAATTGTGTATCACAGTAAAAAGTAATCTCTTGTAGTTCTTGTGTATTTTTCATCATGTTTGTTACAATACCTCGAACCTTGAATAACACCGCGAGACCCATAGGATGTGCCACTAGTGATGCTGGAAGTGCTCCCAAGAACCAGAGAAAAATCATGACATTACGAGAAAAAGCTGAATTGTCTGATATGTGACGTAGATTGAGGTCTGCAGCTGTGGTTGCCTACCATTTCAGATGGAAGATGCATCTTGTAAATAGACAAGGTAAACTTACGGTATCAATAAATATAGTACAGTACTGTAAATCCATTTGCTCTTTTTTATAATTTTCCTAATGATGTTTTCTTTTCTCTAACCTAGTTTATTGTAAGGATATGGTTTATAATACATATATCATACAGATACATGATGATTGACTGTTTATGTTATTGGGTAAGGCTTCCAGTTAACAGTTGGCTATTAGTAGTTAGGTTTTGGGAAAATCAAAAGTTATATGCAAATTTGACTGCATGAGGGCTTGGCACTCTGACCACTGTGTTGTTCAAGAGTCAACTATACATATATGCATACATATACACATACATATATCTTATTTAGTGTATAATATTGTTTCAAAATGATTTAGTATGTAAAATTGTTTAAATTTTTCTGATTAATTCCTGTTTATCCTTTAATCATGCTTCAAACTATCTCTTATGTTTTATTGCAATGCATAGTACTTACAGAACATATTAAATAGTAGTACTGTCAGACATCATCTTTCAGTTCCTGATTTTAAGAGAAATTTATTCACTTTTTAAACTAGTATTTTTGAAGGCCAGGCAACGTTTTGAGGCCCCATGTCTTAGAATTTGGTAGATGTACCAGGCAATGTTTTTAGACCTGAGAGTACATTGGTGAAAAAGAGAGACAAGCTTTCTCTTTTGTGGAGCTTAGTTTCTAGTTGTGGGGAGTCAGTCACATAGTAGACAAAGAAAAAGACAAGATAATTGTAGATAGTGATATGTGATGTGAAGAAATAAAGTTAGAACAGTGAAGTGTAGGGTGATTGAGGAGTGATACTGTGGTTTCATGGTAAGGAAGGGCCTCCTTAAAGAGGTAACTCTTTAGGTGTAGGGATGAGACATAAAACAGACAAAGATGTTGGCCACTAAACATAAGGAGGAATAGGAAGGAATGAATAGTAAATTCAGAAGTGCTGAGGTTCATAGTGTGAGAAGAGAAAGAGAATGATTACTGTGCCTGTAATTGAGCGAATAAGGAAAGGAGGCAAGGGAGAAAAGTGGGGAGAGGGTGAAAAGTTTGGCTGGAGTAGGCTTATGTAAGCTTGGCAGAGCAAGAAAAAGATTTTGGATTTTGTTTAGAGTGCTAGTCAAGTTATTTGATGTGGTTTACATTTTTAGAAAGAATCATTCTGGCTATTGTGTAAGGAATGGATTTAGGAGGGTAAAAGGGAAGCAGAAGGCCACCTAGGAGTCTGTTGGAATGTGTAGGTGAGAGATGGTGATACTTCAGACAAGCAAGGTAGCACCAAGTAAGGAAAAAGTGGATCCATTTTGCATATATTTTG
The DNA here is from genome assembly GCF_037993035.2 of Macaca fascicularis. Lineage (NCBI taxonomy): Eukaryota > Metazoa > Chordata > Mammalia > Primates > Cercopithecidae > Macaca > Macaca fascicularis. The sequence goes on from NC_088382.1 coordinate 88,735,317, forward strand.
AAGGCAAAGTTGTCATGACTTGCTGATTGTTTTGCAATAGTGACAAAGAAAAAAAAGAATGTAGGATTATTGCCATGGGTTGATTCCTGGGTAGATAAAGGAATAATGTAGTAAAATGAGGGAGACTTAGAGAAGAATACATCTGGTGCAGCAGTAAAGAGTTTCAGCTCTTGTGAAGCTAGAACATTAATATTCCAATGTAGTGTACAGTAGACACTTGTGTATAGAAATCTGGACTTCAGGGGAGAATTTAGGACTGGAAATAGAAATACTTTTACTGTCTCTTATGGAGCACCATTAAGAATGAGGCTAGTTAATGGCTAAGTTAGTTATCTTTTATGGAGAGATACTAATAAATAAAATATAAACATTGACAATCATTGGGTTATTGGTCATGTACTTTTGTATTTGTTTTTGTTTTAGTACACTGGCAAACAGAACTATTTCTAGATTTCAGGATAGAGTTTTCTTGAGCAAATAATTACATTGGTCTAATGACACGTACAAAATGTATGGCATGTATAAGCACAAAGTCATGTGTCAAATAACAAATATCAGAGAATTAGCAAAGTCAATAAAAACAGGTAAAAGGTCTAAATTTCTAGTTCTTAAATAAAATATAGCATTGTTTGAATTAGTAAAATATGTTTTGATCTTCACTGACAGTAATATTTTGACACAAAATTTGGGGACAAGATTCTTTAGTATTTAAAAATAGTGTTTCTAACTGGTTATTGCTCTTCAACATTTTGTAAAAAAAAAAGACGCATTATTGTCCTCTCCCATATTAAATAATTTTGGTAAAAAAATATTTGTAATGATTCCAAATTTGTCCCATAACTATTAAAAAATCCAGTAATTAAGCTGTTAAAATGTTATTCTGCTTTTATTTTTAAATGTGGAATATTTCAAACATATAAACTTACAGACAGCACATGATAGATCCTTAGGTACCTACTACTTGATTTGAAAATTTTTAAAAATCTGGTCTTATATGTCTCAGATCTTTTTCATTCTTTGAAATAATAATTTATACCTATAATTTGTTTATATTTATGTATGATGTATAATGGGTGCAGTTTATATGAACATGGATGTCTAATTCTCCCAATATAATGTGTGTGGGCCACGTGCCAAGTTCTGCATATGTATAAATCTGCTTCTACTCTTTGCTTCTTCCAATTCATCAATTTGTCTATTCCTATAACAGTATCATAATCTTTATTGTTATAGCTTTATATTAATTCTAATACAAGTGTTCATCAGTCCTTTAACTTCTTCAAAATAATAGTGTCTGTTCATGGCCTTAATACTTGTATATGAATTTTATCATCAACTTATTAAGCTCCATGACGAACTGTGTTATATTTTTATTTAAATTGAGTTTTTAAAATAATAACTTTGGGAAAACTACTGTTTTGTGTAAAACATTTCACATTCATTAATATATCCATCCATTTATTCTTTTGTTGTTGTTGTTGTTGTTTGTTTGTTTTTGTTTTGTTTTGTTTTTGAAATGGAGTCTCATTCTTTTGCCCAGACTGGAGTGTAATGGTGTGATCTTGGCTCACTGCAACCTCTGCCTTCTGGGTTCAAGCAATTCTCCTGCCTCAGCCTTCCAAGTAGCTGGGATTACAGGTGCCTGCCACCACACCTGGCTAATTTTTGTATTTTTAGTAGAGACAGGGTTTGACTATGCTGGCCAGGCTGCTCTTGAACTCCTGACCTCTGGTGATCCACCCACCCACCACCCAATCTCACCCTCCGAAAGTTCTGAGATTACAGGCATGAGCCACCATGCCCGGCCTTTGTTGTTGTTTTTAAGGATATTTTACATTTTCTGTTGGATTTTCTTAGGCATATTCTGTTGTTATTGTGATAGTCACCTTATTATTTTATTATATTTATCACATTTTAACTGTTTTAGGCAGGCGTGTAAAATTCTGTTGACGTGTATACTGACATTGAATCCAGCAATATTACTGAAGTCTCTTAGTTTAATAGTTCATCTCTAAAGTCACTTGTATTTTCTATGCTGCAAGCATATGACCTCCGAATAATAAAAAATTTTTCTTCCAGGCCTTATTTGACATATTTTATATTCTTACTTTAGTTAATTGGCCACAACTCATATGGGGCAATTTCAAAAATTGCAACAGTTGGAATGAGATTATTAAAATGGCAGGGGGTAAGGTAGTAAGAGAGGATAAAAGAGTTGAGGACAAAGTTTTGCAGGATATTTTATATTTAGGGAGTTCAAAAGTGAGCCAGAGATGAAGGCAAAAAATGATCAGAGCAAAAAATAAATCTGGATATTACAATATCACAGAACTGGAAGGACGCCTTTCAAAGAGAAAGCTGCTACAAGCAGTATCACAAGTTGCAAAGAGGCAATCATTTCTGAGCAAAGTCTGCAGGATTTTTCTTGCTGAATTCCTCGATGATCATTGAGAATCCAATTTAGAAGAACAGTGATAGCAAAAGTCAGCTTCTAATACACAAATTGCTAAAAAAAAAAAAAAAGTGATGAGTTCAAGTTGAGAATAAAACTATTCTTTCAAATCATTTTGGGGTAAATAAGGAAATGCAATGGGATAGTCACTTAAGGGGTTAAATATTTGAAAATAAATTTTCTATATTTAAAAACTAGAGACCAGAATTTACTATGTGCAGAAAGGAAGTAGCCATTGTGGATGGAATGATTGAAGAGCAAGATCAATTTCCGTAAGAAGATGGTGATATAAAAACATAAGATAAGGTAGGTGTTAAGCCTGACAATGAGAAGAAGAAACTTCTCTCCAGAGTACCAATGTGAAGGAAGAAATAGAGAATGATGGTAAAGAGATTTAAGAGGAATGCAGAAAACACCTTTGAAAGGTTCAAGGAAGATTGCTGAGGTTAATGTGAGTAACTGAAAGTGTTGTATCAAGTTCGTCCCTCGAATCTGCTTCTCATATTCTCATGTTCGAGAGAGGCTACGATACAGGACAAGGCACTAAAGCTCAGTTCCACTAGTATCTCTCTAGGACCTTGTGGGCACAAGATGGCACTGCTCAGTTCAGCAGCAAAGACCCAGCAGGTTTAGAACAAGATAGACAAAACCAAATGGCAAAATATATTAAAGTGGTAAAGAACACATACTGGAAAGTGTATTTTCCATTTAAAAAATTCAAGTTCACAATCTTAAAATATCTAACTAAAGAAAAAAGCACAACAATAACAACAACAAAATGGCGCTACTACCCACAAAATCTTTGGCCTGGATGTAATCTGTGGGCCACCAATTTTCAGCCACACTTCAGGAAGGAATGATGACTGTGGGGTCAGCCTTGGAGAAAGCAGCAGCATTCACAGCTTTGGCTTCATGTACCTGTAGCTTTGTGTAGAATTCCCTCCTCCTATCATCTTTGCTTTTCAACAGCCAAAGGATTGGACAAACAGGAGCCAGCATGACAGACTGAATCAAGAGTTGTTTTAGTATTCTCAGGTCCAGGATGTGTTTAGGGGAGGGTGAGGCTTGACTGAAGGTTGCAATGCGTTAAAACAAGGGTTCTTCCAGGGAGATATCCAAAGGCCAAAGAGAAACCAGTATCAGGTCATCTACATAAAGGAGTTAGGCAGAACATCATAATGCATAGGCAGCAATGGTTGGAAATCAAGGAACGGAGATTAGAGAAACGAGAGTACAGAGCTCAGGAAGGAAGGTATTTTTGAGAAATTTGGCCATTGCTGGAACCTAGTAAGGCATGTTAGAGGACATCTATCCACTTTTTGTATCTTTAAAGTGGAGTTTTTAGAGGAAGATAACACTTTCTCCAACATGTCAGATCAAGACCAATCCCATCTTTCTTTCAACATGCCCTCGGGGCTTGACAGCAGGTACCTCTGCTTAAAGTTGAAGCAGAAAAGGACAATGCTGGACACCAGGTGGCACTATGGTGTACCTCCTGTAGGATTTCCAGGTATAGTAAAGAAATTTGAAAAGGCTGTAGATCACATGAAGCCATTAGGAACGAATGGAGAGCAAAGGTATTATGTTTCCTGCTTAGCTCTAGGAAGCTGCGCCCTAGGGAAGCATAGTTACATTTCAACAGGGATTAGAAAATTCAAGTTAAGTAGGAGGCCTTGAAAGATGGGTTTATGACAGGAAAGGAAATTGTAAAATACGCAAAATTTAATTGCGGAAAGTTGTTGAACTAATCTTGCCTAAGGGGCAAATGGAGTATTAGAAACAGGCCTTGCTTTGAAAATCTAGCTTGTTGGCTAATTCACAACTTGAACGGCGAGGCATTTTGTTTTGTTTTGGTTTTTAGACTATATTAAGGCTAGGAAGATAATTACACCCATTTTATGAATCACTGCTAAAATAATGTTAAATGAAACAATGTACATAAAGTGTTTGAAACATTGTAGGTATTCAATAATTAATGCACATTGATAATATTATTGCTGAAATGCCATTATTGCCATTTAAAAAATATGATGCTGATGGTTAAATTAAAAAAAAATGCCTAGGACTATACCATTAGTGCTGCACTGGTTAATTTGTCATACAGTTACTGTTTGTTTTGGTTTGTTCTTATTTTGAAACTAATTCATACTGAAATTTGGACTGAATTCTTGGCATCATAAATTACACAATGTGTCCCAGGCTCTAAAGAGGCCTTAACAGGGTACAGAGCTCATCATATCTAGTTCTTACAATATAGCAAAATAAGTATTATGATAAGACATCGGGCCAGAGATAGTAATGTTCACCAAACACTGCGTCTGCTACCCTTCATTTCTCAGCAAACTTAATGAGTCAAGAATATATCAACAATTCTGGCAAATGTTTTATGGTCATAGTTGATTTCTGGGTCAAAGCATTGAAGTGCAGTTTGCAAAACTCCAATCAACCATTGCATTTAACACCATGAGAGTTACTGGTAAACTCAACAAAAATAGTTTTGGGAATAGAAAGGAATTGGAAAACTCAGACATACAGACAATTCTTTGAAGGAGTTTTTTTTATTTTCAGTGAGAGCAGAGAAATGAACAGTAGCAATTTTGGAAAGAGAGATCAAAAGATTATTATTTTTTAACTCCAAGAGAAGTATCATGTTACACTCTGATGTAAATTATTCAGTAGAGAAGGTCAAATAAAGAAAACTAGAAGATAAAAGGAAATAATTTCCAGATCTATGTTCTTGAGCAGGCAAAAGAGATGGGTTCTGGAGTCCAGCAGAGGGATTAGCCTACAGAGCACTGACAGTCCAACTATAGGAGGAAGGAAAGAAGAGTATATGGGTACAGATTCTAGTTAGAGGGGATGCTCTTCATTTCATGGGCATTCACACCAATGTACTTTTTAGTAATGAACTTTAGTAGTATATTAAAAATATACTTTGATTTACACAAAACAACAAAAGATGAATTTTAGATATAAAATGAGCTACCTATTAAGAGTAAGGAATTTTAAATGCAATAAAATTTTAGAGCTAAATACTATTGTCTTCCCTTGAAAAAGGAAAAATTCATTGGGATTATTAATAATAAGTTATTTCATAAGTAGCCATACTCTCTGGAAAAATATTTCCAGCTCACTCTTTGCTGTAAAGATCAGGGTTTGGCAAACTACAACCTGGATCAAATTGGACTGCCATGTGTTTATGGAAATAAGGATATATTGGAACACAGCCATGTTCTTTCATTTGCTACTGTCACTAGCTATTTTCATGCTACAAAGGCAAAGCTGGGTGTGACAGAGACCTATTTTCTGCAAAGCCCTAAATATTAAGTTTCTAGCTGTTTACAAAAAAGTTTGCAGACCCCTGATTAAAAACTATTGGCTCAGTTGAGGCTGACCTCTGAAATTTAGATTAAAACAATACACTTCCATAAATATCAAAATAACTGCCAAGAGTTAAAGAAAGTATGTGTCAATCACAAGAAGAGAGTTTTGTTATCAGTGATATCTTGAGAAAGTGTCACTGCAGTAAACACTACTCATTCAAAGCCCTGTGTCTCCGTCTGTTTCTGCTGCTGTAACAAAATACCTTTAACTGGGTAATTTATAATAACAGGCATTTATTTCTTACCATTCTAGAGGCTGCAAAGTCCAAGAACAAGAAACCAGCAGATGTGAAGTCTGGTGAAAGCTTTCTTATTCAAACATGGCACCTCTTGCTGTGTCCTGAGAAGGCAGGAGGGAAAAACACTGTGTCTGCATGTGATAAAAGAGCTGAAGGAACAAACTTGCTCCTTCAAGTGCTTTTATTAAGACACCTTCTATCCATGAGGATGGAGCCCTCATGGCCTAATCACCTAATCAAGAGGCCCCACCTCTTAATACTGTTGTACTGGGAATTAAATTTCAACATGTGTATTAGTCTGTTCTCACACTGTTAATAAAGACATACCCAAGATTGGGTGATGTATAAAGGAAAAAGGTTTAATGGACTCACAGTTCCACATGGCTGATGAGGCCTCACAATCATGGCAGAACAAAATAAGAGCAAAGGGAGGTCTTACATGGTGGCAGGCAAGAGAGCTTGTACAGGGGAAGTCACATTTATAAAACCATCAGATCTCAAGAGACTTATTCACTAACATGAAAACAGTATGGAGGAAAATAGTCCCACGATTCTGTTATCTCCACCTGGCCCAACCCTTAACATGTGGGGATTGTTACAGCTCAAGGTGAGGTTTGGGTGGAGACACAGCCAAACCGTATCAACATGAATTTCTAGAAACACATTCAAACCATTGCACCCCATTCAGAAAGGAAAGGCTTTCTAGCTGACTTGACCAGATCAGCCCCAGTGAGCTAAATACATCACTCTGAGATAGATTCAAACACTGTTGAATTTTGATATGTCTAATGTCCCTTCTTGTTCCTTCTTGATCTTTTAACTTTCTCTGAGCTTCATAAGTCCCTCTGCTTAAGGTAAGAATCAATGTGCTGAAGTTTGATTATTTGGCACATTATCCTTTCCTTAATTTTATTTTTGAAATAAAATTAATTTCAACAGAATTAATATTTTTAGAGAAGTTTTAAATTCACAGCAGAAAGCACAGAGAGTTCCCACAGACCTTCTGCACCCACAGATGCACAACCTCCTCCATTATCAACATCCTACACCAGAGTGGTCATTTTGTTACAATAGATAAAACTACCATGACACATCATCGTCACCCAAAGCCTAAAGCTTACATTATGGTTTACTTTTGATTGTACATTCTATGGGTTTTCCCAAATATATATGGACATGTATCTATCTTTCTAGTATCATTCAGAATAGTTCGCTGCCCTAAAAATCCTCTGTGCTCTACCTATTCATCCCTCTCTCACCCATCTCCTGGCAACCACTAATTATTTTTACTGCCATCATAGTTTTATCCTTCCCAGAATGTCATATCTTTGGTATAAAACAGTATGTAGACTTTTCAATTTGGCTTCCTTTGCTTGGCAATATCCATTTAAAATTCTTCAATGTATTTTCATTGCTTGATAGCTTATTTTATTTTACAGCTGAATAATATTCCATTATCTGGATGTACCACACTTTATTTTTCCATTAATCTACTAAAGGATACCTTGGTTGTTTCCAAGCTTGGGCAATTATGAAAAAAGCTGCTGTAAATGTTCATGTGCAGATTTTGAGTTGGATACAAGTTTTCAATTCCTTTGGATAAATAAAGTGGAGTGGAATTTCTGTGTCATGTAAGGGTATGTTTAGTTATTTAAGAAGTGGTCAAACTCTCTTCCAAAATGACTATATCATTTTTCATTTCCACCAAGAATGAATGAAAGTTCCTATTGCTCCCCAGTCTTGTCAACAATTGGTGGTAACTGTTTTGGACTTCTGCCACACTAATATGTGTGTAGTGATATCCCATTGTTTCAATCTGTAATTCCCTAATGACATACAATGTTGAAATCTTTTTTACGTGCTTATTTACAGTTGTCATATGTCATTTGTCAAGGTATCTGTTCTGTTTTTTTGTTTTAAATCATGCTGTTTATTTTCTTTTTTCTTTTCTAAATTTAATTTAATTTGGGCTGGGCACAGTGGCTAACACCTGTAATCCCAGCACTTTGGGAGGCCAAAGTGGGTGGATCACGAGGTCAGGAGATCAAGACCATCCTGGCCAACATGATGAAACCCCATCTCTACTAAAAATACAAAAAATTAGCAGGGCGTGGTGGCGGGCGCCTGTAGTCCCAGCTACTCAGGAGGCTGAGGCAGGAGAATGGCCTGAACCCAGGAGGCGGAGCATGCAGTGAGCCGAGATCGCACCACTGCACTGCAGCCTGGGTGACAGAGTGAGACTCTGACTCAAAAAAAGAAAAAAAAATTAATTTAATTTAATTTTTGTAGCAATTGAGTCTCACTATACTGCCCAGGCTGATCTCAAACTCCTGGCATTGAGAAATCCTTCTGTCTCAGCCTCCCAAAGTACTGGGATTACAGAATTGAGCCACCATACCTTGCCTCATTTTTTAATGTGCTAATTAATAGTTTATTAATGGCTAATTGTAGAATCATTTGAAAATGCAGAAAATATTATAAATAATAAAATTAGTATTGCCCATGATTCTGTCACAGAGATAACCATTGTAATACTTTTGTGTTTTCCTTCCAGCTTTTGTCTTGCAAAGCTGGCTTCATAGCTATTGCTGTGTTTTAAGAGTTCCTTGTATATTTTAGAAAATATTCTTTTTTGTTTTGTTTTGTTTTTTTGAGATGGAGTCTTCCTCTGCCACTCAGGCTGAAGTGCAGTGGTGCAATCTTGGCTTACTGTAACATCTGCCTCCCGGGTTCAAGCGCTTCTCCTGTCTTAGCCTCCTGAGGAGCTGGGATTACAGGTGTCCACCACTGCACCCAGCTAATTTTTGTATTCTTAGTAGAGACAGGGTTTCACCATGTTAGCCATGGTTGGCCAGGCTTGTCTCAAACTCCTAATCTCAAGTGATCTGCCCACCTCAGTCTCCTGAAGTGCTGGGATTACAGGCGTGAGCCACTGCAACTGGCCAAAAATATTATTTTATCGGATGTATCTTTTGCAAATATTTTCCCAGTCCTCTGGCTTGTCTTCTCATTCTCTTGATGTTGTCTTTCACAGATAAGTTTTTAATTTTATTGAAATCCAGCTTATTAGTTATTTATTTCATGGATTCTGACTCTGGTGTTATGTATAAAAGGTCAGTCTCATATTCAAGTTTGTCTAGATTTTCCCTATGTTGTCAAAGCAGTTTTATAGCTTTGCTTTTTACATTAGGGTCTATGATCCATTTTGAGTTAATTTTTGTAAAGAGTGCAAGGTCTATGTCAAGGATTTCTTTTTTCATGTGAACATACAGTTGTCCCAGCATGATTTATTGTAAAGACTATCTTTTCTCCATTGTATTGCCTTTTCATCTCTGCCAAGGATGATTTTACTGTATTTGTGTGAGCCTATTTCTGAGCTCTCTATTCTACTCTATTGACTTTTTTTTTTTTTTTTTTTTTGGTCCGTACCACAATGGAGTATGATACTTTCATTGTAAGTCTTAAAATTGATAGTGTCAGTCTTCCAACATTGTTTTTCTCCTTCCATATTAAGTTGGTTATTCTTGATCTTTTGCCTCCCAATATAAACTTTAAAATTAGTTTGTCAATATCCACAAAATAACTTGCCCAGATTTTGATTGGCATTGCACTAAATCTATAGATCAGTTTGAGAAGAACCTACATTTTGACAATATTGAGTCTTCCTATCCATGAACATAGAATATTCTCCTCATTTATTTAGTTTTTCTCTTCTTTTTTAATTAAGATTTTGAAGTTTTCCATATACAGATCTTATACATATTTTGTTAAGATGTACACCTAAGTATTTCATTTTGGGGGATGGTAATATACATGGTAATGTGTTTTTAATTTAAAGTTTCGCTTGTTGATTTCTGGTAAATAGGGAAGAGATTGACTTTTTTATATTAACCTTATATCTTGCAAACCTGTCACAATTGCTTATCAGTTCCAGTTTTTGTTTGTTTGTTTTTTGCCTTTCAGATTTTCTACACAGATAATCCTGTTATCAGCAAACAAAAACAATTTTAGTTCTCCCTTCTTAACCTATATAGTTTTCATATTTGTTTCTTGTCTTATTGCATTAGATAGGACTTCCAATATGATGTTAAAAGGAGTGGTGGGAGGGGACATCCTTGCTTTGTTCCTTACCTGAGTGGGAAAGCTTCTAATTTCTCATCATTAAGTATGACGTTAGCTGTAGGTTTTTAGTTTTTAGTAGATGTTCTCTATCAAGCAGAGGACGATTTCATCTATTCCTAGTTTCTGCAAGATTTTATTGTGAATAGGTGTTGGATTTTGTCAAATACTCTTTCCATGTCTACTTATATGATAATATGATATTCCTTCTTTAGCATGTTGATGTAATCAATTATATCAATTAATTTTCAAATATTGAATCAGTCTTGCATATCTGGGATAAATCCAACTTGGTCGTGGTGTATAATTCTTTTTATACATTGTTAGATTCGATTTGCTAATTTTTGGTTAAGAATTTTTATATCTATATTCATTACAGATACTGATGTGTTACTTTTACTTCTTGTAATGTTTTTGTTTTTGTATTAGAGTAATGCTGGTCTCACATGGTGAGTTACGAAGTATTCTCTCTGCTTCCATCTTCTGAAATACATTGTAGAGAACTGGTATAATTTACTCATTAAATGTTTGGTAGGATTCATCAATGTACCTATCTGGGCCTGGTGTTTTCTGTTTTGGAAGGTTATTAACTATCAGTTCAATTACTTTAATATACATAAGCCTGTTCAGATTGTCTGTTTCTTCTTATATGAGTTTGACACATTGTGTTTTTTTTTTTATTATTATTATACTTTAAGTTCTAGGGTACATGTGCACAATGTGCAGGTTTGTTACATATGTATACATGAGCCATGTTGGTGTGCTGCACCCATTAACTCATCACTTACATTAGGTATATATTGGCCCATTTCATTTAGGCTATCAAATTTGTGGGTACAGAGTTGTTCATGGTATTTCTTTATTATTCTTTTAATGTCCATGGCCTCTGTAGTAATGTTCCTTTGTTCATTTATTATATTAGTAATTTGTGTTTTCTCTCATTTTTGTTGCCTGGTTACAGACTTACCCATCTCATTTATCTTTTCAAAGAGTAAACTTTTGATTTTCTTGATTTTCTTTATGGACTTCCTGTCTCAATCTCAATTGACTTCCTGTCTAATCTATGTCATTAATTTCTGCTCTAATTTTTATCAGTTATTTTCTTCTTACTTCTTACTTTTTTATTTTCTTCTACTTTCGATGTAGTTTGCTCTTCTTTTTCTAGTTTCCTAAAGTGGAAACATGGTTTTTAGATCTCTCTTCTTTTCTAATATATGCAATAAACACCATAAATTTCCCTGCAAGCACTTCTTTTGCTGCATCCACACATTTAGATGTCGTATTTTTATTTTCACTGAATGCAAAATACTTAAAATTTCTATTGAACTTTCATTTTAACTCATGTGTTATTTAGAAATGCATTCTTTATTCTCCAAGTGTTGGGGGATTTTTTCAGCTATCTTTCTGTCATTGATTTTTACTTTAAATCCATTGTAGTCTGAGATAAGACATATAATTTTATTATCTTAAATTTATTAAGATGTGTCTTATAGCTCAGTATGTGGTCTATCTTGGTGAATGTTCCGTGGGAACTTGAGATGAGTGTATATTCTGTTGTTGGATGAAGTAGTCATATATGTTAATTATGTCTATTTGATTGATGGTGCTGTTGAGTTCAACTTTTTGTTTTTACTGTTCTTCTGCCTGTACATTTCTAACAGAAGTTTTTCAAATTAGAAAAGTATAACTAGCTAATGTTTATATCATTCAGCTAATGTATATTAAGCACTAATGTGCTAGTGACTAGGGATAAATTTATGAACAAAGATAGAGCAAGTGTCTCTTTCTCTTGGTAAGCTGGTAAGTTTTGTAAGAGATATGTGTGGTCAAATGTGCACACAGTGTTACATGTACAGGTAGAATTCCTATCTCCTTACATGCAGGCCAAGGTTCTTTGGATTATAAGTTCTTGTGAGCATTTACCAGTTTCCTAAAAACCATGTACATAATACTAGTTTTGAGACATATGAGATATGGCCAGAAAACATTTTTTTTCAATGAATCATTTTGAGAAAATAAATCTCTCTAGAAAGAAATATATATTTTCTTAGGCATCATTTTTTCCTTCTCAAACCTACTCTGATTATGTTATTTTAGCATAGGAGTTTCTGAAATGTCAATTCTGTAGATTTTTAATGCAGCACAAGACATATTGTAATATGTAAGCTCTCCCTTTCTCCTAAAGTTATCAAGAGTAATGTGACTTGCTAAAGTGAGACAAAAATAATATGCTCTTTCTCCATCTTATATTTGCCCAATTAATAGGATGAAAAAGTTATTCTACTCCCCACTTGACTATGAGGCTGCTAAATTGGAAAAAAAATCAGCCTGTACTATACACATATTTTAAGAGGGGCAAACTAGAGCCTGCCTGGAAAAGTCAGTATCCATTTTCAAATACATGTGAGCACCTCTTTTTTCAACTTCTTCTTTGGCATCTCAAGGTCAGGCTACAGAGAAATGTCTTCTGCCTGATTGTCACTGTTAGCCTCCAAATACTTGGAAAAGATGTATTTTTGACCCTAAAATCATTCTTGGTTATGCTTTGGTTGAGACCCAATCATCTGATCTTACAGGGCAAGGGGCACCCAAGGAACTGGAGATGAGTAGATATTGTTTGTTATAAGAGATCAGCTTAGTGTATCCCCCCTCCTGCCGTGAAAAGAAGTTCACACTGAAGTAAAAAGAATTTGTGTGTCTAAGGGAAAGAGCTGGAAGAAGGTAACCTCCAGTGAATCATCAGCTATGGAAAGTAATTTCTCAGTCCCAGAAACATCATATTTATTTTAGAAAATCTAAACAGAAGTGAGGGATTAGGCAATAAAAAGTTGACAAAGAATTAGTTTTAAAGATGTTTTCCATTTGCCAACCATGCCAACAGTGTGAATTTTAGTGTCACATTTTTGTTTCTTTTATTTAGTGTCATTTTAAAATTTATTTTGGCAAACTAAAATTATTTTAAATTTTGCCGTTTATTCCTGTCAATTACATAATTAACTATTCAGTAAACCAAAGATCTAAACGTAAATTAGGCATACAGAAGAATATTCTGTTCCCTATACAGAACTGTGGAAAGATAAGCTGAAGAAAGTCACAATCACCTTTTCTGCAGAGCTCAATTTCTCTCAGAAGCCATCGTAATTTTTTTTTCAAATCTGTTTTAAATTAACTTATATTTTCTGACAATGCTGTCTTTTGAAGATAGCAAGATCCCTGATTTTTAGTACACATTGTATGAAGTGAATATTTGCTTTTATTGGTCCAAAACTTTGTCACTCAGATTTCAAAGCTTAACCTCATTTAATTATGTAAAGATTTGGTAAAGGGGTCTGTGTTAACATTACCCAGATCATACAGGGTGTTATATATTTAGGCAGTTTTCCCCTTTTAGTCTCTGACTTTCAAGGCTTTCGGGGATATAGATAAATAAGAGGACTCTTAGTAATATTGAATAAAATGTAATTTAGTTCATGTTCTTTGAAGGGGGTCAGATTAGCATTATCTATCAAAATTTAATGTGTGGACATCATCCATTTACTCAGTAATTGCAATTCTAAGAATTTATCTTACATAAATGGTCATACATATTTGCCAAGAGTTATTCAATCCTATATACACACATGTTTTTTATATATATATATATAAATAACATGTGGGTATATATAATATATATGAGCTGATGTGCAAAGATCTTAAAAAATAGTTTTAGGTAAACAAGATAGTTATATAGGAAACTATACATATATAAGAATGTCTAAAACAAATGAAATGTATGTTTATACTTATAGTTTATGATATATTTAGGTATTGAGACTGGAAGTTAGATAGTTCGTATTATAAAGATTTTCTTATTTAATTTTTTTATTTATATGATTTGCTTTGTTTCCATGTGTCTTGCACTCTGGATGGAATGAAGGGTTTCTCTCCAAGTTTGTGTTGACTATGCCTGCTGTAGAGCTTCTCTATCTGGGAGTCTTAATCATGTGTTTCTGATGTTTTGACATCTGGGGACTTGCTGATCCTGGAGAGCCTGTCCCTTTCAGGGCTACCCAGCTCCTGGAGATGGTAAACAGCTCACTTGCTGGAGCCCACCACTCTTCTCACCTCTTTTATCAGGTTCTTATATTGTGGGCCACTATTTCCCTGCCCCAACCACTCCAGGAACTGGAGACAGCTTCTACACCCCAGAACCTGCTGCAGTTATTCAAACTGGCCAATCCTAGACCTGCTAAAACTGCCTCAACTGTTTCTCCTCACAGAAACCACTGGATTCTCCTGCTGGAAATTCGTGTGGAAGGCTGCCACCTCTACACTTGGTAGTTGACCTGGGTTTACCATTTATCTCAGCAGTCAAGAAGGAGACATAGATGTGGAGGGTGAAGTGTGAGGACAAGCTGAAACCCATAGACCCCATCCTCCATAAATCTTTCGCTGCATCTAATCACTAAGACCTTCAGAAAGAGACGGCAACAATTCATTTCTGACTTTTAAACCTTATGTGAATTTCTTGCCAAATCTAACTCAGAATCACAAAATAAAGAAAAGTCTTCAAAACATATTCCTAGCTTAGTTAACACAGTCAACCCAAACCATCACAGATACCTTCCAGTTTTACAAGACATGGCCTGGAATTAACACATTACAGCCCATTGGACAGAACCAGCCATGTAACCTCCCATAACTGCAAGGGGCTAGGAAATGTGAGAAAGCTCATGGACATTAGTTCAGCAACCATTAAATGTCCCTGCCATGCCTACTATGTCAGCAGGAAACATTTATAGATCTCAGTGTACAACAGTTTGTATAAGTTGTCAACTTGATCTCTAACAAAAATATTTTGTTTTAGTGCACCTATTTGTCTTATTAAAAATTTGTAATTAGTATTAGAACTATTGCCACTATAGCCAAGATTTAAATTGCAACTCTGAAACTTCTGGGTTTTGCTCAGGTTTTTTATTTTTATTACTTTTTTTTTTTTTTCAGGGAAAGCGACTCTGTAGAGAAATGTTCATCTCTTTATTCCCTCATGCTTTTCTTAAGCATTATTACATCTAAGTATTTTGAAAGGAGCTTCAAGCATTGAGCTTTCCTAATTGCAGCATTCAGCAGCCCTTGAAGTATGGACTCCACTGTATTTCATTTTGTGTGTAGAGAGCAGGAGCGAGAGAGAGGAAAGTGGAAGATTAAAGAAAACCCTGCAAATTAGAAAACTAATAGAGTGCCTCTATATGTATTCTTGGAACAAATTTGATGTTACCTGGAGTGGAAATATGAGCATTTAGGGAAAAGTATATTTTTACAGCATCTTATAAATGAAAGAGTTGGTCATTTTATACTGATGAGTCATTCTGGACGTTATAAGACTTTTCTTTTAAGGTTATTATGCAATGACAATAACAGGAAGCCAACACAAAGCAGTTGCAATTACTCCCAGATGAAAGGAAGAAAGAATTAATTAAAGCTCTTTTCTTCTTAAACAAAGAAAAGAAATAGAGATTTACTTATTCAGACAAATAAAATTTTCACGAATTTCTGTTGAGCTAGCCCAAATTTGTGTAACAAGAACAAATTAGTGCATGGTTTGATTCCATTTGAGATTAAAATGAAACACTACTACAGCATAAAATTTATGGCTCTTCTGATAATTACTCTTTCAGTATATATAAAAATAAAAAATACAGCAACATCAATATAAAGTTATTGCTGAAACTTTCTCCACTCTGATACAGCACAGCATTAAGCAGTTGACCATCAAGGTATTTTATTTTCCAGAAAATCTGAACTGGAAGTCACAAACTCTAGAACCTGGTCTTGACTCTGACTAGGTGTGTGATCTTGGACAAGCCCTTAACATCTTTGAACTTTGCTTTTCTCACCTGCAAAAGTATCTATTTTGATGTGATATTGATATAGCAGCATGTCCAATGAATATATAAGGCAAGCCACATATGTAGTTTAAAATTTTATAGTAATCACCCTTTAAAAAGTCAAAAGAAGCAGGTAACATTAATTTAGAATATGTTATATTGAATGACTATATCCAAAATGGTATCATTTGTACATGTAATCAAAATTTCATGTACAAAATACAAAATTTCACATCATTTTACTTTGCAATCTTGTACATATTACACTTATAGCACATTTAATTTTGAAGGTTAAATTTTATTGGAAATACTTGATCTGTATTTAGATTGAATAAAATTTACAGTCAAAAAGAAGATTTATATACCTAAGGCATTCCTAATATACTTAAAATTTTTCTAATAAGATACCAGTTTTAAAATTTAAATTAAATAAAATTAAAAATCTACTCCCTGAACAATTCTATGTCAAAAATTACATAACATTAAGAAATGAAGAAATTGCTACATGTGGAACCTAGCAAGACTGAGTCATAAAGAAACAGAAAATCTGAACAGCCCAACAAAAAATACGGAGGTTGAATTAGTAATTATGTCTTCTATCAAAGAAAAGCCCAGGACCTGATGGACTAATTGCCGATTTCTACTGAACATTTAGAGTAGAACTAATACCAATTTTTCTAAAGTCCTTCAAAAAATTAAGAGCAGGGAGTACTTCCAAAATCCATTTACAAGGCCAGCATTACCCTGATAACAAGGTCAGACAAGGACACTACAAGAAAAGAAAATCACAGGCAAATATCCGTAATGAACATAGATACAAAAATCCTCAAGAAAGTACTTAGCATGCTGAATTCAGCAACATTTTAAAAGGATTATTCACCATAATTAAGTAGGATTTGTCCCATAGATGCAAGGATAATTCAACATATGCAAATCTATAAATGTGGTACACTACATTAACAAAATGAAGACCAAAAACCATGTGATCAATTCAACAGATGCAGACAAAATATTTGACAAACTCTCAATGAATTAAGAGTGGAAGGAATATAAAATAATGGTCATACATGACAAGCCAAAAGCTAACATTATACTCAACAGTGAAAAGATGAAAGCTTTTGCTGTGAGATGAGGACAAGACAAAGATGTCCACTCTCATTTCTTCTGCTTGACATAGTGCTGGAAGCCCTAGCTAGAGCAATTAGGCAAGAGAAAGAAATAAAAGGCATTTATATTGGCAAGAAATAAGTTAAATTATCCCTGTTTGCAGACAACATGACCTTATATATGGAAAACCTTAACAACTCCTCCAAAAAACTGTTAGGACACATAAACAAATTCAGTAAGTTGCAGGATATGAAATCAACATACCAATTCAGTAGCATTTCTATAACCTAACGATGAACTATTTGTAAAAAGAAATCCAGAAAACAATCCCAAACCTTATACACAAATGCTGCCAAAATAATAAATAAATAAAAACTTAAGAATAAGTTTAACCAAAGAGCTGAAAGACCTGTATGCCAAAAAATATAAGGCATTGACTAAATAAATTAGAGGACACAAATAAATAGAAAGATACACCACATCCATGGATTGAAATAATTAATATTCTTAAAATGTCCATCCAACCTAAAGCAATGCCTATCAAAATTCCAGTGACATTATTTCACATAAATGGAAAAAATCAGTCTTAAACTTTCCATGAAAACAAAAAGGAACTCAAATGACCAAAATAATCTTGAATGAAAAGAACAAAGCTGGAAGGCTTTCACTACCTGACTTCAAAATACACTATTATACAAAGCTATTGTTGCCAAAATATCAAGGTACTGTCATAAAAACAGACGCATAGATCAATGAAATAAATTGGAGATCACAGAAATAAATCCTTACATTTACAGTTAATTTTTTTTAAGTTTCCAGGAATACATAATGGGGAAAAAGAGCCTCTTCCATTAGTGATGTTGGGACAGTTGGATAGCTACATGAGCAGGAATGAAATTTGACTGTAATCTCACACCATATACAAAATTAACTCAAAATGAATTCAAGGCATAAATATAAGACTTAAAACACAAAACTACTAAAAGAAAACGTATGGGAAAAACTCCATGACATTGTTCTGGGTGATGATATTTTGGATATAAAGCTGAGAGCACAGACAACAAAAGCAAAACTAGAAAAATGGAATTATATCAAATTAAAAAGATTGTGCACAGCCCAACAAAACAATCAACAGTGCAAAGAGACAATGTACAGAATGGGAGAAAATATCTGCAAAACATATAATACGTCTGATAAGGGGTTAATGATCAACATATGTAAGGAACTTGACTAACTCAATAGTGGGCAAACAAATGGGCAAAGGATCTGAAGAGACAGTTCTCCAAAGAAGACATACAAGTGGCCAACAGTTAAATAGAAAAATGCTCAAGCTCACTAATCATAACAGAAATACGAAGTAAAACCACAGAGATATATCATCTCGCCACCATTAGAATGGCTGTTATCAAAAAGACAAAATATGCCAAATGTTGGAGGGAATGTATAGAAAAGGGAACTCTCACACATTGTTGATGGGAATTTAAATGGGAATTAAATTAAATTATGAAAAACAGTATGGAGGTTTCTCAGAAACTCAAAAATAGAACTACCATATAATCCAGCAATTCTACAATTGATTATACATCCAAGGGAAATAAAATCAATAAATGTGGTACATTTATTGTCAAAGAAATATATGCACTCTTATGTTCACTGCAGTATTATTCACATAGTCAAAATATAAAATCAACCTAAATGTTCGTAAGTGAATAAATGGATAAAGAAAATGTGGTACAGATTCAAGAAAATACTATTCACCCTTAAAAAAGGGAGAAATCATGCCATTTGCAACAACATGGATGAACCGGGAAGACATTATGTGAAGTGAAATAAACCAAGCACAAAAAGACAAGTACCACACAGTCTCATTTATAAACAGAACATTAGCAAGTTGAACTCATGGAAGATAGTGGAAGTGTGGTTACTAGGACTGACGAGGGGAGCTGTCACCCCTTTGATGAACATCTCCAATGAGAAATAAATAATGGCCAGGTGTGGTGGCTCATGCCTATAATTCCAGCACTTTGGGAGGCTGAGGCGGGTGGATCACCTGAAGTTAGGAGTTCGAGACCAGCCTGGCCAACATGGTGAAACCACGTCTCTATTAAAAGGACAAACAAATTAGCCAGACATGGTGGTGGGCACCTATAATCTCAGCTACTCGGAAGGCTGAGGCAGGAGAAAGAAGAATCACTTGAGCCTGGGAGGTGGAGGTTGCAGTGAGCCAAGATTGCGCCACTGCATTCCAGCCTGGGTGACAAAGCAAAACTCCATCTCTAAATAAATAAATAAATAAAGGAATAGAAAATTTGAATAGCCCAACAAAGAATAAGGAGATCGAATCATTAATTATGCCTTCCATGAAAGAAAAACCCAGGACCTGATGGCCTGACTGCTGATTTCTACTGAACATTTAAAGAAGAACTAATACCAATCCTTCTAAAAATCTTAAAAAATTAAGAGCAGAGAGTACTTCCAAACTCCTTTTACATGGCCAGCATTACCCTGATACAAAGCCAGAGATGTCCATCAAAGGATTTAAAATTTCCATTAGACAGACAGAGTAAGTTCAAGAGGTCTATTGGAGAATATGGTGACTTGAATATTAATATCTGAGTAGATTTTAAGTCTTCTCTTCCCAAAAAATGATAAATATGTGAGATAGTGCATATGTTAATAAGTTCTATTTAGCCTTTTCTGTAACGTATACACCTTTTTAAACCACATATTGTACACGGTAAATATGTACAATTTTCATTTCTCAATTTAAAAAATTCTACGTTCTACGATACATTAGCCACATTTTAAGGGCTGAATATCTTCATGGAGCTGCTACTCTTTTGCAGAATGTAGTTCTAAAATTTCTGCTACATCTACTTCTCCATCTATGAAGTTCCTACAGAGTAGATGCTTCTCTACAATGAAAAAGATTGACAGGATTACCTCCATATTTCAGGGGGTACTAATTACCAAGGGAGATATAGTTCCTTGTGCTACCTTCCTTCTCCACCCTAGGTACTGTATTTTGTGGATAAAGTTCATAAATTTTTCTGCTTTTCCAATTTCCGGATGAAAACATTTTCAGTTTGGTGGGTTTAGTAAAAATTATTAGACAAGAAAAAAAAAAAACCCTCAACTCTGTCTTTGACAGATTTTTAAAGAAATAATGACTGTCCAATATGAGATTTACTAAATAAGATGTGTACAAAGATATTCATGGCAACATTGCATGAAATAGCAAAAGAAACACAAACGAATCAGATAAAAGATACATAACATGAATTATCTACATATATTGGGGTATAATACATCTGTCAAAAGCAAAGAATTCAATGTACATTAATAAATATAGATCAAATGGTGTGTTCAAAAATAATAAAATTGTGTGAAGTAAGTGGCAGAATAAGAATCAGGATTTAAAATGCATATGTCAAACAATACTGTAGGCTGTTTAAGGACACATGCACACACATAATCGTACAGGTGATACATTGGAAAGCTACACTTTTGAAGTAGGAGAATGAATGCTCACAGGAACAGGGCTGTATTGCACTGGAGGTTGGGGAAACAGATAAAGATGTAATGTGTACAAAACAAGAAAGAGGATTACGTTAATATCTCTCAAATTCTGTGTGCTTGATGTCATCATATACAATTTAAAATGCACAATAAAAGTTCTGAAATAGGAATGTTATATATTCAGTTTCTGATCTCAAAGCATTTATAGTCTAGATAGGAAGAGAGACAAATTCGTTAGTTCGTTTCCACACTGCTATAACGAACTGCTTGAGACTCGGTAATTTAAAAAGGGAACAGTTTTAATTGATTCACAGTTCCATGTGGCTGGGGAGGCCTCAGGAAACTTACGATCATGGTGGAAGGCAAAGGGGAGGCAGACACCTTCTTCACAAGGAGGCAGAAAGGAGGATGACCAAAGGAGGAACTTGCCAAAAACTTATAAAACCATCAGATCTCATGAGAACTCACTCACTATCACAAGAACAGCATGGGGAAAACTGCCCCATGATTCAATTACCTCCACTTGGTCTCTCCCTTGACAGGTGGGGAGTATAGGAATTACGGGGATTACAATTCAAGATGAAATTTGGGTGGAGACACAGCCAAACCATATCAACACATATACAGGAAATCACAATTCTGTGTAATAAATCAAAACTGTGGCATAATTTACAAATGTTCTTTATGGTTAAAACAAGGGTGTATCTGGGCCGGGTGTTGTGGCTCACGCCTGTAATCCCAGCACTTTGGGAGGCTGAGGCGGGCGGATCACGAGGTCAGGATATGGAGACCATCCTGGCTAACCCCGTCTCTACTGAAAATACAAAAAATTAGCCAGGTATGGTGGCGGGCGCCTGTAGTCTCACCTACTCAGGAGGCTGAGGCAGGAGAATGGCTTGAACCCTGGAGGCGGGGCTTGCAGAGAGCTGAGATCTCGCGGCTGCACTCCAGCCTGGGCCACAGAGCAAGACTCCGTCAAACAAACAAACAAACAAACAAAAAACAAACAACAACAACAAAAAGGTTGTATCTAATGAAGAGAGCTTATTTTAGTTTATTTTTCTTTAAGCGAAGCTCTCAAAGAAACAGAAAATAAATACATTATCACATACCTATTTCTGGTATTAAGAAACATCTGTTTAGCTAGCCTGATGCCCATTTTTCTGTTCTACATGTTTCTATTAAAAACAAGAAAAAGTGATGGGGAGAAGGCTAACGTTCTGTGAAGACCTAGTCGGTGCAAGTGAGACTACAGGTAAATCCGTTTATAGTTGATTATATTTTATCTTTTTAGTGACTTTCTGAGATAAACATTATTATCCCTATTTTATACACAACAAAGAAGCTAGGGGAAGTTGAGAAACTTGTTGCTAGAGTGACCTATTTAAGATTATATACCACCATGTTATTATTCTGTTTAAATTCTCTAGTATTCCTTCAGAAAAAAAAAAAATCAAATTCTTTAGATAAAAAAGAAAGGCTCTCCAAACACGCAATCCAACTTCCACCTCCATTCTCTTTTTTTCTAGAATGGTTATTTCTCTTCCTGACTGATAATTGAGTTTTTGTTCTTCAAGGCGTATTTGATTAATACATCTTGGATGCCTTCTCTGTCCCGGTTTAGGAGGGTGGGTTTTGTATAATTTTCTTCTGTGCTTCCTGATGCTCTGCACATCTCATGCTGCGTTATAATTATTTTTATTTACTGGTCTGTCTCTTCCATTTTCTATGTTTCTATGTTTTTCATTGTTATCCTCAGGAATAAGCACAGTGCCTGTGTAAGAACTAAGTAAATATTTCTTGAATGGTGAAATTCATTTAATGGAATGTAATCTAAATATAAACTGAGTTTTTCCTGTCTATATTTTGTCCAGATTCTTTCTCTTGGATCCATCCCTCTCATCATCTCTACTACAACCCACATTTGGCTTCAGGGAGAGGAGAGAATAACCTCTTACCTTATAATTCTTACTCTCTTTTTCTCTTCTTGCTCAGTCTATATACTATCTATATTCCTTTGATCCATTAATATACTATCACACTATAATCTCATATATACCTGCAGCCATTCTCTGTTTTCAAGTAAGAGCTTTCCCATTTTGCACCCAATGCCACCTCCAGAGATGATGGTCTCTAAATCTATTATCCAAGACTAGCATCTACACAGAATATCTTTGCCTCTTTATCTGAGTAAGATCTCATCTTTATATGCTACAAATTAGGATAGTGGTGGTGATTGGCAGGGCAGGAGTATAAAGGAGGCATTAAGATGATGGTTGTGGATTGAAGTGTTAGTTCTGTTGTCTGTTGAGAATTCATAACGGAAGAGCAGCACTCAGTTATTTTTATAATATGAAATAGTGTATCATTCTCTTCAGGTTTAGGTTCAGTCATCAATTCTTGTACAGTAGGAAAAATCCCACTATTATGCTATAATATTATGCATACCTGCAGCCATTCTCTGTTCTTAAGTAAGAGTTTTCCCACGTTGCGCCCAATGCCACTCCCAGGGATTATGATCCCTAAATCTGTTCTCCAAGACCAATGTCTACACAGGAATATCCTTGCCTCCTTTATCTGGGCAAGATCTCATCTTGATATACTACAAACTATAAACCACATGAAAATGTAACACTGCCTGCCAGTGCACCCTAATAAAATAGTAGAAGATGAATGAAGAACAGAAACGAAACTAGTTATACATTAGAACAAGCTAGTAAACACAAGTGGAGGCTGTGGTTTCCATTTCTCTCAGTAATTATTTCTAACCCTAAGTAAGCTAGCTTATTTATAACTTTCTTCAGTGTAGTACTCGACTCATTTTTCCTTTGCCTTAGCACCTTCCTCGCACCTTGGTTGACTGAGGTTCTTTGTCTTATGAAGTAGCCTAATTTTTCATTCCTGAGGAATCTGTGCCCTTACTGGTCTTTCATGGATATAGCAATGATATCTGGTTAAACTCTTCTACTAATTATGGCAGTGGAAGAGGTATGCCGGGCATACCTCTTGATATGCTACAAATTAGGATAGTGGTGGTGAATGGCAGGGCAGGAGTAGAAAGGAGGGATTAAAATAATGGTTGTGGATTGAAGTGTTAATTCTGTTGTCTGTTGAGAATTTATAATGGAAGAGCAGCATATTATTTTTATAATATGAAATACTTACTGTATCATTCTCTTCAGGTTTTCCTCTTATATTTTCCTGCTCAATCCTTGGAAATCAGGTTTGGTTATCCCAGCCATTATAATTTATGCCAGTTCTCCTAATGATACACTGTACATGGCCAGCTGGTATCTCAGGTTTCTATTTAGTGAAATAAAAAAAAAAAAAATCAAGTATCTTTTTGGAATTATTTCTCCCCTGAATTCTTAAATC
This sequence comes from Macaca fascicularis, assembly GCF_037993035.2. Lineage (NCBI taxonomy): Eukaryota > Metazoa > Chordata > Mammalia > Primates > Cercopithecidae > Macaca > Macaca fascicularis. Next base: position 88,759,378 of record NC_088382.1, read on the forward strand.
TCTATAACAAAGAAAACATAATAAAGACCATATATGAAAAATCTGCAACAACTAATATATTCTATGGTGAGAGACTGAAAACTTTCCCTTTAAAATCAGAAAAAAGGCAAGGATGCCCATCATGCCACTTCTATTCAACGTACTACTGGAAGTTATATTCAGAGAATTGGGCAAGGAAAATAAGTAAATAAATCCAAATTGGGGAGGAAAAACTAAATTTATTGCAGATGACATAGTGTTATATGTAGAAATTTCTAAAGATTCTCCCTGTCTCTCTCTCTCTCACACAAACACATATACACTGTTAGAACTAATCAACAAATTTAGCAAAGTTGTAGGATGCAAAATCAACCCACAAAATCACTGACATTTCTATATGTTAACAGTGAACAATTCAAAAAGAGATTAAGAAAACAATTTCATGTATTATAGCATCAAAAAGAAGAAAATAATTAAAAACACAATTAACCAAGAAGGCAAAAGATTTGTACACTGAAAACTACGAGATTACCGAAAAAAAAAATTAAAGAAAACCTCTTGTAGAAACTTACCATGAAGACTGAAAGAATTAATATTGTTAACATGGCAACAACACCCAAAGTGACTTACAGATTCAGTGCAATTACAACAAAATACTAATGCTGTAGGAATTTCTTGTTTTTGCAGAAATAGAAAAATCCATTTTAATATTTATATGGAATCTGAAGGCACTCTAAATAGCCAAAACCAAAACCATCTAGATAAAGAGGAACAAAGTTGAAAGTCTCACACCCTATGGTTTCATAGCTTATGACAAATCTGTAGTAATCAAAACGGTGGGGTTTTGGCATAAAGACAGACCCATAGAACAGTGTAATCGAATAGAGTGCCTGGAAATAAACCCTCACATATATGATCAAATAATTTTCAGCAAGAATACTAAGACCATTCAAGGGGGAAAAGGCAGTTTTTTCAAACAACATTGTTAGGAAAACTGCATATCCACCTGCAAAACAACAAGGTTAAACCCTTACTTTATGCCATATTGAAAATTAACTCAAAATAGATCAAAGACTTAACGTAAGAGCTAAAATTCTTAAAACTCTTAGAAGAAAACGTAGGAGAAAATGTTAATGACATTGAACTGGGTAATGATTTCTTAGATATGACACCACAAGCACAGGCAACAAAAGAAAAGCGAGATAAATTTGACTATATCAAAATTTAAAACTTTTGTGCACTATCAAAAGAGTGAAAAGGAAACTCACAGAATGAGAGACATTATTTGCAATTCATATACGTGATAAAGAATTAACATTCAGAATATATAAAGAACTTCCATATCTCAACAACAACAACAACAACAACAACAACAAAACTATGTGGTTCAAAAATGGTCAAAGGACTTGAGTACACATTTCTTCAAAGAAGACATACAAATGGCCAATTTGTATATAAAAAGATGCTCAATATCACAAATTATTAGGGAAATGTAAATCAAAACCACAATGTGTTCCACCTTACACCTAGTAGAATAGCATTATCAAAAAAACAAACAAAGCAAACAACAAAGAAAACAACTGTAGGCTACGATATGGAGAAATTGAAACCCTTGTGCACTGTGGGTGGGAATGTAAAACGATGCAGCCGTTATAGAAAACAGCATAGTAGTTCTCACAAAATTAAAAATAGAATTACCACATGATTTAGCAATTCCATGTGTAGGTAAAAAATCAAAAGAATTAAAAGCAGGCACTCAAAGAAATATCTGAACACCCAAGTTCATAACAGCAATATTCACAATAGTCAAATGGTGGCAGCAACCCAAGTGTCCATGGATTGATGAATGAATAACAAAATATGGCATATAAATACAGTGAGGTACTATTCAGCTTTCTAAAAAGAAAGGATTTTTTTTTTTTGAAACAGTATCTTGCTCTGTCACCCAGACTGGAGTGCAGTGGCACAGTCTTGGCTCACTGCAACCTCCACCTCCTGGGTTCAAGCAATTCGCCTGCTTCAGCCTCTCGAATAGCTGGGATTATAGGTGTGCACCACCACTCCCAGCTAATTTTTAGTATTTTTGGTAGAGACCAGGTTTCGCCATGTTGATAAGGCTGATCTCGAGCTCCTGGCCTCAAATGATCCACCCGCCTCACCTTCCCAAAGAGCTGGGATTACAGGCATGAACCACTGTGCCAGGCCAAAAGGAAGGAAATTCCGACACATGCTACAACATGGATAAATCTTAAAGACATTGTGATGAGTAAAATACGCCAGTCACAAAAAGACAAAGACTATATAATTCTACTTATATGGGATATCTAGAGTAGTAAAATTCATAGAAACAGGCCGGGCGCAGTGGCTCATGCCTGTAATCCCAGCACTTTGGGAGGCCGAGGCAGGCAGATCACTTGAGGTCAGGAGTTCAAGACCAGCCTGGCCAACATGGTGAAACCCCATCTCTACTAAAAACACAAAAATTAGCAGGGTGTGGTGGCATGTGCCTGTAATCTCAGCTACTCAGGAGGCTGAGACAGGAAAAATTAGCAGGGTGTGGTGGCATGTGCCTGTAATCTCAGCTACTCAGGAGGCTGAGACAGGAAAATCGCTTGAGTCTGGGAGGTGGAGGTTGCAGTGAGCCTAGATTGAGCTACTGCATTCCAACCTGGGCGACAGAGCAAGATGTCATCTCAAAAACAAAACAAAACAAAAAAATCATAAAAACAGAAAGTAAAATGGTGGCTTCTGGTGAATCAGGGTATGGGGAAATGAAGAGTTAGTAGTTAATGGGCTTGGGCTTGGAGTTTCAGTTTGGGAAGATAAAAAAGTTCTGGAGATGGATAGTGGTGATGGTTCAACAATATGAATGTACTTAATACCAGTGAACTGTACACTTAAAAATGATTAAATGCTGAATTTTATATGATGTATATTTTACCAGCATAAGAAACATCAACAAGAATTTTGCCCCATTGGGGAAAACATTTCCCCAATGTTTTCTTTCAGTAATTTTAGTTTCAGGTCTCATATTTAAATTTTTACCATTTTGAGCTATTTTTTGCACATAGTGAAAGATGGGGATCTAGTTTCATTTTTCTGAATATAGATATCCAGTGTTTATACTACCATTTATTAAAGAGACTATCCTGTCCTCAATGTATGTTCCTGGTACCTTTGTTGAAATGGGTTGTCTGTAATTGTATCGATTTGTTTCTGGATTCTCTATTCTGTCCCATTGGCCTATGTATTTGTATTTATGGCAACATCATGCTGTTTTGGTTATTATAGCTTAGTAGAATTTTTGAGTAAGACTTCAAAAGCACAGACAACAAAGGCAAAAAAAAAAAATAGGCAAATTGGATTACATCAAGCTAAAGAGCTTCTGTACCATAAAGAAAACAATCAAGAAAGTGAAGAGATAACTTACAGAATGTGAGGAAAATATTGGCAAACTATCCATCTGACAAAAGATTAATCACCAGAATACGTAAGTAACTGAAACAACTCAATAGCAAACAAATCAAATAATCCAGTTAAACAAATGGGCAAAAGACCTGAGTAGACTCTCTTAGAAGAAGATATACAAATGTCAAACAGGTTTATGAAGAAATGCTCAACATAATTAATCATCAGGGTAATGCAAATCAAAGCTATAATGAGATATTATCTCACCCAAGTTACAATGGCTATTGCCAAAATGACAAAAAAAAAAAAAAAAAAAAGGGCTGGTGAAGATACCAAGAAAGGGGAATGTCCATGCACTGTTGTTGGGAATGTAAATTAGTACAGCCATTACGGAAAACATTGTGGATGTTTCTCAAAAAACTAAGATTAGAATTACCATATAACCCAGCAATTCCACTGCCAATTTATATATCCAAAAGAAAGGAAACCAGAATATCAAAGAGTGTTAATCTCATGTTTTTTACAGCACTGTTCATAATAACTAAAATACAGAATCAACCTATGTGTCCATCAACAGGGGACTGGATAAGGAAAATGTTGTGTATATTCAAAATAAAATATCATTTAGCCATAAAAAAGAATAAAATTCTGTCATTTGGGACAACATGGATGGAATTGGAGGTCTTTATGTTAAGTAAAATAAGCTAGGCACAGAAAGACAAATATTGCATGTTCTTGCTTATGTGTGAGAACTAAAAAGGTGTATCTCATTGAAGTAAAGAGTGGTGTGGTAATGACCAAAGACTGAAAAGGAAAGGAGAGAGAGGGGATGAAGAGATACTGTTTGAGGGGTATAAAAATACAGTTAAGTGGAAAGAATAAGTTGTGTACTACTGAATAATAGCACAGTAGATGTATTGGTCCATTCTCACTCTGCTGTAAAGAAATATCTGAGACTGGGTAATTTATATATATTAAAAAAGAGTTTTAATTGGCTCATGGTTCTGTAGGCTCCACAGGAAGTATAGTGGCTTCTGCTTCTGTGGAGGCCTCAGGAAACTTTCAGTCATGATGTGAGGCAAAGGTGGAGTGAGCACTTCACATGGCCAGAGGAGAAGGAAGCAAGAGAGGGGGTAGGTGCTACACACTTTCAAACAACCAAATCTCAGGAGAACTCACTCATTGTTGCAAGGACAGTACCAAAGGGGAAATCCACTCCCATGATCAAATCAACTCCCACCAGATCCCCCCTCCAACTCTGGGGATTGCAATTTGACATGAGATATGACCAGAGACATGGATCTAAACCATATCAGTAGGGAAATTCTAGTTGATAACAGTTTATTGTATATTTCAAACTAACTAGAAGAGAAGCTTTGTAATGTTCCCATCACAAAGATGAGATCAATATTTGGGGTGATGAATATCCTAAGTACCTTAATTTGATTATTACATGTTGTATACAGGTATCAAAATACATCACATATTCCAAAAATATGTATGATTAATATATACAGTTAAAATTAATAATTAACTTAAAAATATAAAAAGGAAGAAACAAAATCTCTATAACAGTAGAACTCAGACTCATAGAAATGGGATAGGAAACCATTAAGTGTCATTAAGTGTACTTACGAATATAAATTTTTTTAACATTTTGGTATGGGACACTGAATGTGACATTGAGCTACTTAATAAATTTTTAAGTAAAAAATATGATGTTGTACAGAGATCTCTAGAATGTATTTATCTTGCATAACTTAAACTTTATCACCACTGAACATCAACTTTCCATTTCCCTGTCACTCCAGCCCCTGGCAGCTGCTATTTTACATTTTGTTTCTCTGAGTTTGACTATTTTAAATACTTCATATATGTGGAATCATGCATCACTCATCCTTCCGTAACTGATTTATTTCACTTATGATAATGCCCTACAGGTTCATTTATGTTGTCACATATGCAAGATAGCCTTATTTTTTAAGGATGAATAATATTCCACTTTGTGTTGTACACACACACACACGCACACGCACACACATTTTCTTATTCATTAATCCAGTGAAAATTTAGGTTGCTTGCACGTTTTGGCTATTATGAATAATGCTGCAATGAACATTAATGTACAGATATCCCTTTGAGACCCTGCTTTCAATTCTTTTGGATATATTCCCAGAAGTAAGGTTGCTGGATCATAAGATAGTCATATTTTAAAATTTTTGCAGACCTTCTGTGCTGTTTTCCATAGTGGCTTACCATTATCCATACACCAATAATGTATTAGAGTTCTAATGTCTCCACATACTGTCCAATCCCCCTTTTTAAAATAACAACCATCCTAACAGATGTGAAGTGATGTCTCGTTGTGGTTTTTATTTGCATTTTAAAGCCCACTGCTAGCATCATAGTCAATGGTGAAAAACTGAAAGCTTTTCCTCTGAGATCCAGAAACAAGGCAAGGATGCCTACTTTCTTTGCTTCTATTCTACATAATAGTCAAAGTCCTAGCCAGAGCAGTTATGGGGAAGAAAAAAAAAAAACAAAAAACAAAAAAACAAAAAACCACGAATAAAGGGCATCCAAATAAGAAAGGAAGAAGTAAAATTGTCTCTGTTTGCAGATGACATAATCTATACACAGAAAATCCCACAAAAATCCTATTAGAGCTAAATAACTAACTCAATAAAATTTCAGGATATAAAATCAACATGAAAAAAATCAGTTGCATTTCTATACACTGAAAATGAACTTAGTGTATTGATGAAAAAATTAAAGAAGTCACCATTAAATGAAAAGGCAGACTGTGTTCATGAAGTAGAAGAACAAATATTGTTAATATTAAGATGGCAATAGTACTCAAAGTGATCTACAGATTCAATACAGTTTCTATCAAAATACAAACAATGATTTTCACAGAAATAGAATTGAAACACAATAGAAAGCCCATATCTGGCTTCTGATATCTGATACCCTTATCTGCTATCTGATAAGGGTTTAATGTCCAAGACATATAAGAAACTCCTATAACTAAGTAGCAAAAACAAAGCAAAACCAAACAACCCAATTTAAAAATGAACAAAATACTTTAACAGACATTTCCCCAAAGAGGACATAAAAATGGTGAACAGGTATATGAAAAGATGTTATATTCTGACTAAGAGAATATGCTGTATCCTACAAAAAGCACCCCAGTTCTGAAGAATGTTGACTTTCAATATGCTGCAGCTGGGTCTTTAATAGCTTATTTCTCTGTTATCTGAACCTAGTGTTTTAGGAAAATGAAATGTAAAATAAGATCAGGAAATACTACTGACATTGCTTTACTTGTTTTAATATGAAACTTGTGGATGACAAGATGCATAATTTTAAATTTAGACGTGGTCATGGTCATGTTGTACAAATCATGAAAAGAGAGTGCAAATCAAAATCAGATTTGTTGAAGATTTATGCTGGATAAAACAAATTGTTGCCCACTTCTCTTGAGAGATGCATAATTTAATCTGTTTTACACCAGCAACTGACACACCCTCTGCAAGCATGTGACAGCTTGGAAACCTGGAATTGTTAGCTGTTGTTACCATATTTGATGTTCAGCAGAAGCAGCATCTGGAAAAATTTATGAAAAGTTTCATTTTCACTTCTGCATAGTTTATCTCTAAATTTGGTAAAATATACATTGAAAATCCCTGAAAAAATAGAAAAAGTAGGAGTCATCAGTCTTTTTTTTTTATTATACTTTAAGTTCTGGGATGCATATGCAGAATATGCAGTTTCATTACATAGGTATACTTGTGCTATGGTGGTTTGCAGCACCCATCAACCTGTCATCTATATTAGGTATTTCTCCTAATGCTATCCTTCCCCTTACCCTTACTCCCTGACAGGCCCCAGTTTGTGATGTTCCTTTCCATGTGCCCATATGTTCTCATTGTTCAGCTCCCACTTATGAGTGAGAACATGCAACGTTTGGTTTTCTGTTCCTGTGTTAGTTTGCTGAGAATGACGGTTTCCACCTTCATCCATGCCCCTGCAAAGGACGTGAAGTCATTACTTTTTATGACTGCATAGTATTCCATGGAGTATATGTGCCACATTTTCATTATCCACTGTAACAATGATGGGCATTTGGGTTGATTCCAAGCCTTTGCTATTGTGAACAGTGCTGCAATAAACATACATGTGCATGTATCTTCATAGTAGAACGATTTATAATCCTTTGGGTATATACCCAGTAATGGGATTGCTGGGTCAAATGGTATTTCTGGTTCTAGATCCTTGAGGAATCGCCACACTGTCTTCCAAAATGGCTGAACTAATTTACACTCCCATTAACAATGTAAAAGCGTTCCTATTTCTCCACATCCACTCCAGCATCTGTTGTTTCCTGACTTTTTAATGATCGCCATTCTAACTGACGTGAGATGGTATGTCATTGTGGTTTGAGTCATCAGTCTTTTAAGCACAGTTTTGTTACTAAATGCTATTGTGAAATTATTCATTCTTTCTAAGTTTCTTCATCTGTAAATTGAGATTTTTTGATGCTCATCCTATTTACTTTGAAAAGCCCATGATATACTACTGACTCACCCACATATACTAAGAACCCAAAAGGTATTCATTGAACAATGGTAATGAGCCAGTCAGACTGATCTACATTTTGTTATGAGAATAGGAATAAACCTATTATAAGTGTTTTGTTAACTCTTTAGAAGAAAGCCACACTTGGTGTAAAACATTTAATTTAACTAATAAATGTTGGTGATGACTCTGTTTTGATTTAGGGGCTTGAATACATGTAAAAAAGCAAGTTGTGTTTATGTTATGCTATGTAGTTGATTTTTTAGTCACATGTAAAAAAAATGCCTTCTTTTAATGTGTGTGTAATGATTGAACAGACTTCATTGGAAAGAATGAAAATTCACTTTTCCCTTTTGTCCAAATGGGCTCTAAGATAGTAACACATGTCTTATCATCGAAGGCTCTCTTTGACTGATCCTTTCCTTTAAAATACTTCCCACTGCTCCCTCTTCTTAGGGGTTTTCTGATCTTTCCAGCTCCACATTTTATTTCAGATTCTGTATTTAGCGCTGTCTTTCTCAACTACTCATATTTGTGGGCAAATCTTAGACACTCTCACATCCATATAGCGCTTTCAGGAAAGGCAGACTGGCTTAGAGTCTTATTTTTCCTCCATGTGCAGCATAAGGAAGGTAGAAAAGCTCCCTATGCACTTCGTTTAGAGGAACTTTCTTCTAGGGATTGCTATAGAACAAAAACATTCCTCCTGTCCATGTTCTATTCTATAATATCAACAGCAGAGAACGTGGCACAATGAAGAACTTTTTCTCTCCTTGTCTATAAAACTGCAAGTAATAGTGAGTGATAGACTTGGCATCACATCTAGCAAAATTTACAGTCATAACACCTAATTTTAAGTTTATTGACTTTGCTAATTATTAGTTCCAACATCATGGGAAACTATCTTAACCTATTTTAGCCTCCATTTTGTCACCTTTTCATGGGAAATCAACTTTTTACAATAATTAGAAAAAATGTATTTAAAGTTGCTAGCAAAGTGCTTTGACTTGCATAGGCATCTAACAGATGTTTTCTCATTATTATTCCACAGAATACTATTCCATGGAAAGCACCCTAGTTTGGGTATGTATTTTACTATTTTTTTTCAAAGAATAATAATAAATGGGCCACTTTGAGGCCTGGTGTTTATTGTAACTGCTGCATAGTTAGGCAAATAAATCATTTTTTGCACCTTTCTAGGTTCCCACTTCGCATCATAGTCACTGCTATTTTCTACAGTTACTAGGAAAATTTCCAAAGAATGACAATAATTAGTTATTGGCTCTTCCTTACAGATACTATGAACTCCATGTCTGGAAGCTGAATTTCATTAAATCATTTTTCATGCATGCATCACTCAAAAAAAAAATGCATGCGCCTGGGCCACACCCTGGGCAATTCTGATTCAGTGGTTCCAGGGTAGAGTTTGGGAGTATACAATTTGAAAACACTCCAGAAGTGATTGTGATTTGTGCCTCTGATTAATAAAAGCTTAATTAAATCAGTGCAGGAGGAGAACATGGGCTGTTACCAAGCTCAATAGCTTTTTCACTGTCATTCTTTATTCTTGGACACTTGTGCACAGTTTCATAGAGATGAGAATAGAATTTTAAATGAGGTCATATTTCCATGGGAACAAGAAATCCCATGCTCCTTCATATTTGCAGTTATCTGTAAAAAGGTATGCTATTGTTCCCTACAAATTGCTGCAATGCAGTGAACACCATTGAAGTTAATTTGCTGCTTCCCATTGCCTATAATAGAATGCAGCTTGCACATTTGTAATTGTAGAGAATGGTGTATTTGTGCAAGATTTTCCATCTCCATGGATTATCTTCATAAACAAAGATTTTAAAGCTGATGTCCACCACTCTGGATTTTAAAAATAAAGAATTAAAACCGACAGTGAGTAATGACTTTGCCTAAGGTCACACAGCTGGCTGCTTTTTTTTTTGTTTTGTTTTTGGTACACTCTATGTAATTAGCTACTATTTGTCTTGCAGGGTAGAGAAATGAATACATTTTACAGAAAGTAACAAACAGAGATATTAATTGCCAAAGAACAATAGAACTGTCAGTAAACTTCAAAGAGTTTATGATACTTTTCTGATTTCTTTGTTTTTCTACAAATCCTATAATTAAAGCAAAATGTACTGGCAACTTGTAAAGGCTAAGGCACAATATAATCCTGTTCTAATTTCCTCTAGCTTCAAGAAGAACAATATCTTATCAATAACTATTCAATCACAACAAAAGAACAAGAGAAACTTGAATGTATTATTATTTTCTTTCCAACCAATACACAAAACCTATAAAACACACATAAAGTAATAAATAGAATATTTGGTTTTAGAATCCAATTTATTTTAATATAATAACTATATTTTAATATAGTTTTTCATAGACATTCACAGAAAATGCTGGTTGGAGAGTGAATTGTGAACAAAACAGACACAGATATGAATGTCTTCTTTTCCTTTCTTTTTATGTTCTTACTTAATGTCCAGTACATTCAATAATGTTTATAGACCATATGTAGGTAGAAAGGAAAACCCTGTAACAGACAGCTGAGGAACCACCACCATCTTAAGAAATAGAATATTACCCTTATCTTTGACCACTCTTTCTTTACCCTACACTTACTCTATTTGCTCTTCTCCTTCTGAAACAAAAAATATACCAAATTTGGGGGATTATCATTTCCTTGATTTTCTTCATAATTTTATCACGTCTGCATCTTTTAAACTTTGTATAATAGGGATCTCACTACTCTATATGTTCTTCTATTGCACACTTTTTTCGCTCAAAATATCTTTCCTATTGTCTAGCATATTTTTGCATAAAGTCCTACTTCATTCATTTTCACTGCTAACACACTGCTCTCCATGAATTCACCATTTTTTTTTCTATTAGACATTTGCATTTGCCTTCCCAGTTTCTTGCTGTTACAAGTGATATTTCTCTATTCATTCTTGTTCATGTCTCCTAGTGTCTAGGACATGAGCAAAATATCTTGAGGGTACATTTACCTAAGAGTGAAATTACCAGATTTTAAGACATGTGAACTTCCCCTCTGCTACATATTATGCATTGGCTTTTCAAAGAGATTATAGCAATTGGCATACCCACCAAAACTGTATGAGAGTTTCTACTGCACCACAATAGATAGGAGTGACAACTGATCACATTGCAGTTTGAATTTACATTTCTGTGATTCCTAATGATATTAAACATATTATCAAATGTTCATTGGTCTTTCCTGATTCTACCTTTGACAAGTGCCTATTCAATTCTTTCGCTCCTTTTTCCACTGAGATATTTGTCTTTTTAAAAACTAATTTATTAAAGTTCTTAGTATGTACTGTGTTATAATCTCTTGTGAGTTGCAAACATTCTTATTGCTTAATTTTTAATTTTAGGAATGTCTCAAATAAAAATTTTAAATTTTAGTATAACTGTATTTATCAATCTTGGTGCCTCTTGGGTCTTACCATGAAGTTATTATCTTATATTTTCTTCCAGCATTGTTTAGCTGTCTTTCACAAAGGCATGGAATCCATATTAAACTGATTTTTCTATAGGTTCCATTTCATTTTTTTCTACATAGATAACCAATTTTCCTAGCAATATTTATTAAAATGCTAATTATCCCTTCATTGAATTTTCATATCAGTTTTGTCATAAATTAAATATATATGTATTAATCTTCTCTGGGCTCTATAATTTGTTTAACTGCACTATTTGTCTAATCCACAGCTTATAGCACACTGCCTTTAAAATAAATATTGATACTTGGGCATATTCTCCTACATTTTCTTCTTTCTTCAAAATAATTGTCCACTCTTGGACTTTTGCTGTTCCATAAAAAGCTTAGAGTTAATTTGTCCAATTATATAAACAATGCATTGTGTTAGATAAATTTGGAAGTACTGATATATTTATAATTTTGTGTCTTCCAATATATATAGTGTTTCTTGATATTTCTTTAAGTTTTATTTAATTTAATATTTTCCAATTAATTTTTATAATTTTCACCATACAGAGATTGTACATCTTTTGTAAGATTTTTTTCTTCCTATTTTGTGTGTGGCTTGTTGCTACTGTCTTTTTACAAATTACTCATTTTATTTGTTGCTGGGATGGAGAAAGTAATAGCTTTTGTAGGTTAACTTATTGTCAGTAATCATATTAATACTAACAATTTATTTATACATTCTCTTGTAATTTCTTTGAATATAGACACATCAAGTAAAAATAATAAGTTTTGTTTCTTTGCTTCTAATCCCTTGGCCTTTCCTTTTTCTTCCCTTGCATGGTATCACCAGTAGGCTGATGAAAAGGGTGATGACTGGTGAAGATTCGTGTAATGTTCCTGAAATCAACAGGAATCCTTTACTTTTTCCATAAACTTACGTGCTGTAGGATTTTGGAGCTGTTTTTAACACACCAAGAAAGCATTTTTTTTTCTAGTTTGGTAAACTTTTAATTTTTTTTATCATGAATGAATATTGAATGTTAACGTTTTCCTTTATCTATTGAGATGATCACATATTTTTCTTACTTATTAATATGTTGAATTCATATTTTAATTAAACAGAAACCAAATTTGAAATATTTGAGTTAACAGAAATGTGTAAAAATGTATTATTTTTGTGCAGCTTTACTGAGACATAAGTTACATTCCATACAATTTATCACATAAAGTGTGCAAGTCAATGGTGTTTAGTATAGTCATAGTATATTCATAGAGTTTTGCAACTGTCACCACAATCAGTTTTAGGATTTTAGAATTGATTAGTTTCATCACTCCAAAATGAAAGCCTGTACTCTTCTGGTGTCCAATATTTTTTGTTAGTATTTTCAATTATTTTGGATTTCTGTTTTATCTTGTTTTCTCTTTAACCAAAACAATGATTATTACTATTTTACACAGTACCTGTGTGATTTGATTAATCCAAATATTTTTTACATTATTCAGTCATCACTCCTTCTTACATTTCAGACATCTTAGTTATCCATGTAGGAACACTTTCCTTCTGCTTTAATTTTAATTAATGGTAAATGATTGGTAGCAAACTCAATTTTTGTTTTTGTTTGTCTAAAACATTTGTCTTCTCATTTTAATGATATTTTGATATATAATTTTACCAACGTCTTCTGTCTTTTATTGTTGCTATTAGAAGTCTGTTTTCAGCCTAATTTTTGTTCATTTTGATTTTACGATCTGTTTGTCTTTGATGTTGTGCTGTTTTTGCTACTTATTTGTCTGTGTGTGACATTATGTTGTATTAGTCATACTTGAGATTCATAGGCCTTCCTGAATCTCAAGATCATTATTTTTTGTGAATTCACTTAAAGGCAAGGCTTTATTTCTACAAATACTTCCTCCTATCATTATTTTCTTTCTTTCTCTTCAATCTTTGCTTAAACCTATGCTAGTCATTCTTAATCTATTTTCAAGTGTCTTAATATTTCTTTTATTTTTTCTCCTCTGTGATATATCCCAAAGATTTCTTTAGCTCTAATTTCAGTTTTTAAATGATGTTTAAAGGTGTGAGTCTAAAGGCTGTTGTTGAGTTTTATATTTTAATTGTTCTAGTTTCAACAGACTTTTTTCTTTAGTTCTTCTCTGTATCTTCTTGGTCACTTTTTGTAGCCTCTTTCTCTTTACTCATATTTGAATTAAAAATCTTTAAGCTTATAAAATATTCTCAATTTATATTTTGTGTCTGATAAACTGAATATATGAAGCTTTTGACTTCTGATTTTGTTGTCAATGTTTCCTCAACATGATGAGTTTTTATTCATTATATTTTTGGTTCCTGGTGTATTTTGTATGTGGGTGTCTTTCCATTTGTTTTTTGTGTTTGTCTCTACCTACCCATCCTTCACCACTTTGGAACATTATCTCTGAGTATTCATAGAGGATCACATTACATGTTTGCTGCTTATGGTTATTCAAGTTGTGCTGTGCATAAATCCAAGAGACGCTTTCTACATTTTGCATCTAGCATTCTTGTATAGTTACAATAAAATAGATTTTTCACCAAGAAAATGTGGCACATATACACCATGGAATACTATGCAGCCATAAAAAAGGATGAGTTTGTGTCCTTTGTAGGAACATGGATGCAGCTGGAAGCCATCATTCTTAGCAAACTATCACAAGAACAGAAAACCAAACACCGCATGTTCTCACTCATAGGTGGGAACTGAACAATGAGATCACTTGGACTCAGGAAGGGGAACATCACACACCGGGGCCTATCATGGGGAGGGGGGAGGGGGGAGGGATTGCATTGGGAGTTATACCTGATGTAAATGACTAGTTGATGGGTGCTGACGAGTTGATGGGTGCAGCACAGCAACATGGCACAAGTATACATATGTAACAAACCTGCACGTTATGCACATGTACCCTAGAACTTAAAGTATAATAATAATAAATAAATTTTTTAAAAAATAGATTTTTCACTCAACCATATCCTCACATGGAGGAAGGAGAAACTTTTGCTAATGTGTACTCAATCACATTAGGATTAGCTGTGGAATCAGGAGGTTTGTGTTTGTTTCTGCAATATGCCTGAGAGCAACAGCAAGCAAACCAAATTACTTTAAACCCAATTCCCTGCTCTGTGTGTGTGTGTGTGTGTGTGTGTGTGTGTGTGTGTGTGTGTGTGTGTGTAAACTCAGGTAGCATAAACCTAGACTGCAAATCTCTGAAAGTTCATTCTGTGGTTTCAACATCTCAAAAAAAATTTTTTCCGTCTTCACTCATCACCAGGTATGCAAGTTCCTTTCACTGAGGATTAAGGTTAGTGGGGGATCTCCTTTAGTGAGATCTCCAGTTAGACTTCCCATCTTGGGCTGGCCCTGGGTTTTGTTTTCTGTCTGATTGTCTCAATCATCTGTGTCTTAGTTCATTCAGACTGCGATAATAAAATCCCATAAACTGGGTAGTTTATAAACAATAGAAATTTATTTCTCACAGTTCTGTAGGCTGGGAAGTCCAAAATCAAGGTGCCAGCAGATTTGGTGTCTGGTCAGGACTTGCTTTCTGGTTCATAAACGGCACCTTCTAGCTCTGTCCTCACATGGCAGAAGGGTAGGGCAGTTCTTTGGAGCCTCTTCTTAAGGGCACTAATCCAATTTATGAATGCTCTGCCCTTATTACCTACTTACCTCTCAAAAGCCCTATCACAAACATTCAGAGGATAGTACTGTGTGAAAAAGTTAATAACAATTCACAGGGGTTCACCATATGTCATTAGGGCTAAAAACTACTTTCATGTTCACCATGTCTCCATAATTTCTTACTTTCTAGTCAACCTATGTGTGCATTTAAAGCTTTAAAAAATTGTATCCATCATTTCTAGTTATTTTCAATGGAAAAGAAAGTCTCTGGAAAATTGAAAGCAATAATTTGTTTATAGAAAGGCAAATACCTGATATTTTCAGGAAAATAAATGGAAAAAGCAACTCTAACAAAAATATTTTGTTACTAGGACTTACGCTTTAACTGATGATTTAACTATTACAATGTTAATTATTTTTAAAAAGACAATTCATTGACATAAAATTGATTAAAAGCAATTATAAGAAGTTATGCTGACCCTGAGCAGGCGCTAAATACCCATTGACTGGCTTTACTAATGAAGATTGCTTTACATCCCAAGGGGCTATTATATATTGAAGCAAAATGTAATGTAATAAAATGAGTATACAACAAAAGATTAAACATGTCCCTTGAATACAGTAGGCATTTTAAAAATATGTCTAAATTGCCTGATTGACTTTAAATGGGAGAAATAGAATTTTCAGATTTAGATAGGTCTTAGAGAAAGTCTAACCCTACCCTTTCATTGCACAAGAGAGTAAACTGAGGACTAGACAAGTTACATAAATTGCCCAAAGACATACACCAGCTTAAAGACAGAGCAGAAGTTTAAACCCAGATCTTCCAATGCTCAACTTGTTAATTGGAAACATTACTCTAAGTCTGGTCATTATGAGCTACAAAATTCTGGGTGGCTTAAATATTTACTAAGAAACTTTGCTGACAGTACCATCTCTGGATCTTGGGGATCTGCTTGAATTCCAGTTACCGTGTAGAGGAGAAAGCATCAATGTTTAATTTTAAAAGTTTGTCTTAAGATCTCAAACCCAATAGCAGGTAGTAGCCATATTCTTAACTGAATATAACTTTAATTCTATTTTTAAATATGACTGTATTTTCCCAAAATTCACAAGGGAAGCTATGAATCAGAACAAACAATCAATGGGATGAGTCTTCTAGGGAGTAAACATGCAAAGATTTTGGAACTAGATTATTTATTCATCACAAGTCTATTAACTCAAAGGCAGAACCGGGCACACTATGATGATTAATTTCATAGCAATTTATGAGAAGGAGCTCCAAACTCTCATGCCACCACAGATCTGATGCCAGGAAGGCACTCTGGAGACTGAAGAGTCATCAAGGCAGTTCAAAGCTTCCAGAAGAAGTCAGAATATCTGAATGCAACCACCAACATGGAACAGATTGTGAAACTACTTCCATTTTGTCTTTATTTTTTCAGTAATAATGACTTTCATACTTTCTAAGGGGTATTGACACAGGCCAAGAGGCATCTGGCATAGGCAATATATGCAAGTCAAGCAAGGCCCTAAACTTCCTTTTCTGATGTTGGGAATGTGTTGGTTTATTTTACGTTTTTCTGGCTCCAGGAGAATGGCTGTCAAGTATAGGGCTGCTTTCACTGCAATAGTATTATTGAAAGTTCATAAAAGTGTTTATAGTTTAAGAACCTAACCATGCTGTGTCACATATGGAATCTAGAATATTTTAATGATTATGTGCAATTAGCCAACCACTCTACTGTGTGCTTTTATATATTTTATCACATTTAATTCTGAAACCTTATAAGCACCATCTCAATTTAAAAATAAAGGAAACATAGAAATGCTAAATAATTTGCCTGAGATCACAGAGCCAATAAACGGCAGAAATAAACATTTGACTTTGGGTCTCTTTCCTCCAAATTGTGTCTCTCACCCTATGTCAATTCATCTGTAAAAACCAGAATCCAGTAAGACCAAATATTGGTTTCTGTGATATTTTTATCTTATCTTTCAGAAATTTTGGAAACAAATTCTGATCACAGTTACAGATGACAAATCAGTTATCTGACAATGCTGATGCCAAATACCAACTATTCTGACTAAATAGAGAGAAGGAAATCAATTATTTGTGGAATGAGCAAACACTTATTTATACCATTCTTTCATATGCCTCATAATTCTATCTCCCTCCTCTTTTCTAACAGAAGGACTATACAACTCAAATTTCATACCAATGTGGAATTTTCTCCAACAGTCTTTTATCTTCTAAAACTGGACAATTCTGTGAGTTAAAGAGAATACCTAAATCATGACATAGGCATAAGCAGTGATTATGCTGGGAAACCAGGTTGTGTGACCTAAGCAATAAGAAATTTTGCCTTTCTCTGATCTACATTAGACTTTCTAACCTATAACACACTAATATCTTGGTCTACTTTTATGCTTCCATTCCTTTCCACTGCAAATAGAAGCACCATAAGGGTCAATATTGGATTTTATAATTCTTAGTATTTATTTCACAATTCTTTATATGCATAGCTCCTGACACTTGTAAGAGATTAAATAGATATCTACAAATGAGAGTTTGCTATATACTGTGTACAAATTTAATTCTTGAAGTAGAATTTTTGGAAAATAATCAAGTTTAAAGTGTGTCAGTTTATAAGGGAATAATCCATGATGCCACAACGAATAACCTAGTGAAAAACACACATTCCTTCCAACTAAATCTACTTTGAATTAATGTCATCTTACAATCACGTGGGACCAAAAAGAAATTTCCAAAACTTAGAAAGATTATATCAATGATACAAGATGAAGGTCAGAGCTGAGTTGTATATACCCAAATGTATAAGCCATATTAAAATAGTCCAAAAACTGTATTCAGAATATAAAATTGAGACATAGAAAAATATCTGCTTACCTAAAGCATGATGATTGCAAAATCAAAGAAAGTCAGGTCTCCTGACAGTTGATACAGAACTAATCCTGAGATTTCATGCCTCTTCTCATGAGTTTTTGACAAAGAGAAAGTGAGGTGGAAAAGGAGAAAAAGGGAAATGTGGAAAGTCTCAGTTCCTTCTTTCCTTCCTTCCTTCACTATCCACTCCCTCCCTCTCTCTCTCCCTTCCCCCTTCCCTTTTCCCTCCCTCCTTGCCTTCCCCCTTCCTTCTTCCCTCCCTCCTTCCCTTTCCCCTTCCCTTCCCCCTTCCCTTCCCTTCCCCTCCCTTCCCTTCCCTTCCTTTCCCTTGCCTTGCCTTCCCTTCCCTTCCCTTCCCTCCCCTCCCCTCCCCTCCCCTCCCCTCCCCTCCCCTCCCCTCCCCTTCCTTTCCCTTTCCTTCTTTCCTTCTTTCTCCAGTAGGAGTCTAGGAGCTCAGGACAAAATCATGGATTCTTTCACGTTTCCTTTTCTCTTCTTTTTCTTTCTTTTCTTTTTTATTTTTTAGCACAGTAGATGATCATTTCATAGGTATGCATGATTTTGTTTTTCAATCTGTGCCATAACTGCAGTGTTTTCCTCAGCTGTGTCCTCGGGAAATGAAAACATTTAAATTAAGTACGAGTTTTGAATTGCATGTTTAATTTAATTCATTTACTCCTTTGATTCTACTTAATGGGTGTGACTGCACAAAAAGAGAGCAAAATATTGGAACGTTGAAGGATATTCACTTGAGCATAGACAGTAGCTGATGTATTTTATCTCTCAGATAATGGAGCTATTTCCACATAACATCAAAACAATCTTTGAAAAAGGGAGAAAAATGATCTAACATGTTTTCCCCTATAAAGGCAGTAAACCAAACATTCAATGTATTTTTTGCTTCCTAAGAGGTTTATTTTTAGTTCAGTTACATGATAGGTTAGGGATAGAGTGACAAATGTTTCAAATTCATACTGCTATATCATGTTTCTTTAAAAATACAAATGTTTTTTCTCATTAAAGCTTTTTCTTGGCTAATTTCCATTATCTACAAAAATAATCTAAATATAATGCTTATTAAGATGGCACGTTCACTTGAGAGTTATACGGTTTTACAAATTGGGTATTTTGTTTTATTTTTTATTTGGGAAGGTTTATTTAATATAATTTCCATTTTTATATTAGATTCAGGGGATACATGTGCAGACTCACATATGCAGATTACTTTGGCATGCTGCATGATGCTGAGGTTTAGGTTAAAACTGATCCCATCACTCAGGTACTGAGCATAAAACCTTATAACTAGTTTTTCAATTCTTGCTCCCATCTATACCTCATCCACTAGTAGTCTATACCTCATCCACTAGTAGTCTCCAATTTCTATTGTTGCCATCTTTATTTACATGAGTACCCCATGTTTAGTCCCCACTTACAAATGAGAACATGCTGTATTTGGTTGTCTGTTCCTGAATTAATTTGCTTAGGATAAGGCCCTCCAACTGCATCTGTGTTGCAATGCAAGAAAACAATTTTGTTCTTTTTTTGTGGCTGTATAGTATTGTTAAATGTATTTACATTTTAACAATATTGATTCTTTCGATCCATGCATGTATAATAAATTTCCATTTCTTGTGTCCTCTTTAATCTATTCCACAAATGTTCAGTAGTTTTCATTTTAAAGATCTTTCACTTATTTGACTAATTCCTAGGTATTCCTAGGTATCTTATATACCATGGTGTATAGGTACCATATTTACTGTAATGTCAGCAACTCCATGGGTCCATCTATTATTTATATCTTTAAGGCATAGCAGAGTTTGTGGCATATAGAAAATGCTTATAATTTCCTTGTTAATAGTGGAGACTTTAAAAAACTACTCAATTACACATTATATATACTAGACCTTAAGGAAATAACCTCTGGAATATTACAAGCAGTTTATTGGCTGAAGACATAGGTAGAATACTGCTGAGGAAAGCTACTCTTCCAAAGGTTCTAATTAAAGTAATGGCTGTGAATAAATTAAACCAATATCCATCTCACACTGAGAAAACTAAAAAAATTAATATATGAATAGTGTTAAATAAAAAGTGATTTCTTCTTTTTTGTTTGTATTAATTTTTTATTTTTGCAGGCATGTAGTAGGTGTGTATGCATGGGGTATATAAGATAATTTGTTACAGTCATGCAGTGTCTAATAATCACATCAGGATAAATGGGGTATCTGTCAACTCAAGCAGTTATCCCTCTTGTTCCAAAAAATCCAATTATACCTTTTAGTTATTATAAATTGTATTATTAAATTATTATTGACTGTGGTCACCATTTTGTGCTAGCAAATACTAGGTCTTATTTATTAGTGTTATTTTTTCTAAAAAGATTTTTATGTACCCATTAGCCATGCCCCCTGCCACCATCTCACACTAACCTTAGCAGTCTCTAGTAACCATCCTCCTATTATCTATCTCCATGAGTTCAATTGCTTTGATGTTTAGCTTTCATAAACAGTGAGAACGTGATGTTTGTCTTTCTGTGCCTGGCTTATTTCACTTAAAATAATGACCTCCAGTTCCACTCATGTTGTTGCAAATGATAGGATCACGTTCTTTTTTATGGATGACTAGTGCTTCACTGTGTATATGTACCACAATCTCTTTATTCATTCATCTGTTGATGGACATTTAGGTTGCTTCTAAATCTGGGCTATTATGAATAGTGCTGCAATAAATATAGAAGGGCAAATATCTCTTCAATATACTGATTGCCTTTCTTTTCAGTATATCCTTAGCAGTGGGATTGCTGGACCATATAACTCTATTTTTGTTTTTATGAGGAATGTCCAAGCTGTTCTCCATAGTGGTTGTACTAATGTACACTCCCACCAAGTACGAGGGTTCTGTTTTCTTCACATTCTTACCAGCATTTGTTATTGCCCGACTTTTTGATATAAACAGTTTAAACTGGAGTGAAATGATATCTCATTGTAGTTTTTGCATTTC
Organism: Macaca fascicularis; assembly: GCF_037993035.2. Lineage (NCBI taxonomy): Eukaryota > Metazoa > Chordata > Mammalia > Primates > Cercopithecidae > Macaca > Macaca fascicularis. The sequence continues at coordinate 88,780,385 of NC_088382.1, forward strand.
TTTATGATCAATGATGTTGAGAAGCTTTTTATATGGTTGTTTGCTATTTGTTTGTCTTAATGTTTATTCAAATCTTTTGCTTATTTTTAAATCAGATTTTTGGATTTCTTTTTTCCTGTAGAGTTGTTTGAGTTCCTTATATATTATGATTATTAATCCCATATCAGATGGGCAGTTTGCAAATAATTTCTGCTATTCTGTGGACTGTCTCTTCACATTGTAGATTGTATCCTTTGCTGCACAGAAGTTTTTTAATTTGACATGATCCCATTTGTCCATTTTAGTTTTGGTTGCCTGTGCTTGCGGGGTATTACTCAAGAAATCTTTGCCCTCTTCAATGTCCTGGAGAGTTTCTCCAAGGTTTTCTTGTAGTAGCTTCATAGTTTGAGGTCTTAGATTTAAGTATTTACCCTATTTTGACTTTATTCTTGTGTATGGCAAGAGATAGGTGTAGAGTTTCATTCTTCTACATATGGATATCCAGTTTTCCCAGCATAATTAATTAAAGAGACTGTCCTTTCTCCAACGTATGTTCTTGGCATCTTTGTCAAAGATAAGTTTGCTGTAGATGCATGGATTTATTCCTGGTTTCTCTATTCTGTTCCACTGTCTATGTGTCTGTTTTTATGCCAGTACGATGCCATTTTGCTTACTATAGTTCTATAGTTTAATTTGAAGTCAGGAAATGTGATTCCTCCAGTTTTGTTCTTTTTGCTCAGGATAGCTTTGGGTATTCTGCATCTTTTCTGGTACTACATAAATTTTAGAATTTGCGTTTGTTTCTGTGAAGAATGTCGTTGGTATTTTGATAAAGATTGACTTGAATCTGTAGATTGCTTTGGGTATTTTAACAATATTGATTTTTCCAATCCATGCACATATAATAAATTTCCATTTCTTGTATCCTCTTCAATCTCTTCCATAAATGTTCAATAGTTTTATTTTAAAGATCTTTTACTTATTTGGTTAATTCCCAGGTATTTAATTTATTTGGAGCTATTGTAAATGGGATTATGTTCTTGATTTCTTTCAGACAGTTTGTTGTTGGCATATAAAAATGCTATGAATTTTTGTACGTTAATTTTACATCCTGCAACTTTACTGAATTTATCCATTATAGTAGTGTTTTTTGATGGAGTCTTTAGATTTTTTTCCAAATATAAGATCATATCATCTGCAAACAGGGATAATTTGACTTTTGATTTCTTCTTTTCCAATTTAGATGCCCTTTATTTCTTTATTTTATTTTATTTTATTTTTCTGATTGCTCTAGCTAGGACTTCCATTATTATGTTGAATAACAGTGGTGAAAGTGGGCATCCTTGTCTTCCAGATCTTAGAGAAAAAGCTTTCAGATGTTCCCCATTCAGTAGGATGCTAGCTGTGGGTCTGTCATATTTGGCCTTTATTATATTGGGGCATGTTTCTTGTATGCCCACTTTTTAAGGATTTTTAACATGAAGGGATGTTGAATTTTATCAAATGCTTTTTCAGTATCAATTAAAATGATCTTTTGGTTCTTGTCATTCATTCTCTTGATATAATGTATCACATTGATTGATTTGCATGTGTTGAACCAATCTTGCATCCTTAGGATAAATCCCAGTTGGTCATAATAAATAATCTTTTTAAAGTATTGTTAATTCTGTTTGCTGATATTCTGTTGAGGATTTTTGCATCAATATTCATCAGGGATATTGACCTGCAGTTTTTGTTGTTGTTGTTGTTGTTGTTGTTGTTGTTTTTGATTTGTCTTTGGTTTCAGTGTCAAGATAATACCTGTCTCAGAATTAGTTTGGAAATATTCCCTCCTCCTATATTTTTCTTCATAGTTTATGTAGAATTGGTATTAGTTATTCTTTAAATCTTTGGTAGGATTCAGCAGTGATGCTAGTTGATCCTGGGCTTTTCTTTGCTAGGAGAATTTTTATTACATCTTCGATCTTGTTACTTGTTATTTGTCTGTTTAAGTTTGGGATTTCTTCATGATTCAATCTTTGTAACTTATGTGTTATCTAGGAACCTATATATTTCTACTAGGTTTTCCAATTTATTGGCATATAGTTGGTCATAGCAGCAACTGATGATGATTTGAATTTCTGTGGTATTGATTGTTGTCTCCTTCTTCATCTCTGATTTTATTTATTTAGGTCTTCTCTTTTTTTTTTTTTTTTTTTTTGATTAGGCTGGCTAAAATTCAACTTTTTTTTTTTTTTTTTTTTTTTACTTTTCAAAAACCCAACTTTTTGTTTTGTTGATCTTTTGTATTTGTCTTCATTTCAACTTCATTTATTTCTTCTCTGATCTGTATTTTTCTTGTGCTAATTTTGGGTTTGGTTTGCTCTTGATTTTTGGTTCTTTAAGGATGCATCAAGTTATTTATTTGAAGTTGTCCTTAATTTTTGAGGAAGGCATTTATAGCTATAAACTTTCCTCTTGCTACTGCTTTTGCTGTATCCCATAGGTTTTGGTGTATTGTGTTTCCATTATCATTTGTTTCAATAAATTTTTCAACTTCCATCTTAATTTCTTCATTGACCCACTGGTCTTTCAGGAGAATACTGATTTTCCATGTGTCCGTATACTTTCCAAAATTCCTTTTGTTATTGATTTTTAGTTTTATTCGACTGTGGTCAGGGAATATGCTTGATGTTATTTCATTTTTTTGAATGTTTAAGGGCCTGTTTTGTGATTTAATATATGTTCTATTTTTGAGAATGATCTATGTGCTAAAGAGAAGAATGTGTATTCAGCAGCCATAAGATAAAATGTTCTGTAAATATCTATTTGACCCACTTGATATACAGTGCAATTTGAGTCTGATGATTCTTTGTTCTCTGTTTGGAAGTGTGTCTAAAGCTGAAAGTTGGGTGTTGAAGTCTCCAGCTGTTATTGTATTGGGGTTTATCTCTCTCCTTAGCTCTAATAATCTTTGCTTTATATATCTGAGTACTCCAGTTTGGGATGCATATATATTGAATTTGTTATATCCTCTTGGTGAATTGACCCATTTACCATTATATAATAACCTTCTTCATCTTTTCTTATAGTATTTGTCTTGAAATATATTAATATTTTGTCTGATATAAGTATAGCTACTCCTGCTCTTTTTCAGTTTCTATTGGTTTGGAATATCTTTTTCCATTTATTTATTTTCAGTCTATGTGTCTTTTTATAGGCGAAGTGTATTTTCCGTGGGTGACAGATAATTGAGACTTGATTTTTTATCCATTCAGTCAGTCTTTGTCTTTTGATTGAACAATTTAGTCCATTTACATTCAAAGTTACTATTGATAGGTAAGGACTTACCCCTGACATTTTGTGATTTTTTTTCTGGTTGTTTTGTGGTCTTTTCTTCCTTCCTGTATTCCTTTTAGTGAAGATGATTTTCTCTGGGGGTATGATTAAATTTATTACCTGTCATTTTCTGTGTATTCATTATATGTTTTTTGATTTGAGATTACCATGAAGCTTGCAAATACTATTGTAAAACTCATTATTCTAAACTGATGACAACACTGAGTGCATAAAGAGACAAAGAAAAAAATCTAATAAAAGCCCTACACATTTATTTCATACTACTGCTTTTTAACATTTTGATCTATCTATCTATCTATCTATCTATCTATCTATCTATCTATCTATCTATCTATAAATATCTAGGTATAAATACCAATCTATCTATAAATATAGATATATCTTATTCTACTGTCTATGTCTTGAATAGTCATAGTTATTATTTTTTCATCCGTTCATTCTTTAGTTTTTCTACTTAAGATTAGAATAGTTTGCACACTCCAATTACAGTGTTATAATATTCTGTGTTTTTCTATGTGCTTACTATCAGCAGTGAGTTTTGTATCTTCATATGATTTCTTATTGCTCATGATTATTCTTTTCTTTCTGACTGAGGTGTTCAGCATTTCTGATTGAACACTTTAGTGTTTCTCATAGGACAGTTCTGGTATTGATTAAGTCCTTCAACTTTCGTTTATCTGGGAAAGTCTTTATTTTTCCCTCATGTTTGAAGGACATTTTCCATGGATATACTATTCTAAGGTAAAAGTTGTTTTCCTTCAGTACTTTAAATATGTCATAGCACTCTGTCTTAACCTGTAACGTTTCCACTGAAAAGTTTGCTGCCAGACATGTTAGCAGCAAACTTTGTTTTTTTTTTTCTCTTCTTGGACTGCCTTTAGAATCCTTTATTTATCCTTGAGCATTGGGAGTTTGATTAATAAATGCCTTAAACTAGTCCTTTTCGGGTTAAATCTCTTTGATTCCTTATAGTACTTGAATATTCATATTTTCCTCTAGGTTTGGTACATCCTCTGTTATTATCCCTTTGAATAAACTCTCTATCCCTATCTCTTTCTCTACCTCATTTTTAAGGCCAATAATGCTTATATTTGTCCTTGTAGGGCTATTTTCTAGATCCTGCAGACTTGCTTGTTTCTTATTCTTTTTTCTTTTGTGTTCTCTGATTGTATATTTTCAAGTGCCTTGTATTCAATCTCACTAATTCTTTCTTCTGTTTGATCAGTTCTGCTATTAATAGTCTCTGATGCATTCCTCAGTATGTCACTTGCATTTTTCAACTCCAGATTTTCTGCTTGATGCTTTTTAATTAATTCAATCCTTCTGTTAAATGTATTTGACAGAATTCTGAATTCTTTCTCTGTATTATCTTGAATTGCTTTGAATTTCCTCAACACAACTATTTTGAATTATCCATAGGAAAGGTCACATATCTGTTTCTCCAGGATTGGCCTCTGCTGCCTTATTTGGTTCATTTAGTGAGATCATGTTTTTTTCTGGATTGTCTTGATACTAATAGACATTCATCAATGTCTGAGAATTAAATAGTTAGTTAATTCTTGTAGTCTTTGCAGTGTGGGCTTGTTTGTACCTGCACTCCTTGGGACAGCTTTCCAGATATTTGAAGCAACTTGAGTGTTCTGATCTAAGCTGTATTTGCATTTGAGGACACCAGAAGCCCAGTAACACTGTGGTTCTTGCAGACTTACAGAGGTACCACCTTAGTGGTCTTGGATAAGATTTGCAAGAATTCCCTGGATTACCAGGCAGAAACTCTTGTTCTCTTCCCTTACTTCCTTTAATAAAATGGAGTCTCTCTCTCTCTCTCTCTCTCTCTCTGTGCTGAGCTCCCTGGAACTAAGGGTGGGGTAACAGAAGTATCCCTGTGGCCATCAGCACTGGGACCACACTAGGTCAGATGTGAAGCCACTATAGCACTGGGTCTCACCCAAGGCCCACTGTAACCACTATCTGGTTACCACCTGTGTTTGCTTAAGGCCATAAGGATTTATTTACAATCAGCAAGTGGCCAAGCCAGCCAGGTCTTTGTCCTTTCCTTCAGGGTGTTGAGTTCCCCCAGGCTCCACATGGGTCCAGAGTTTCCATCAGGGAGCCAGGGACTAAAGTCAAAAACCTGAGAACTCTACCTGTTTCTGTATTCTAACATGGCAGTAAAACAATGAAACAAAGTCCTTCCCACTCTTCCCTCCTCTTTCTACAGGCAGATCAGTCTCTCTCCATGGCCACTACCAGCACAAGCCCATAAGGAGTACTGCCGGGCTACTGCTGATGTTCTTTTAAGACCAAAGGGCTCTTCAGTTAGCTTGTGGTGAATTTTGCCTGGCCTGGGACTCACCCTTTGGACAGTGAACTCCCTCTGGCCGGCAGGAGATCCAGAAACACCGTCCAAGAACCAAGGCCTGGAATCAGGGATCCTAGGACTCTGTTTGGTGCTCTACCCCGCTCTGGCCAAGCTGGTACCTGATTTTTCATTTTTATGGAAGTGTTTCTTGGTGTACATAGTTTTTAAATTTGGTGTTCCTGTTGAGGGAAATAATTAGTAGAGGCTTCTATTCAGACATCTTCTTTGACCCCTCTCCCAGTATTTCTTCATGATTTAGGTAAAAAGTCTTTGCCAGGGTGGAGTACAAGAATGAAATGGAGATGAAAATATGCTTTGTCTCCTTGAGAAAGATAATCTATACTACACTCAACTTCTTCTGGTGTTTTTAAAGTTGTAGATAAGACATTCTGAGGGAAGTATGGTTAGATAGATACATAGATAGAAATATGCAGATATTAGGATTTGCTTTTATTAGCTTAAAGAAACAAATCAGTTTGTCAGCACTGAGAACTGACTCCAAAGTAAAACTTTCCAGAGTTTTTGTGTTCCAACTGAAACTTAGGACTTTGTCTAATAAAACTATTTAAAGTTATTTATAAAGCTACAAATTGCTCACATGTGCTTATTCTTCAGATGAGTTTTTTTCCCCTAAAAAAACAATTATCTGTGTTACTTGTTTAAATCCTTTTGTTCTTTTAGACAAAAATTGGGTAATACATGCTCAACTGAGCCAGAATAGTGTGACAATAGCTTTAATTTAGTTGTATTATTTTCTATACTTCTCTTAATTGTTGAATTTGTAAGCCTGATTAAACTGTATCTTTAATGATTAAGAAATGAATAACTCTTTTTTAAAGAATAAATTTAGTAATCCCAGCACTTTGGGAGGCCAAGGTGTAGAAATCACATGTAGCCAGGAGTTCAAGACCAGTCTGGCCGACAGGGTGAAACCCCTTCTCTACTAAAAAAAATAAAAAATTAGTCAGGTATGGTGGTACACACCTGTAATCCCTTAATTCAGAAGGCGGAGGCACAAGAATAGCTTGAATCCAGGAGGTGGAGGTTGCATTGAGCTCAGATAGTGCCACAGTATTCCAGACTAGGACACAGAGTGAGATCTTGTCTCAAAAAATAAATAAATAAATAAATAAATAAATAAATTTACAAAACCAAAGACCTTAAATGCAGCAAATATGACATTTAACATTCTTATCATTCTGTAGATTTTCTTTGAGTGTCCTTTTGGACCAATTATTTTCAGTCTTGATTGCCAGTTATAGTCACACTTGGGGCGTTATAAACAAATAAACAAAGAAACAAAACAGCGATGCCTGGATTCTATCCTTACAAATCATGATGTATTTGTCTGGTGAGTGCATAGTCATCAGGATTTTTAAAAGGTCCTCAGATGGTTCTAATATTCAGACAAAATGAGAATATTTTTTAGAGAAGTTTCCAGAGATACGTGTCTTTGCCTACAAGATGACACATTTGGAAGCCAATTGAGTTGCTTAATGCTTGCTTTCATGTGTTTAGTCATGTCCAAGGTGAGGTAACTATGAGTATGAGAAGTATTTAACGCTTCTTATATTTCTTTATTTAAGATAATATCTGAAGAAAACAGATATTTTATTAAATAGGGAGAATATGAGCATATAAAATTACTGGTGGATGAAGACAGAAATGAAGACTTTTTTACATTTTAGAAAGGGTCATTAGTAACTCCTTTAGAGAATGGAGAACCAATAATCAATAAGCAGATATTGTGACGCATCAGTGTTATAAATTTCCAATTATGTTAAATGTGCACACTGAAAACCTCTGAGGCAAAAAGAGAATGATAAAATTCTCCTTATTTAATTATAAAATTTACAAAGAAGTGTGAAAGGCCAAAAATGGACCAAATTTGGAAGACTTACACTCACTTAAAGTCTTACTATTAAGTTATTATGATAATCAAGAATAGTATTGGCATAAAGTAGAAAAATAGATGAATTGAATAGAATGGAGAGTTTAGAAATAGACATACATATGGTTAGTTGATTTTTGACAAAATTACCAGAGGAATTCAATAGAGAAAGGATTATCTTTTCAACAAATAGTGCTGGAAAATTGGCTATCTGTATGCCAAAAATAATAATTTGATTGATACCTCTCAATCTGTATAAAAATTACTTCATATAACAAATAATAGACCTAAATATAAACTTTAAAAACATAAAACTTCTAAAAGAAAACCTTTATGACATCAGGTTAGGCAGAACTTTTTTTAGAAATGACACCAAAATATGATCCATAAAAGATAATATTATAAATACATGTCATCAAAATTAAGAACTTCTGCTTTTCAAAAGACACTGTTAAGAGAATGAAAAGACAAGACATAGATAAGAAGAATATATATGCAAATCACATATGTAAGAACTCATATGCAAAATGTTTATTAAAACTCTCAAAACTCAATAATGCAAGGAAAACTTAATAAAAATAAAAGACTGCTCCAGAGAAGATATGCAAATATCAAATAAATATATGAAAACATGCTTAACATCATAAGTCATTAGAAAAAAGAACAGAACCACAATAGATACCACTGTATACCTATTAAAATATCTAAAATTTAACAGACTGAATATAACAACTACTGTCTAGGAGGTACAGCAACCAGAACTCTCATAAATTGCTAATGGGAATGTGAAATGACCAGCTATTTTGGAAAGCACTTTAATAGAGCAATAATGTTAAATATACACTTACTGTAAGAGCCACCAATCACACTACTATATGATTTCCCAAGTGAAATGAAAACCTATGCTCATACAAAAACTTCTGCACAAATATTTACAGTGACTTTATTCATAGTTGCTTCAAACTGAAAACCACCCAAATGTCCTTCATCTGGGAAATGAATAAACAAATCTAGTACATCCATATGAAGGAATATGACTCAGCAATGTGTGAACAACTGACACACACAACAACAAGGATGGTTCTTAAATGCATTATACCAAGCAGCAAAGTCCAGAATCAAAGGCTACCTGCTGTGATTATATTATATTTACAAGATATTCTTAAAAAGGCAAAAGTTTAAGGAGGTAAACAGATCAGTGGTTGCAAGGCCCTGGGACTTAGTTAAAGGGGACTTGACTACAAAGAGTCATGAGAAATTTTGAGGGAGGAAAACACTGTTCTATATTGTGATTGTGGTGGGGGTTACATGACAATGTGATATCAAAACTTGCAGAATTATATACTACTAAAAAGAATACATTTTACTCTATGTAAATTACACCTTAATTTTTTTAAGTGGAAAAAGTTCATATAAGAAGTCCACATATGATGGCTAGTTGCTTCCCTAATTAATGTGACTCTAAATATATCTAAAAATTGCCCTCTGTTGACTCAGCCCCAGCTGGATTCCAACTCAGCACTCAACAATGCCCTGGATAAGAGTTCTGCCCAGTGCTGACTCATTTGTACTTCAGCAACAAATCTCCCATTCTGGACTTTACTGGAGACACTAAGGATAAACTGGGGGTGTGTAATATTTAGCCTGGGTAAGTCCAAGAGCCAAATCGAGGGCAAACAGTGCTCCCTCACTGTATAACACAGTGATTATACATAGAGAATAACCCCCACCACAGGTCAGTGCTATGAGACACCAGAATCATTGCAGAGGAAACTGCAATGCAGTTTCATTGCAGAGGAAAGCACATTTCCAGAACCCTAATGAAAGAATACGGGTACCTGACTCTCATGAGTCCTTTCATTCATCACATACTTACTGAACATATTCTCAGCACAAGGTACAGACTGGACCTTAGGCACATTGATTCAAAAGTTGGGTGAAGTTCTGTTCTTTATGAAAGGAGAGAAACTAGGGTATTCACTTGTGAAGATAAATCCACATGCAGATAGCTCAAATTATTACTTTGAAATTATTACTTTGAAAGCTCCAGGTCCACACAGCCATCATTTGCAGAGATTCATTCCTTCCCAGTAGAACAAAATATTGTAAGTACTTTTAAGTAAATATACACTTAGGAAGTAAGTATGTAACAGGATCTGAAATATCAGTGACTTGGATCTGTGGGGATGAGAAGTGATCTAAGAAGCAAGTAGAGTAACTGATTAGATAGGAAAATACATATTCATTTCTTTGTATAAGACTATTTAACTGCCTTGCAAATTAGAAAATATATATTAATTAATACAATTTAGCCAACAGTTAACATTACACTGCCTACTTTCCTATAAATTATGTATGGAAAAATTCACACACTCACAAACATAAGATTGTGCGATTAAAATATCCTGTGATATGTTGTTTCATGCCAAGTTAATTTAATGCATTAGCTTGGATTCTTTTTAATGTCCTTTTGAAATTACACTTTATATAAACATAAATCATTTGGTTAAGTCAATTAGCATAGAATATAAAGCAAACAAGAGTACTAAACTACTGTTTATGGGCACACTTTTCTGTGTTTATGACTGTAATTCTCAAAGCACAAGCTTGTAGAGCCATCACTTGAGGAATTTGGAAACGTCTGGCGTCTGCTATAAAGAATGCAGCATCTATGTTTACAGCAAAGGTGTGACCTGAATTCTAACACATGCAAAGCAACCCAGACAATCTAGTCTCATTCAACACACACCCCATGGCTGCCGGTGGGAACACTGTTGCTATTCTCATCCCATATTCCTCCTGCAAATGTGCAGGCTAATGTTGATGCCTTGGAGGCGTAATGTGATGTATTAAGAGATATAAATTTCCTAAATATGTGGCTAACAAGTGGGTTTAGAATTCTGGGTTCATGGAAGATTAAGTAGACAAGGTGGGGAAAGGAGGAAGGGAATTATCATGTGTCAGGTATCTTCTAAGAAGGTGCTTTGATGTGTCATTTACATTAATTATCAAAATAAACCACAGAAATAGCTAATAAACCACAGAAATAGCTAATAATATCCTCACACCATATGTGAGCAATCTGATGTAGCTGCAGTCGCTATGGTGTTATTTAAAGGATGTCTGCGAGGACCAGGAAGCCTTCATCCTCAATGTCCGTCTAAACCTAGTCTTTCCATCTAAAAGCCTAAAACTCCAGATTGACTGCAGTTATACTGTTCATTGGGTTAAGGCAGTGTTTTGCAGTGTTTTCCACTCAAGACATTTGCATTAACATGACCTGGGGTGCTTGCAAAAGATGCATATTCCTGTACCCCACTTGTGTTTTTATATTGCTAGGATTTGGGATTTAAGAATGAGAAATCATAATATAAATTATAATCTTGTATAATCATAAATTATTTTCTTATTTTTATAACATATTATTTATCTTTAAAAATAATAATGTGACCATAATAATAAACAATAAATCATTTTTATGATACAGTTATACTAGAAATTTCAGTGGTTTTCTGTAAAAAAGAATAGCAAAAGCATGGCTTATTATTATTAACCAACATATTGTGGCAAGATCATATATTTCAATTGCATGCAAAATTGATCTGTACTTAATATAGACCTTGAGAACAGAAAACATTAAAATATAGAAACATTAATGAGAAGTAAATATCATATAAAATAATTAAAAGTTCCACAAATTTTAAATATTTAAAAATTATTATTCTCAAAATGAAATTTTTAAACATACAAAGCATTAATTTCCTCATCTAATAGTCTTGATATTTTCTTCTTGACAGATATTCTAGATACAGAAGATTTTCTTTCATTTTGATCCAGTTGACGAGAGAGCCTCCAAAAGCATCTTCAAGTTGGCCTTTAGGGTACTTCATAACTTTTCCCCTTTACCAAGGAAATTATTTGGTCTGCTTGTTTTAATTTTGCTTGTTTTTGCTGCTTTTGGTAGAAGTTCATGTTATTATAATCAATTCATATTCACCCATAGTGAATATTCAGATACTAAACAATGCCAGGGAACATTACTGAGTAGTATTGGAATAACAAAATATCTGGTATCTTAGTAATATTAACAAGTATAAAGTGAATTACATGTAGGTAATTATTAGTTTTACTTTCAAAATTCTTTTTTTCAGACCCCTAGAATTTGTATAAAAGATATCATGCATAAACACTTATAAATATTTATTTTAATTTCAAGAATGACTCATTCTGAGCAGCAGACAGGGCCATAAAAGCACGCTTAAAATATGGAAACAGCTATAAGCAAGACTGACTAATGGCATCCTGAATGCTGAGCTTGTTCTTTTCTCCTGTCTTTGATCTCAGAATAGCAGACCTTCAATTTCAGCTCTGTGTGTAAGAATTTCCTACTCTTGCTTGACTGGAGTCCAGTTTCTTTGAACTAAGATAGATTCTATGTCCGTTGGTAAGCTTTCATTCTTGCAAGAGAATTACAATACCCTTTCCTGTGTTCCTGATTTGTTAATGATTTTTTAAGTATTGCAAAAAATATATGCATTTTCTGAGAACTGTCAGGAAAAAATCCCTACTCAAGACACTGTGCCCTACCATCAGAGATTTTAGTAGACTGGGTATGAGGCAATGCCCGAGAGTCTGTATTTTGAACAAACATCCAAGGTGATTCACATGGTCACCAAAGTTTAATATCTACTTGGTTGCCTTTTGAGTGTTCTACTTTAAAATATAAGTATCTCTAGATAGGGTATTATAATAAATTATTATCAACCACTATCACCTTATAGAAAGCATATTACATGTTAGTTCTAGTTTAGGGCAGAATGCTGAAGGGTTTTGAAGGAACTGGATCCCTGAAGGTGGTCCTGAAGGAGAAAGGGTTAATTAGGAGACCAGGTCTAGATGAGCCTTTCTGTGTGGCATTCCATTAAACTACGGAGAGAACTGAGTACAATCAAGAAGAAGAAAGACCAGAGAGAGTGTTAATGTGAGAGAGGAGAAAACGTTGATGGTTAGATCAATTTAAGCTACCTCACTATGTTGCATAGGTGTTTTCTGCTAGTGAGAGAGGTATGAAGAGGAAGGAAGTTGAGGGTCTGAGATTGTGATTGCTTTCTGGCATGTTGGGGCAGGGGGAAGCTGCCCATCAGAGCAGAGCTTTAGCAGTGTGGAAAACCAGATGTCTACACTGTGCATGAGAACACCATGATGTGATCATCAGCTTGGACCTTAGGATTTGGAGTTTAGGATTTCTATTGAAGAGGTGGCTACTTAAAGCTAAACAAGGTAGGTTTTTGTTTTTGTTTTAAAAAGATACTAGAGAATTAGAAAAAAGTTGTGGGTGGATTTGCCAAAGTACAGTTGCCAGAGCAACATAGTGGCCTGGATGCAAAATCTCCTTTTAGATTATCGCCTTTTAATGCTGCAAACATGTTTCCAACAATACTCTTTCTAGCAGTACCATGAAATGACATTCCGAACAGAGGCTGAAAATAACAAAATTGAGTCTTTGGTCTGAAGGAGATGGCAATTTAGCCTCAATATTTAAAGTGTAGCTCAAGCACCAGCAGCAGCAGCATCACCTTGCAGCTTGTTACACCGGCAGAATCTTGGGGCCCAGCTCAGACCTACAGAATCAGAATCTTTATCTTAACAAGCAGGTGATCATAATGTGCACTAGTTTGAGAAGCACTGAACTAGGGCTGGGGTTCTCAAATTTTAGCATGCATCAAAATCAACTGGAATGACTATTAAAGCACAGTTTGCTGGGTCGCATTCTCAGAGATTCTGATCCAGTAAATCTGGGGTGGGACCCAGGAATCTGCATTTGTAACAGGCTCTCCATTAGGTTATACTAACATTGCTGACCCAGGGGCCATATTTGATGAACCGGTAGACTAAGTGATGCAAACTCTGTTATAGCCCTTTAGTTCCACATTTCTTCTTTTTTAATTTTAATAAGAAAACTTCTCTGTTTCCGTCATCTGGCTGTCATATTTTATTACACTCTCTACTATATAACATGTCAGCTATAACTGCCTCTTGACAATGTTGCTTGCTGTCAGTTCATAACTGATATTTAATTATAATATAAGGTTAAACCCCAGGATGGGTGCCCTATACAGAATGGATGTCCTACCATCAGACTACTTATAAGTAGATTTTCATCTGTCCTACATAATACTTTAATCACAGAGGTCTGTGCCTATTTTATATGACTCTTTCAGCTACAGCTGATTAGACCAGGGCAGGTCATGAGGCTCAAGGAAACTAAGCCATGTATCAAGCTGGACAGAAGCTAATAGAAACATGTTCTTAAAAAAAAAAAAAAAAAAAAAAAAAAAAAAAAAAAAACCTGTCTAAATAATGAAAATGCAATGGCTAGTTGGACTTACTAAATTATTTCACTTGGAAATTTAAACTGGCTATATAAGAAGTGAGTTTTTAGGTATCCAAAGCACACGTTAAAAGACATACATTGAGAATGTAGTTAGTTGAGCAAAATCTGCTATGGTAGGAACATATTCATAAAGTGATAGAATCATTCTGAATAGAACTGGTGCTTTGGTGAACAAAACATCCTGGTGGTTATTAATACTTTCAGTCAAATATCTACTCTAGAAGTAGGTATATTGTACTGCTTGGTTCCCTCTTGGTTGGATGGTGTGTGTGTGTGTGTGTGTGTGTGTGTGTGTGTGTGTGTGTATCAGTCCAAATCCTGGGAGAAAAAGGTGAGGGGCGCACACAAACAGAATAACAGAAGAATACTTTAGTGAAGAGATTATTGCTAGGTTGTGGCAGGATTTAAAGAACCCAATAAACGACAATGCAGAATCCTAGAGCCAGCAACAGGAAAGAGCTGCTATCCACAGGCTTGAAGAGACAAGGGAAGGGAGTGGTTGTATGGTTTATAGAACCTAGAGAGGGTAGCTGTACAGAGAAGGCTGACCAATTGGAAGAGGAGCACAGCCAATCCACTGTGACCCAGAATGGAGGAAACTGGGACAATAAAAATTCAATCTGCTTTCCCTGTGCCTTCCAATCTCCTGCTGATGCCTCTATTGGTTGAACCCAACTGGTAGTCTTAAGATAAGGAAGCAGCTTCCCAGGGCACAGAATAGCATGGGGAAGTGTGCAGTGTGTGCCTGAAGAGGTAAATGAAGATATTTATATAAGTGTGGCAGAGAGGCTAGTTCTCCCCAGTGACTAGGCAAAAGCAACCTGTGTCATTTACTGGCAGAGAATTTGTTTATTGATCAGAGACCCCTTAATGTTCAGAAATGTTTTGAATTTTAGCTCTTTTTTTCAGCCCGAGTTTTAGAATAAGGATGACCAAACAGAGTTTTCAGTTGACTCTTGGTGAGCATATACTATAAATGAGAGAAAAAAAAAAAAAACTCATAAGATCTTAAGACCCTACATTAAAAAATTATCACAAAAAAACCTAACCCATACTGTTGATATAGATGGTGTTACCTATAATTGGCATATTATCATAAGCAAACAGTAAAATATCTGTCATTAGTTTAGGGAACAGATAGCAAAATGTCAGAGAACTGGTATTTGAAGCTAGAAGGGTGACAATTCATATTATTTGGTGATGAAATGCATAATAAAACTGTGATCTACGTGTTTTCATTCACTTGAAACGCAGAGAGCATACCAAATGAACTTGTAAGTCTAGGGAAAGAGATTGCTACAGAACGGTTATCCAGATGGCCTTGAACAGACCCAGTTTGCTTTCTCTTTCTTGCTTATAGTACTCAGGAATAATTACAGAATGTGTTGGGAATGCAACATTCTCAGATAGGGAGGTACTGGCCAGAACAGCTAGGTTCCGTTCCAGTCACCAGCTTAGAAACAAGATGTTTTTCAATGCTTTAGCCCAGCAGCTCCTCTTACGCCAGAGTACAAAACCCAAGGCAGGCTGCTTTCTGAAGTCTCAGCTGTGGTACAAGTGTGCAACTTTTAGACAAGACTCCACCCTCCCTGGGAAGCTCTTCTAAGCTGTAGGAAGACTGGTTTGCAATAAATCATAGGCTTCTGTTGTCCATTGCTACCTATCTGTAAATAATAAATCAGCTCCATGTGACTTGTGGCCATGAGTATATTCTCACGCACTGGATTCACACAAGTTAGTAGTCAGTGCATAGTGAGCCTGCTTCAAAGTTGGAAAACAAAAAATTATAAAAATGTGTGAGCTACTATTGCTAGTTGACAAGGAGAGAGAAAGAGAGATAGAGGGGCTCAGAAAAAATTAGCTAACTTGCAATCTGGAATTAAAGAGAATAGTTTGTGATTTCAGCTATAGAGTCTTGTAAGAGGCAGATGATTACCATCTTCAACTGGTGAAAGGTAAAAACCAAGAAAACTTTTGACAAATAAATGTTAATTAGAATGAATCCTCCTGACAAGCTTCAAGCACATGGCTGCCACATTCATTGTGAAATCTCAGAGTGGATTAAACTATCTTCCGGTACGGACTCAAATAAGGCTACAATATCCAGGAAATCTATTGATTTGAACAAAATGCCTAAAGAAAAAGAGACTAAACATATGACTTGCCAGCCAAAATCTGAAAGGGTCAAGTATTTGCAATTAAGGCAGGAAGAAAAAAAGTAGGATGGAATATAAGATAATAAAGAAAATAATAAGTCTAAACAAATATAACTAGAAAATAACTGTGGGTGTGGTTATTTGCATATGAAGCTGACTTAAATAGGTGAGAAGTTTACAAAGTTTTAAGGAGAGTTGCACTGCCAAAATAACCATAAGCTTTAAACTTGGGTTAAAAAAGGCCGGGCGCGGTGGCTCAAGCCTGTAATCCCAGCACTTTGGGAGGCCGAGGCGGGCGGATCACAAGGTCAGGAGATCGAGACCACAGTGAAACCCCGTCTCTACTAAAAATACAAAAAATTAGCCGGGCGCGGTGGCGGGCGCCTGTAGTCCTAGCTACTCAGGAGGCTGAGGCAGGAGAATGGCGTGAACCCGGGAGGCGGAGCTTGCAGTGAGCCGAGATCGCGCCACTGCACTCCAGCCTGGGCAACAGCCTGAGACTCCGTCTCAAAAAAAAAAAAAAAAAAAAAAAATCTTGTGATTTGGGGGAGTGCGATTGTACTTACTCTGTCCTTGTTCCAGGGCTGAATATTGGATAGAGGGTTTAAAGAGAACTTTTTAGTTCATTGGTCTTCAAATCAAAAGGCATTAGGTATACACTTGATGTAAAGACAACTGTGCATAACATTCTAGAAAAAATAAACTAATCAACAATATCTGAGATACTGGGTTTATGCTTGATGCCAAGACCAGATGGCATCTTATATCTGACTCCCTAGAAGAGAGGGTGAGCACATCATTTCTGCAGGAGAAAGAAGGTACTTGATGAACAGCATGTTGAACAGTAGTATTCATTAGTAATATTTAGCAAAATATTTCTAGTTCTCTTTCTTCTGGGCACTCGGTAACTCCTCAGGATTGGAATGCCTGACTGTATTTAAATGGGAGCCATATGACTACTTCTGACCAATGAGTGGAGAGGAAAAAAAAAAAAGAAGATGCATGAAAGTTCCTCGCTGGAATATTTAATTGCTGATACAAGATCCTCCAAAGCTCTTCAGTTCTGGCGCTGGGTCCAGCAATATTCCAGAGGGTGGTTCTTCAGCCTAGCTCCAGTGTATGAACAACCCAGAACAAAGAACTACCTTGATTCACAGTAGACACATCATATGAGGCAGAAAGTATCCTATGGTATTTTAATTCTGTGAAATTTGGGAGATTGTCTTTTATTTTAGTATGATTTAGCTCTTCCTGACTGATATAAACATAGATACTCTTTCTTGTTGAGAAGTCAGCTTGGAGTGGAATATTCTTTGTGAAAAAAAAAATTGCTTTTCATCACCGTATATTTAAGGGTGAGCAAGAAATTTACAGACCATGACTTGTTACAAGTTATGTAAACCTCTTTTCAGAGTATGACTCCATAGAGTTGTAAACTGAAATTTGCTGTTTCCATTCCCTAGGTGAATGTGGCACAGAGGGAGGCATATAATGTTGTTTTTAAAATTGACCCACATAGATGCTTATAGCTGACAGTGGATCTTATGTTTCACTTTGATATTTTGGATAAATACGTCACTGGATAAAATGCAGTTGATTTGGCTCTGGAGCTCTTCTTGTAAAAATGCTTACCATGTAAAGGTACAGTACAATGAATGTAGACATTTTTATATGGGCATCAACAGCAAATGAATATGACTTGGAATGTTTGCCTATTTCTTTTGTAGTAGTAGCTCTCTCCAAGAGATTTTTCTTTACATAGAGCCAAAATAATAGGATGTCTCAAGGTTAAAGCATTCATCTTCCTCCGCTAGAGTACAAATGAAGTATATTTCTATATCCTATACAAGCACTCTCAAAGCTTTGCTATTGCTTCATCTCTATTCATGAGAATTTTAAGAGACAAATTCTGGAAAGAAGGTATCTCTCTTTATATTGTCTTCTTGAAGGCTTTAAGTCTCCTTAGAATGCAGGACACAATAAATAGCATTTCAAACACTGCATCTGTGTGTAGTTGGGGGGAAGTAAAAGGGTTTCATTTCACTGTAAATTATCGTAGAAGGAAATGAAGCCTGCTAAAATAATATTTGCAATGAAACTATGACAAAAAAGAAAAATAATACTATTTTTCTAGGCTTTATCATTGTAATTTTTTTGTGACTGCTATTATACTGAGATCCCTGCAGAAATGGCATAATTGGCCAATATATTTTAGGTGTAGGTGGAATAATTTTGTAGAAATTATTTGGGTACTGCTGCAAAATAATTTAGTTGTTAACTTTCCTTTATTTTCTCATTTTAGCATGTCTCAGCTCCTGACAAACTCTTTAAACCCTATACAACCAGAAAAAAATGAATATAATATGACAGGGAGTTTAATAATAAAATTTGTAAGAAGCAGGCATTGATTTATCCAAGTATTTATCCTATTAATTTTGGGGGGGTAACAATAAAGGGTAATACAAATTTTAATATCCTTTGATCAACATTCACATGTTTGGAATTATAAATATTGTTAGATGTTGCAAGTAATTACTTAGAAATATTAAATATTTTAAATTATTAGTATACTAGGTTTCTAATAAAAAACATAAAACAAAAGTATTGTTGGTCTAACAACCATGTCTTTCAGCAGTAGGCACTTAAAATTTTATAGTTTTAGTAGGTAAAATAATACTAACTTAAAGTGAAATAGATCTAAAAAATAAAATATATCTATATTGACTAAACTGAAGGAATATCATAATATACTATTTTTCCCCTTTACCTTTAGTTGACACATAGTGATTTAACATATTTATGGGATACATAGTAATATTTCAATACATATATGCAATACAAAATGATCAAATCATGGTAATTTGCATGTTCAGCACCTCAAACATTTATTATTTGTGTTGAGAACATTCAAAATCTTCTCTTCCAGTTTTTAAGAATATATAATAAATTATAGTTAATTATGTTCACCCTACAGTGCTACAGAACAACAGAATTCATTCCTCTTATCTATCTGTAACTTTGTGTTTGTTAACGAACCTCTCTCCATTCTCTCTTACCCTCTACACTTCCCAGTTTCTAATATCCATAATTGTATTCCTACTACTATGCTCAGTTTTATTTTCGCTTTCATATGAGTGAGAACATGCGGTGTTTTTCTTTCTGTGCCTGATTTCTTTTGCTTAACATAATGTCCTCCAGGCTCATCCACGTTGCTGCAAATTACAGGATTTTATTATCTTTTATGAATGCAGAGTATTTTGCTGTGCGTATATACCACATTTTATTTTTTCATTTGTCTGTTGATTGACATTTATGTTGATTCCATATCTATCCCAGCTATTGTGAAGAGAGCTGCAATAAACATGGAGGTCAGCTATCCTTTTGATATAATGGTTGTATAATATACATAAACCTTTAAAAGCAAAATTCAGGTTATTAGATTTGGTATGACCCAATATTTGCAAAAGTAACAAATATATAGGCATACATATAACTACTAGAGGTATATATGATATATGAGATTTTTTATGTACAGGAATAAAGGGACTGCATCAAGGTAGTGGATATCCAGGTATATGTATATAGATTAACTATATACATTAACTTTTAAAATAATTATCTTTATAGTTTTACTTGTTGCCACAAGCATGTTTATCCTTTGCAATTAAGAATAAACAAGTAATAAAGAAAATACACGTAACTACAAAACAGAGAACATAAGTGGAAAGATCAAGTATGCCCTACTGTGTTTGTGTTTGAAGCGTGCCTGCTTTCTTTCCATTTTTTCTCAATAGGCATAATTAAAGTTAGTATCTGTAATATTAATCGAAATACAATCTTATAAATTGCAGGTTTTATCTCATTCTTACTAATCAAAATGAACTTACTAAATACATTCCCATACATAATAAGTTTTTTCACATTATAAATCATTATATATCTAAAATGAGTTTTAAAATGCTCTTATACAGAAAATATATTATCTTTGTCTTCTTAAGCTTTGATAACTTTTTAAATTCGATGTGGCCTCTCTAGACCATGAATGATTTTCATTTTTGACCTTTAAAAGAGAAGTCTGTATTATAAATATTTTGAAAAGTGGTTCAGCTGTCTAAATAATAATAAAGAATTTTCCCCAGCAATTTTGCTTTTTTGAATTTAATCATGCTCTAAGACACGCTTAATTTGTGGATTATAGCTTTGAACAATGCAATCACCAGCACATTTATAGACTGCTGTGGAAATTATTTAAAAGTCAAGGAAAGAGAAGGTCAGCAGAAATGCTGCACTCAATATCAGTGAAGAATATATGATCAGTAGTCAAGACTGTTTAAAAACCTGTTCATGTATTTTTGAATCATTTATTTAAGAAATGTTTGTTGCATGCCTACTATGTTTCACATACTGACTGTACTAGAACTTAGTCTTACACGGATGAGCCAATGCAGATTTGTCCTGGCCTCATGGAGCTTTTAAGAATAAATGGCTGGGCCAAGATGGCTGATTAGAAGCAGCTGCAGTCTGCAGCACTCACAGAACGGAACAAAAGTGGTGAGTAAATACAGCACCTTTAACTGAAATATTCAGGTACTCACATTGGAACTGATTAGTGAAACAAGTTGATCCTCCGAGAATGAAGAAAAGCAGGGTAGGGTGATGGCCCACCCAGGAACGACATGAAGCTAAGAGAACCCCCCACTTCCAGTCATGGGAAGCAGTAAGTAATTGTACAACCCCGGGAAACCACACTTCTCACATGGATCTTTGCAACCCATGGATCAGGAGATCCCCTTGTGAGCCCATGTCACCACAGCCTTGCATCCGACACACAGAGCTGTCTGGAGTCTTGGCAGAACAGCTGCTCAGGAACACACAGAGACCCATGATCTTTACATACTCTGGCCCCTGGTACCCCCAACAAATGTATCTACAACTCAGGGAAGGCTGGCAGTCTTCACATACCCCTGGGAAAGGGGCTGAGTCCAGGGAGTCAAGCAGCATTGTTCTGTGGGCCCCACTTCCATAGCATTTCACAAGATAAAACCCAGTGGTTTGGAATTACAGCCAGCCACAAGCAACAGGGTGGAGCCTGCCTGAGACAGAACAGAAGTCCCGGCGGGAGGGGCAGGCACCATCTCTGCTGTTTGGTTGAATCGGTTGAATTGGTCAAGTTCTTGCCTGTGGGTTTTGGAGAGCCCAAAGAGTCCAGATAAGGAAGAGTCCCCCAAGTACAGCACTGCAGCTTTGCAAGATCATGGCTAGCATGCTTCTTCAAGCAGGACCCAGATCTACTTCTCATCACCAGGGTGGGTCCTCCCAGCCTGCACCACCAGCCAGTCCCACTTGTATTCTACAGCCAGCAGTACTCTAATTCCTCCCTGGGATGGAGTGCCTGTAGAGTGGAGCAGGCTGCTGCCATGTTGACCATTCAGGCTTCTAAGCTGGTCCAACCTGTGGTCCTTGGAGAGCCCAAAGCAATCAGGGGCTGAAGGGATCACCAACAGAGCACAGCTACTCTACCCAAAAGCAACCAGACTACTTCTATATCTGGTTTTGGATTCCATTCCTCTTGACTAGGTGAGACCTACCAACTGGGGTCTCCAGCCACCTCCTACAGGCACGTTCAGGCTGGCAATAGGTCAGCACCCCTGGGACAGAGCTTCCAGAGGAAGGGGTAGACTACCATCTTTGCTGTTTCACAGCCTTCACTGGTGATACTTCCAAGTATGGGAAAAAACCAAAGCAACTAGGATCTGGAGTAGACCCCCAAAAAACGACAGCAGTCCTACAGAAGAGTGGCTAGAGTGGTAAAAGAAGAAAAAGAAACAAACAGAAAATAAGAACAACAACAACAACAAACCACAAAACTCCTATTCAAAGGTCAGCAACCCCAAAGATCGAAAGTAGATAAGTCCACAAAGATGAGAAAGACTCAATGCAAAAATGCTTTAAACTCAAAAGGCCAGAGTGCCTCTTTCCCTCCAAATTACCACAACACCTCCCTAGCAAAAACTCAAAATTGAACTGAGGCTGAGATGGTTGCAATGACAGAGGTAGGCTTCAGGATGTGGATAACAATGAACTTTGCTGAAGTAAAAAAATCATGTTATAACCTGATGAAAAGAAGCTAAGAATCATAATAAAACAATACAGGGGCTTACAGCCAAAATAGCCAGCTTAGAGAGGAATATAACCAACCTGTTAGAGCTGAAAAACATACTACAGAAGCTTCACGATGGAATCACAGGTATTAATAACAGAGTAGAATAAGTGGAGGAAAGAATCTTGGAGTTTGAAGACTAGCTTGCTGAAATAAGACAGGCAGACAAGAATAGAGAAAAAAGAATGGAAAAGAATGAAAAAAAACTCTGAGAAATATGAGATCATGTAAAGAGACTGAATCTATGACTCATTGGGGTATCTGAAAGAGATGGGGAGAATGGAACCAAGTTGAAACATATACTTCAGGATATCATCCAGGAGAACTTCCCCAACTTGGCAACACAGGCCAACATTCAAACTCAGGAAATGCAGAAAACCTCAGTAAGATACTCTATGAGAAGATCCACCTCAAGACACATAATCATCAAATTCTCCAATGTCAAAATCAAAGAAAAAAGTATGACAGCCAGAGAGGCCACCTACAAAGGGAAGCCCATCAGACTAACAGCAGACCATTCAGCAGAAACCCTACAAGCCAGAAGATACTGGAAGCTAATACTCAACATTCTTAAAGAAAAGAATTTCATACCCAGAATTTTTTATCCAGCCAAACTAAGCTTCATAAGCAAAGGAGGAAAAAAGAACCTTTTCAGACACATAAATGCTGAGGAAATTTGTTACCACCCGAACTGTGTCTCAAGAGCTCCTAAAGGAACTGTCAAATATGAAAAGGAAAACTATTACCAGTCACTACAAAAACACATTCAAGGACACAGACAAGTGACACTATGAAGCAACCACATAGACAAGTCTGCCAAATAACCAGCTAGCATCATGATTACAGAATCAAATCCACGCATAACAATAATCTTAAATATAAATTGGCTAAATGCCCCAATTAAAAGACACAGAATACCAAGCTGAATAAAGAACCAAGACCCATCTGTATGCTGTCTGAAAGAGACTCATCTCATACGCAAAGACACACGTAAGCTCAAAATAAAGGGATGGAGGAAAATTTACCAAGCAATGGAAACAAAAAAAGCATGGGTTGCAATCCTAGTTTTTGATAAAACAGACTTTAACCAACAAAGATAAAAAATAGAAAGAAGGGCATGTCATATTGATAAATAGTTTAATTCAACAAGAAGAGCTAACTACCAAAAATAGATATGCACCCAATACAGAAAAACCCAGATTCATAAAGTAAGTTCTTAGAGACTTTCAAAGAGACTTCAACTCCCACACAATAATGGTGAGAGACTTTAACACTTCACTGATGATGTTAGATCATTGAGACAGAAAATTTACAAAGACATTCACACCTGAACGCAGCTCTGGGGTAAGGGGACCTCATAGATATCTAGAAAACTCTCCACCCCAAAACAACAAAATATATGAAATTCCTCTCATTACCACATGGGACTTACTCTAAAATTGATCACATAATCAGAAGTAAAATATTCCTCAGCAAATGCAAAAGAATTGAAATCATAGCAAACAGTTTCTTGGACCACAGAGCAATCAAAGTAGAACTCAAGATATAAAAATTCACTCAAAACCACACAACTAAATGGAAATTGAACAACCTTCTCCTGAATGACTCTTCAGTAAATAATTAGATTCAGGCAGAAATCAAGAAGGCCTTTGAAACTAATGAGAACAAACAGACAATGTACTAGAATCTCTGGGATGCAACTAAAGCAGTGTTAAGAGGGAGGTTTATAGTGCTAAACACCCACATCAAAAAGCTAGAAAGATTTCAAGTTAACAGCTTAACATCACCACTAAAAGAACTAGAGAACCAAGAGCAAACAAACCCCAAAGCTAGCAGAAGAGAAGAAATAACTAAGATCAGAGCTAAACTGAAGGAGATAGAGATATGAAAAACTCATAGAAAAATCAACGATTCAAGGAGCTGGTTTTTTGAAAAAAGTTAATAAAATAGATACACTGCTAGCTACCCTAATAAAGAAGAATAAAAGAGAGAAGATTCAAATAAATACAATCAAGAATGGTAAGAGGAATATTACCACTGACCCCACAGAAATACAAACAATCGTCAGAGAATATTATAAACAACTATATGCACATAAACTAGAAAATCTAGAAAAAAATGGATAAATTCCTGGACACATACACTATCCCAAGAATGAACCAGGAAGAAACTGAATTCCTGAATAGACCAATAATGAGTTCTGAAATTCAAGCAGTAATAAATAGTCTACCAACCAAACAAAAAAATAAAAGCCCGGGACCAGATGGATTCAAGTTGAATTCTACCAGAGGTACAAAGAAGAGCTGCTACCATTCCTACTAAAACTATTTGAAAACATTGAAAAGGAGGGACTCCTCCCTTACTCATTCTATGCAGACAGCATCATACTGATACCAAAACCTTGCCGACACACAGTAAAAAAGAGAAAATTTCAAGCTAATATACTTGATGAACATTGATACAAAAATCCTCAACAAAATACCAGCAAACTGAATCTGGCAGCACACGATAAAGTTTATTCACCATGAGCAAGTAGGCTTCCCCCTTGCAATGCAAGGTTTGTTCACCATAAGCAAATCAATATATGTGGTTCATCACATATAAAGAACTAGAGACAAAAATGTCATAATTATCTCAAAAGATGAAAAAAGGGCCTTCAGTAAAATTGAACATCCTTTCATGTTAAAAACTCTCAATAAACTCAGTATTGAAGGAACATATCTCAAAATAATAAAAGCCATCTATGACAACCCCACAGCCATCATCATACTGAATGGGTAAATGTTGGAAATGTTCCCTTTGAAAACTGGCACAAGACAAGAATGCCCTCTCTCAACACTCCTCTTCGACAGAATATTGGAAGTTCTGGCCAGGACAATCAGGCAAGAGAAACAAGTAAAAGGTATTCAAACAGGAAGAGAGGAAGCCAAACTATCTTTGTTTGTAGATAATAAGATCCTGTATCTAGAAAATCCCATCGTCTCAGCCCAAATCTTCTTAAGCTGATAAGCAACTTCAGCAAAATCTCAGAATACAAAATCAATGTGCAAAAATCATTTACAATCCTATACACCAACAACAGGCAAGCAGAGAACCAAATTATAAATTAATTTCCATTCACAATTTCCACAAAAAGAGTAAAATACCTAGGAATACAGCTAACAAGGGAGGTGAAGGATCTCTTTAAGGAGAACTACAAACTGCTGCTCAAAGAAATCAGAGAGGACACAAAGAAATGGGAAAACATTCTATGCTCATGAATAGGCAGAATCAATATAGTGAAAATGGCTATATTGCCCAAAGTAATTTATATATTCAATGATATTCCCATTAAACTATCATCATTGATATTCTTCACAGAATTAGAAAAAACTATTTTAAAATACATATGGAATCAAAAAGGAGCTCGAATAGCCAAGACAAGCATAGGCAAAAAGAACATAGATGGAGGCATCACTCTACCCAACTTCAAACTATACGAGGCTGCAGTAACCAAAACAGCATGGTACTGGTACAAGAAGAGACACATAGACCAATGGAAAAGGATAGGGAATCCAGAAATAAAACCACACACCTATGTCTATCTGATCTTCAACAAACCTGACAAAAACAAGGAATGGAGAAATGATTATTTAATAAATAGTACTGGGAGAACTGGCTAGCCATATGCATAAAATTGAAACCAGACCCATTCCTTACACCATATCCAAAATCAACTCAAGATGGATTTACGAATTAAATGTAAAACCCAAAACTATAAAAACGCTATAAAAAAACTTGGCAATACCACTCAGGATATAGGCACAGGCAAAGATTTCATGATGAAGACGCCAAAAGTAATTGCAATAAAATCAAAAATTGACAAATGGTATCCAACTAAACTAAAGAGCTTTTATACAGCTAAAGAAACTATCATCAGAGTGGACAGGCAATCTACAGAATGGGAGAAAATTTTTGTAATCTATCCCTCTGACAGAGGTCTAATATCCAGTATCTATAAGGAACTTAAACAAATCTACTAGAAAAGTACAAACAACCCAATTAAAACCTGGGCAAAGAACATGAACAGATACTTCTCAAAAGAAGACATACATGTGGCCAACAAATATATGAAAACAAGCTCAACATCACCGATCATTAGAGAAATGCAAACCTAAACCACAATGAGATACCATCTCACACCAGTCAGAATGGCCATTATCAAAGTGTCAAAAAATAACAAATGCTGGTGAGGTTTCAGAGAAAAAGAAACACTTATATACTGTTGCTGGGAGTGCAAATTAGTTCAACCATTGTAGAAAACAGTGTGGTAATTCTTCAAAGACCTCAAAACAGAACTAGCATTCAACCTAGC
This sequence comes from Macaca fascicularis, assembly GCF_037993035.2. NCBI lineage: Eukaryota > Metazoa > Chordata > Mammalia > Primates > Cercopithecidae > Macaca > Macaca fascicularis. The sequence continues at coordinate 88,807,020 of NC_088382.1, forward strand.
AATCCCATTACTAAGTGTATATATATCCAACAGAATATAAATCAATAAGGACACGTGCATATGTATGTTCATTGTAGCACTATTCACAATAGCAAATAAATGGAATCAACCTAAATGCCCATCAACAATAGACTACATGAAGAAAATGTGGTACATATCCACCATGGAATACTATGCGACCATAAAACGGAATGAGATCATGTCATTTGCAGGACGTGGTTAGACCTAGAAGCCATTATCTTCAGCAGACTAACACAGAAACAGAAAACCAAATACTGCATGTTCTCACTTATAAGTGGGAGCTGAATGATGAGAATACATGGATACAAGGGGTGGAATGACACACTGGGGCCTGTCAGAGGGTAGGGGGTAGAAGGAGAGAGAGCATCAGGAAGAGCAGGTGGTGGATGCTGGGCTAAATACCTAGGTGATGGGATGATCTGTGCATCTAACAACGATGACTTATGTTTACCTTTGTAAAAAATCTGCATATCCTGCACATGTACCCCTGAATTTAAAATTAAAATTGGAAAAAAAATTAATGAAATATCACAGAAGTTTTTTCATTTGGCCAATATTTTACTGATATCACTGAATGTCTGATACTCTCCATTACTCTATAAAACTTACTGCGGTGCCAACCATGGCTAAGCAGTGGGTAGGAGTAGGCTACTCGCTAGTATGATCACTTCCTTTTATTGCCTCTCATTGAATTATGTATTTATCGGTTGAGTTTGCTTTTAAATCCATTTATTCCAGTTGTACTTGCTATTATAATTATGTAATTTAATTAACTATGGTTTGAACAAACACAATGTGATTGCAAATAGAAAAGTATTCCTTTGAATCTAATTATGATGCTTTAGAAACAATTGATAAAAGTGAATTACTGGGAATAGCCACAAAGACCTAGTATTAAAGATCAGAAAACAAATCTATCTTTGAGCATAAATGATCTTTGAGTCAATATGTAGGGGGCATGTGGGGAAATTAGAGGAAGGAAATATTTGGGGCAGAAGTGGATGGAGAATCTTTCCCAAAAAGAAATAATAACATGTGAAACACCTCTATGCAGAAAAAGTTCTATGACATTTTTGTGAGAAGGCTAGAGAAATAAAAGAAAGTGAGGGGAAAAGGAGTAAAAAATAATGTATTAGAGTAGGAAGGATCCAGATCATGCATTAACTTGAAGGCCACATTAAGGACTTTGGTTTTTGACCTAAGGACAGCGGGAAGCCTTTGAAAGGCACAAGATGACATGATTGGACCTGCCCATTAAAAAGACTGACTATGGAATGCTAGAATGCAGAACAACTGTGGGAAGAAAAAGTGGGGGTGGAGCAACTATTAGAAGTTTCAAGAACCCAGGTAAAAGCTGAAAGACTAGATTGCTTGTGATTAGGTGCAAAAGAGGTGAACATATTCAAGAGACTTGGGAGAATGAGTATTTAGTTGCCTTATACCATATATAGACACATTCACCTCCCCATCCCTCCATGTATTAATAGAGTTATAAAAATTTTAAGATCAATATTTAGTGTTTTCATTATTATATGTAAATGTTGACCTTCACAACTGAGCAATGTAGCATACTATGTTTATTTTATTATGCAACTTTTGTTCTCTTTGGTGTCAATAATTTTTTATATGCTTAATTGTTTCAATAACTACAACTAATTTATTGTTGTGATCTCATCCAAAGCTGTATAAGCTTCCCCAGTCAGCTCAAAATATATCAGGTAACTTAGTGTCAATATCTTCTTTTGAAGATCTCTTACCGATCTCCTCCAATATATAGTAATTGCTTAGTAGTCCTGTAACACAGCTGTTGTCATATTCTCCCTTTACTCTCATTTTAGAAACTCATTTTACTTTCCTCCTATGTTGTTACATCTGTGTTTTCTTTTTTGTTGTTGCTAATGTTTGTATTTTGAAGAACTCTAATGTCCAGTAGCCCCTGAGAAATTATGTATAGAGAAGAATACGTTAGCAAATTTGCATATCTGAAGATGTCTTTATTCTAACCTCACAATTCATTGATATTTTGGCTGGATATAAAATTATAAGTTGGAAATAGTTTATGTATTAGGCATAAAATTATAGGTTTACAATTTTGAAGGCATTTATTCTTGTTTTTTCAGCTTCTAATATTGCAAGCAAAAAATCTAATTTCTGGTACTTTGATGTACCTTCATGTATTTTTTTCCTGCAAACTTTTTTATGATGATTCATTTTATGTACCAACTCAACCAGGTTAAGGAAAGCCCAGGTAGCTGTTTAAACATTATTTTTGCATGTGTCTGTGAGCGTGTTTCCAGAAGAAATTAGTATTTGTTTCAGTACACTGAGTAAAGAAGGTCCACCCTCATAATGCAGGTGGGCATCAATCAATCCATGGAAGGCCTCAATAGCACAGAAAGGTGGACAAAGGAAGAAATATTTCTATCTTCTTCAGCTGGGAAATCCATTTTCTCTTGCCCTAGACAGGCGACTCCTGAGTCTTAGGCTTGTGGACTCTGTGAACACCAGTGGCTTTCCTGGTTCCCTACCTTGTAGACAGTAGACTGTGGGACTTCTCAGCCTCCATAATCAAGTGAGCCATTCTCCTGATAAATCCCCTCTTCTATGTGTACATGTATCCTATTGTTTCTGTTTTTCTGAAAAACCCTAATACGCTTTTATTTCTTTTTGTCTTAAAATTTCAAAATAATATGCATGGTATAGATATTTTTATTTCTTTTCTAGGTATTTCACAGACCCTCTCAATCTGGAAATGTTTGTTTGTAAGTTTTAGAAAACTTATTTTCTGTCCTTCGCACTTTCTTCCTTTGGATTTCTCTAGTCTCACCTTTTGGGACTCCTATTGTTCAGAAAAGTTAGTCTCCCTAATTTGATTCACTTATTTTCTCATAGTTTTCATTTCATATTTCTTTTCTCTTTTTGCTCTGTTTTCTGGGAGATATACACTATATTTTCTTCTATATGGTTTGTTAATGTTTTAAATATCCCTGTTTTATTTTTAATATGCAGAAACCCTACCTTGTCACCTAAATAACTTTCTTAAATGTCAAGTCAACACATTTTTTATGTTCTAGGAAGTCATGTTATTGTCTTTTGTCTCTCTATGAATATTGACTTTAGATTTATTTATTTATTGTCTTTTTCTGCCCCCAGCATAGCATTATCTCTGCTCCCACCATTTCTTCTGCTTTTCCTCCCAAATTAGAGATGTTTAAAATGTATGATGATTTTTTTTGTCCTGTACATAATTCAGATGAAAGCATTTATGAGCTGGAAGCTATCTGTTTTATGAGATTAGGACTGTGGACCAACGGGCTTTACTCTAGGGCTATAGCAAGACAAACTGGCCTTTTCTTTGGGTAGTTATGAATCTTTTCTTTGGCAACTGTCAGTTCTCTCAAATAGAATTCTCCATGGTTCTTCCCTGGGTCAGGGATTGAGGGGTGTGGTTTAAATCTGTGTATGACCATTCTTGCTGCAAGTCAAGAAAGGCGTAGGAGACAGACTTTTTAATAAGCAGACTTTTCATTTACTCTTCCCTCTGTGAGCAGGATAAGCCTGCTTTTCTGTGAATGAAGTGCCTGAATGTAGAACTCTTTGTTTTAACTTCTCCTAAAATCAAATAATCCCTGCTGTCTTCTTATGGTGGAAGAGTGGTAGTTGTCCACAGGGTCACGTTATGACTGTTGTGGACACTAAACACTTTTGCCTTCAAGGACTGCTTCCTCCATAACATAAAATAAAATATAAAGTAAAACTGATATTTTATGACTGTGTTTGTATAAAGACAAATATAACCCAGGTTGTATGACGCTCACTTTTTACTTCTGACTGTAAAGTAAATTAAAACATCTTTTGTACGCCCCTAAAATTATCATGGACCCTAGGCACTGTGCCTAATGTATAAATTGGCCCAGGTCATCTACCTTCCTGCAGTGGGAAAGAAAATCGGGGCATCTAGTTGTTATATTTTTACTAACACTTTCAACTAAATCTATTTTCAGCCCCACTGCCTATACCTCTCCAAGTCTCTGGTGCCTCCATTTCTTCTAAATTTCCGGGAATGCTGTGGTTTGTTTCTTATTTGCTTCATCCCTGAAGACTATTTATGTTTCTCTGTTCTGGCAAGTCTGTTATCAGCTCTTGTTTCTCAGCATTCCAGTGTCTAAAATTTGATAACATCTGCCCTCTGCTGTCACATCCTCGTTTGCTCTGTTTGTCCTTATTTTATTCATTTACATTTATTCTAGTGGGTTTTATGTGGGAGTGGAGATAAATACCTTTGCAAAATGTTCCTGTTTTCCCTGAAAGTCAGTTGCAGGGAGAAAACAATGTGATCTGATTGGTGGCCCTAAAGGTGGCATCTTGAAGGTGGGTAAATTGTTCACTCTACAGAAAAGTCAACTGCTTGATAGACAGACTGTTAACTCATCTTTTTACTTTTTAACTCCACATCTTAGTCTCACTTTTCACCAGGTCCAGAGTCTCTCTAGGATTCTTCTGTGTAAATCATCTCAATCTACAGCTGTGAACACTGCAGCTTCCTCTGCACACCTTACCAGTTATCGCTCCCCCATCTACTTTCTCACCTCTAGAAATCTGTTAAAATCTCTTTTTTATTGATAGCTTTCTCCTCTTTATTTTCTTTGTTATTGTAAATGTGTGCCTTATGAAAAATTTGTGCTATGATTTCAATGGTTTCTTGGAAGGAAAAAGAGATAAAATCTCATATTAGCTAATAATTTTGTAATAGAAGCCCCTGAATAAAAAAAAATTAAAGTAAGATGATTATAGGTAAAGGAAAATGAGTACAATAAATCAATTCTCAATTATTTCCAGAAAGGCAGAATACTGAATTGTTGTCTACTTAAGATTGGTACATAGGGATAAGTTAACTTGCCCCAGGATTTAAAAATAAGCTTAATCTCCAAGGGCTAGTTAAATTAGAAAGAGAATGAAGACTATATGGAATTAAACTAGAAATAATAATGAAAAGATAGTTCAGAAAATCCCAAACATTTGAAAATTAAGCAAATACTCATAAATAACCCTTGGGTAAAAGAAAAGTTCTCAGGAGAAATTTTCAAAAATTTAACTTAATGAAAATCCAACTTATAAATTCATGGTATGTCACCAAAACAGTGCCTCAAGGGAAGTATATAGCATTAGATATATATTTTAGAAAATAATAAAGATCCAAAAACTATAATCCAAGCATTCACTTAATACTAAAGAACGGAGAGAAAATTAAGTCTAAAGCAGGAAAAAAGAAAGAAAATGATAAAACATAGAGTATAAATCAATGCAATTGAAAACAGAAAAACGACAGAGGATATCAATAGAACAAAAAACCATTCTTTGAGATCCATAAATTGGTTAACTTCTACACAGACTAAAGAAGTGGAGAGAAATTATCAGTGTCAGAAATGAAAATTACCAGTGTCAGAAATGAAAGTGTTACCACCACTGATTTTGTGGACATTACAAGTTTGACGAAAGAACACTACAAATAAATCTATGCCCACAAATTAGATTACTTGGACAAAATGGATCAATCTATTGAAAGGCAGAAACTACCAAAAAATCACAAAAAGGGAAATAGATAAACTAATTAGTCTCATATCTACAAAAGAAATCGAATCAATAATTAGTGATACTCTAAAAGAGAAAGTATCAGGTCTAGAGGGTTTCATTGGTGTATCCTAGCAAACATTTAAGGAATAAATAATACTATTTATCAATTTATTTCAGAAATAGAAGCAGAGGAAGCACTTCCCAACTATACGAGATCAGTACTATTCTATTAACAAAACAAGATAAAGACATTACAAGAAAATTACAAACCAGTATCTCTCATGAAAGTGAAAGCAAATATCCTCAGCAAAATCAAATACAGCAATGTATACAAATAATTATACAACACAACCAAGGGAGATTCATTCAAGGGATGCAAAATTGGTTCAGCATTTGAAAATCAGTTAATGTAACCCACCATATCATGAGGCCCCAAAAGTAAAACCATATGACCTTATCAATTGACATAGAAAAAGTAATTTAAAAACCCAACATCCGTTTGTAATAAAAACATTCAGGAAACTCTGAATGGAGGGGAATGTCCCCACTTTGATATAAAATATGTATATAGGAAGCCTATAGATAACATGATACTTCATAGTAAGAGATAAGACAAGTCTCCCTTGAAGTCGTGAACAGGGCCAAAATATTATTTGGGCCAGGCATAGTGGCTCACACCTATAACCGTAACACTTTGGGAGCCTGAGGTAGGATAATTGGATGAACCCAGGAGTTTAAGACCAGCCTGGGTAAAATGGTAAAATCCCATCTCTACAAAAAAAAGTTAGCCAGACATAGTGGCAGATGTCTATAGTCTCAGCTATTCAGGAGGCTGAGGTGGGAAGATCACTTGAGACAAGGAGGTCAAGGTTGCAGTAGTGAGCCATGATTGTGCCACTGCACCCCAGCCTGGGCAACAGAGCAAGACCCTGTCTCAAAAAATATACATATATACTTTGTCACCACCTTTATTCATACAACTACAACTACATACTGGTAGTTGTAGCTAATGCAATAAGACAAGACAGAGAAATGAAAGATATGCTAATTGAAATGGAAGAAATAAAACTCTTTCTAGATAAATGTACATCTAGAAAGCCTCAAGGTATCTACCAAATGTAAAATCAAAACAAAGAGAAACAAAACCCTCCTAGATCTCACAAGTGAGAATGGCAAGTTAATAGGATATAAGGTTCATATGTAAAAGTCAGTTGTTTTTCTCTATACCAACAATGAAAAAATTTGAAAATTAAAAAAAAACCAATTAAGCAGTAATATCACCAAAATGAAGCTTTAAATATTTTGACTGTTAATTTCCAACAAGATAAACATAAATAGCTGAAGGTATATATTAAGATATATCAGGAAAGTTATTTCAAGGAACTGACTTATACAATTGTTGGGCTGAGTAGGCACGTCAAAAAAATTCATAGGACAAACCATCAGGAAGGGCAAACTTAAACTCTCAGACATAACCTGAGGCTCCTATCCTTAGGCAGAATTACTACGTCTTTATAGAAGCCTAAATTCTATTCTTAAGTCTTTTCAACTTCTTGACTCAGGTCCACCCAGATTATCTAATAAAAGCCCCCTTTACTTAAGGTCAACTGATTATTAACTTTAATGCCTATAAAATACCTTCATGACATCCAGATTAATCTTTAATTGAATACTAGGGACTGAATCCTGGCCAAGTTGATATATCAAAAACATCATCATAGTCCACCTGTCAATTTGGCACCTATACACATCTTCTTAACTCATACTGAATTTCTAAATAAAGACAGTAACAAATGTTTACTTCTGGCTAACATGATTCATGTATCCAAAACACATTAATCCTGTCCCCAGAAGAGAATGTAAAGTCACCCTCTTCATTTATCCTGTAAATTAGTTTGCTATAAAGTTAACTATTATAAATGCATATTATGTTACAATTTAAAGGTAAAGGTAAAAGAAGGAAGAAAATGAAAATAGTTGTTAACCCATATACAGATATTTTCATAATTAAAAAGAAAGAAATGCTAATACCTATTGCAGTTCTTTTTTTTCTGCACCTGGTCACATGACCTTATATGGTATTTATAGCTAGTGTCTTTCACTACCCATCTCATTTTCTTTTTACTCTCAGCAAACAATTCAATTAGTTACTGGTCTTTGCCTCATGAGGTGATTTAAACCTTCATTCTTGGAGAATATGAGCCATGAGTAGTCCTGTATGAATTGCATTATTATAGTTTTCTATTGACTTTAATCATGGACATGGTACTACTATGCGATGCTTTAAGATACCTCCTGTACAACAGATAAGTTCTTGGTTATATCTATTGTATATAATAGCAACAAAATTTGCCCTTGGATATCAAGATCACCTACCCAGACAGTAGAGCAATCCCCGTCTTTGCCTGTTGATTCAGAGGCATGAGGAGCACAATGTTGGCAGGTGGCCATCTCAACTTTCAGTGCAGTGGAATTGTGTCTCCTCATGGAAGCATACCTCCATTGAGAGCTAAGACTTCTAAGCAAGCACATCTTAAGGTTGCAGGAATGTGAAGCAAATATTTTGCTAGTGGATCATCATTGGTAATTGTTCACAGTGTCACTCCCACTAACACTCCTTGATTCCTGGACTTGTGAATCCCAGCTATGGAAGAAACAGTCCCATGCATTGGACGCTGATTTAGAACATAAGCAGCATCCTGGAGGACATTGCTTCAGCCCCTCAAGGTATTGACACCTGGCTAGCATTTAACCTATGTCTTCAAAAGGCCATCCAAATGCTGGCAAGGTATAGAGCACCAGGAGCTCTCATTTAGCTTCAGAGGAAAGACAAAAATGGTGCAATCTTTTTGGTAGACAGTTTGACAGTTTTTTTATACAACTAAGCATCATTTAAACACATAATCCAGCAATTGTGCACGTAAAAGTCAACTGAAGGAGTTCCCAGTGTCTAAAGCTGGAACTATTTGAGCAACAAAATAAAGTGGCATTGGATTATAACTCACAACACAAAATAAATATCCACAAGTACATCGATGTAAATAAGTGAGGGAGAAGAGACAAGTCTTCCTTACAGAAGAATTTCAAATAATTTATGTAGGTATTCTACTCTTAAGTGTGGGCTATGCATAGTGACTTCCTTTCAAAGAATATAGCATAGAAAGCAGTATAAAAAAAAAAGAATAACATTTCAGGAGAGAAATCTGACAAAGATTATCT